>NC_081374.1:2429729-2729729 GCF_030684315.1 Stegostoma tigrinum | reverse complement strand
GATGGGGGTGGGGGTGCATGATCTCTTTAAGAGGTGATGTGCTTTTCTAAGCATGGAGATAACAAAAATGCCTGCAAGCAGTTGCAGATGCACAGGCGGTTCTGAAATTGTAACATGTGTAGCAATTGGCTATGTTGGCAATCTGGGTTTGTTTTGATGTTAAGGCAAACAACTTGAATATCAGCCAATTAATTTAAACCAGGCACTTAGAAACTGAAAACCAATTGCATTTAATTATGATGGCGCTGACAACCTAAGACCAATTTTGGGCCCAACACCTCAGGAAGGACATCCTAGCCCTGGAGTGTGTCCAACGGAGATTCACACGGATGATCCCTGGAATGGTAGGTTTAAAGTTTGATGAATGGCTAAGGATCCTGGGATTGTATTCATTAGAGTTCAGAAGGTTGAGGGGAGATCTGATAGAAGCTTACAAGATAATGTATGGCTTAGAAGGGGTGGACTCTAGGAAGTTGTTTCCGTTAGGCGGGGAGACTAGGACCCGTGGGCACAGCCTTACAATTAGAGGGGATAAATTTAAAACGGAAATGATATGACATTTCTTCAGCCAGAGAGTGGTGGGCTTGTGGAATTCATTGCCGCAGAGTGCAGTTGAGGCTGGGACGTTAGATGCCTTCAAGGCAGAGATGGACAAATTTTTGATCTTGCAAGGTATTAAGGGCTACGGGGAGAGTGCAGGGAAGTGGAGTTGAAATGCCCATCAGCCATGATTTAAATGGCGGAGTGGACTTGATGGGCCGAATGGCCTTACTTCCACTCCTATGCCTTATGGCATTATGGTCTAATCCTGTTATAAGAAAATTGATGGGTCATCAAGGGTATATAAGAACGGGGTTTTTGCAAAGCAGCATGAGAGTGAACAGCCATCGGAAGAGTCAAACTCTAATCTCTCTGATTAAGCACCATCTAAAACATACCAAGGCACTCTTAGCTAATATTCCCGACACAAGGATTCAATGAAGAAAGAATTTCTGACTGAAGAATAGTGGAATATTCCCGAAAATGCATCCTGACTACAGTTGTGAGAGTCTAAGTTTTAATGTCTTTTTTTCTTACTTACTTTTTATAAACCAATTACTTTTTTTTATTCGGGAGTTTTGTTTTATTTGGGAATAGTTAGTAGATAGGGGAGAATGTTCAGTTTGTTAGTAGATATGTTAATTTGATCACTATTACAGTTAGATTAATAAATTGTTATTTGTTGCTTATAAAGTGAGCAGCAGGGAGTTCATTTCATTTAACCACCCCTCGGTAACAGATTACGGACTGAGAGGAAGGTTATACCATTTTTCATACTTCCTCGAACTAAGTGATTTGTTTGGCCATTTCAGAGCACAATTCAGACTCAATCACTTTACTGAGAGTTTGGAGTCACATGTTGCCCAGACTGTGTAAGAATGGCAGATTTCCTTCTCTGAAGGATATTAGTGAACCAGATGGGTTTTTTTCTGACAGTCTATGATAGTTTTATGACATCATTGCTGAAATTATAGACAACAGATAATAGACATTAGGTGCTGGAGTAGGCCCTTCGAGCCAGCACCACCATTCATTATGATCATGGCTGATCATCCACAATCAGTATCCTGTTCCTGCCTTATCCCCATAACCCTTGATTCCACTATCTTTAAGAGCTCTATCTATCTCTTTCTTGAAGGTATCCAGAGAGTTGGCCTCCACTGCCTTCTGGGACGGAGCATTCCATATATCCACCACTCTCTGGGTGAAGAAGGTTTTCCTCAACTCTGTTCTAAACGGCCCACCCCTTATTTTTAAACTGTGTCCTCTGGTTCTGGGCTCACCCATCAGCAGAAACATGCTTCTTGCCTCCAGAGTGTCCAATCCCTTAATAATCTTATTTGTCTCAATCAGATCCCCTCTCATCCTTCTAAACTCAAGTGTATTTGCTTTATTAATTGACCTTAAGTTGGAGAAGCTGCTGGGATCTGAACCAGTTTCTTCAGAACAATAGCCTAGATCTTTGGATTACTAGACATTATTAACCGGTCACCATTCCTCTCAATCAGAGGCTAAGTGGTCTCCTCTTCTCCCTGCATTTCTCATGTCAACAGAATGAGTCAAAAAGAAAAGGTTTAACTCTTCAGTGTTGAAAGGAGGTGAGTAAAGAGATAATGTGGTGAGGAGTAGGGAATGTGGAACAAAATAGGTTCATCCTGAGTCGGGGTTTTGTTAAATCCAACCCTGCGTGACCTGGTCACACTGAGATGAAGCACTTGTTCACACGGGGGGACCATTGTAGTCACTGTCATCAACTGAGAGAATGCACCCATTGGCAGTTACAGTAGCTGCTCAAAAACTAGTCAGTGATTTTGGGATCTTCAACCAACTATATTGGACCTGGTTCAGGAAGCATCGCAGTTCTGAAGCTGGCAATCAGATGTCTATAATATTCAACAACTCAAAGGTACCCACCTCCTCATTCTCAATCTTCAGAGTGGCCAACCTGGACTGCAGTTGCTGGCATCGTAAAAGCAGTTCCCCTTGAACGGGCTGCTGGGCACACAGATGTGAGACCTGCAGAAAACAACCACCAGCATTACCACAGTGCCAGATAGTAGACACTATCACAGCTGGAGAAAAAGGAGCTAATTCTAAATCAACGACAGTCAAGGTTATGAAAACCAGTTAGACTCAAGGTCAACACAGCAGAATAACAACAGAGAAGGTATTTGTTGAATAGATGGAACTTGCAAACGGCACAATGGTGGAAACGTGATCCTGCCCTCCTGAGGCTGGAGATCTGACACAATGATCAGTGATCACAATGGTCACAGAGACAGGTCTTTCTTTCTGAGGAGAATGGAATGGTTTGATCACAATGGCACTAGGGCAGATCTAACATATTGACAGAAAAACCATCCATAATTTGGCACTGACGCAAATTCTTAAATAGTTTTACTTTGCAAAATAATTCAAGAAGGCACAGTTGGTAAAACAAGCAATTATTAACAGTCAGGACCTGCTAAGAGAAGGTGACAGTGGGTGAAAGGTCAAGGCCCGAAACGTCAGCTTTCCTGCTCCTATGATGCTGCTTGGCCGGCTGTGTTCATCCACTTCTACACCTTGTGATTTCAGATACTACCGGTGGGGACAGGTCTGTCACTGTATATCACTGGGGTACAGCACCGGTGGGGACAGGTCTGTCACTGTATAACACAGGGGTACAGTACCGGTGGGGACAGGTCTGTCACTGTATAGCACTTGGGTACAGTATCGGTGGGGGAGGGGTCTGTCACTGTATAGCACTGTGGTACAGTACCAGTGGGGACAGGTCTGTCACTGTATAGCACTGTGGTACAGTACCAGTGGGGACAGGTCTGTCACTGTATAGCACTTGGGTACAGTACTGGTGGGGGACAGGTCTGTCACTGTATAACACTGGGGTACAGTACCAGTGGGGACAGGTCTGCCACTGTATAGCACTGGGGTACAGTACCAGTGGGGACAAGTCTGTCACTGTATAGCACTGGGGTACAGTACCGGTGGGGGACAGGTCTGTCACTGTATAGCACTGGGGTGCAGTCCCATGGGGGACAGGTCTCTCACAGTATAACACCGGGGTACAGTACTGGTGAGGGACAGGTCTGTCACTGTATAATGCGGGGGTGCTGTACCGGTGGGGGACAGGTCTGTCACCGTATAGCACTGGGGTACAGTACCAGTGGGGACAGGTCTGTCACTGTATAGCACTGTGGAACAGTATCGGAGGGGACAAGTCTGTCACTGTATAGCACTGGGGTACAGTACCGGTGGGGATAGGTCTGTCACTGATTAACACTGGGGTACAGTACCGGTGGGGACAAGTCTGTCACTGTATAGCACTGGGGTACAGTACTGGTGGGGACAGATCTGTCACTGTATAACACTGGGGTACAGTACCGGTGGGGACAGGTCTGTCACTGTATAACACTGGGGTACAGTATTGGTGGGGGACAGGTCTGTTACTGTATAACACTGGGGTACAGTCCCAAGGGGGACAAGTCTGTCACTGTATAACACTGAGGTGCAGTACCGGTGGGGGACAGGTCTGTCACTGTATAACACTGGGGTACAGTACCGGTGGGGGACGGGTCTGTCACGGTATAACACTGGGGTACAGTACCGTTGGGGACAGGTCTGTCAATGTATAACACTAGTGAGTTTTGAGAAGATTTGTAGCTCAGGTTGAGTTTCTGGATGTGAGTTTGCTCGCTGAGCTGGAAGGTTAGTTTTCAGACGTTTCATCACCATTCTAGGTGACATCATCAGTGAGCCTCCAATGAAGCGCTGGTGTTATGCCCCGCTTTCTATTTATCTGTTTAGGTTTCCTTGAGTTGGTGATGTCATTTCCTGTTCTTTTTCTAGGAGGATGGTAGATTGGCTCCAAATCAATGTGTTTTTTGATGGAGTTCCGGTTGGAAATCCATGCTTCCAGGAATTCTCGTGCGTGTCTCTGTTTGGCTTGTCCTAGGATGGATGTGTTGTCCCAATCAAAGTGGTGTCCTTCCTCATCTGTATGTAAGGATACTAGTGATACTGGGCCATCTCGTCTTGTGGCTAGTTGATGTTCTTGTATCCTGGTGGCTAGCTTTCTGCCTGTTTGTCCAATGTAGTGTTTGTCACAGTTCTTGCAACCTTCCAGCTCAGCGAGCAAACTCACATCCATGTATAACACTGGGGAACAGTCTCATGGGGGACAGGTCTGTCACTGTATAACACTGGGGTGCAGTACAGGTGGGGACAGGTCTGTCACTGTATAACACTGGGGTACAGTACCGGTGGGGACAGGTCTGTCCCTGTATAACAATGGGCTACAGTACCGGTGGGAGCAGGTCTGTCACTGTGTAACACTGGGGTACAGTACCAGTGGGGGGCAGGTCTGTCACTGAATAACATTGGGGTACAGTACCAGTGGGGGGCAGGTCTGTCACTGTATAACACTGGGCTACAGTACCGGTGGGGGGCAGGTCTGTCACTGAATAACACTGGGGTACAGTACCGGTGGGGGGCAGGTCTGTCCCTGTATAACACTGGGGTACAGTACCGGTGGGGACGGGTCTGTCACTGTATAACACTGGGGTACAGTACCAGTGGGGGCAGGTCTGTCACTGTATAACACTGGGGTACAGTACCAGTGGGGGGCAGGTCTGTCACTGTATAACACTGGGGTACAGTACCAGTGGGGGGCAGGTCTGTCACTGTATAACACTGGGGTACAGTACCAGTGGGAGGCAGGTCTGTCACTGTATAACACTGGGCTACAGTACCGGTGGGGGGCAAGTCTGTCACTGTATAACACTGGGGTACAGTACCGGTGGGGGGCAGGTCTGTCACTGTATAACACTGGGGTACAGTACCAGTGGGGGACCGGTCTGTCCCTGTATAACACTGGGATACAATACCGGTGGGGGGCAGGTCTGTCACTGTATAACACTGGGGTACAGTACCGGTGGGGGGCAGGTCTGTCACTGTATAACACTGGGGTACAGTACCGGTGGTGGGGAGGTCTGTCAAGTTACTGAGAAAAAAATTGATAATCTGCATTAAGAACATCATACAATCACATTACCTTCTAACTGTGCTGGATAACCCATCAGACCCCGGAGTTTCAAAGAGATATACTTACCCCATCCCCCATGTGTGCCTGGAAATCAAATTTTGGTGGCAGACAGAATACGGTGTGGTACAACTCCATAAGCCGCTGTTTGTCGTTGGTCGCGTCCAGATTGTCAATTGCATTTTCAATGATTTCTAGCCCTTCGTGCTTCGACTGCTCAACATTAATCTCTGCTGACAGAAATGTCCTCATTGCCCTGTTCAGACTGGCATGGTAGCCGAGGTCACAGCACTAAAACCAACAGCAAAAATTAGAATGCTCCCCCCGATCAAAATCACAACTCTTTCACATGTTGCAATTTTCAAACTCTGAAGCAAAACTAGGCTGTGACTCTCACACACCAAGACTGCTGTCACCTTTGTCCTCTCCTTGTTCCAATATTCCAATTGCTTCCAAGTGTTCCGAGGAAGGGTCACTCGATCTGAAATGTTAACTCTGATCTCTCCTCACAAATGTTACCAGACCTGTAGAGCTTTTCCAGAAATTTCTGTTTTTGTTTCTGACTTAACAGCATCCCCAGTTCTTTTGGTTTTTGTTCAGAGACATTATTACACACCTCTGGAAGGGATGGGATTTGAATCTGGGTCTCTTGGCTCAGAGATTGGGACACTGCCACCGCACTACAACAATACCATCCTTCAAGGAGTTCAGGCTCAAAAGTATATTCAATACCAACAGCTTTGAGCCAGTAAATGAGAAGAAAGGGTTACACCTGAGAACAGGTTCTGAACCAAGGGCACAGATTTAAGGCAATTGGTAAAAGAACCAGAGACAACATGAGTAAACACTGTTGACGTAGTGAGTTGTTGGGATCTAGGAACACATTTTTTAAAAGACTGGAAGAAGCAGATTCAACTATTATTTGAGAGAAAAAAATGGATAAGTGCTTTAATGAAAACAGAGAGGGCACTCTGAGGAAACAACAAGGGAGTGGGACTAAGTGGATTGTTCTTCCATTGACTTAGCAGGGCATGGTAGGCTGAATGGCCTTTTTATGGAGTTTGCCTCAGATTCCCATGAATCCCATGCAACCCCATTCAAGCAGTAATGAGATAATGATGAAGTGGCTAATTTGATGAGTGTGCACAAGTAGAGCAGGCAGGGAATCTCAGGCTCTGCTTTTCTCAGCCTTCTGAAATCATTAACACACAATATCTGTTTTCAAACTATGATACAATTCAACATCTGGATCTTTCAGAAAGTAGGGACAAGAGGCAGCCATTAGATCTTGGGTGATGTGAATCCTAATTCCCTCTAACCTTTGCTACCAAATCCTTAAACCCATTAATCAGCTAAATCCGCCCAACCTCTGTGTCCAGCTTCAACACCTTCTCTGGTGGAGACCATGACAGAGAGAGAAAGTTCCAGGTTGACACTTCTCTCTGGGTGAGGAAGTGCTTGCTGGCATCACCCTTAACTTGACGGTTTTGTACCCTGTTCAGGACTCCTCCCAGTTTCTCTGTACCTGCCCTATCAAATTGCTTCACTCTCAAACACCTTGATTAGATTGTGCCCTCTAAGGGAGTCCAAACTGTTCCCATAACTTAACCTGTGTCATCCCTTTGAAGAAATGAAGCCAAGAGCTGACAGGCTGAGGACAGAAAACGTGCTCACATCAAGTAGGTCGTTCAGATCGTGGATGTAATACTTGAAGACAGAGCTGTTGGTAGCTTCCAGTGCCAGAATATACTCATTTCTTGCCTTGATAGCCTTGAGTTTGTTCTCTGTGTATTTTGCCTGACGCTGGGAAAAATCAGCAACAATGAAGTGTTAGATTTGCTCTAACACAGAGGTGTGAAAGACTAAATATATTTTTAAAATCAAAACACTTGCGTTTAAGCATCAAACAACAGTACAAGCTCAGGAACAGGAACCAGGGCTTTGCAAGGTTGAAACTGGTGGGATTAGATTCAGCCTGTGTGACACAGTCAGTGATGACCAGTTCCAATTGACTGTCCAGATTTGTACAGGTCTCTAATTGTGGCGAATGAAACTGCAGAATGGTCAAGGGCCCTGATCCACTGCATGTTCAGAATATGGAAGTGGTTTCAGTTACTGAGGAGTGAGGAGAAATCAGCCAGGGTTCCTTCCCCCACCCCTAGTCTTTGAGCAAGAAAGTGCAGATAGTGAGGAGCTGGATAAGGGCAAGGATTCAGGTTTTGGATCATTGGAATCACTTCTGGGGCAGAGGTAACAAATACAAGATGGACGAGTTGCACCTGAACAGCAGGGTGACAAATATCCTGGGGGTACATTTACTAGAGCTACAATGGGGGGAGGGATGGGAGGTTTAGACTATCTGGCAGGGGGCGTGAGACCCGATGCATTAGTGAGAAAGGAGAGAAAGTTGAAGCTGGTTCAGAAGTTAAAGAGAGCAAGTTAAATAAACAAGCCTAGAATGAGGGAAGACTGATAAATTAAACTGCACTTATTTCAATGCAACAGGTCTAACAGGTAAGGCAGATGGAAATGGTTAGGAACGTGGAACTAGGATATCACAGCAATTACAGAAACATGGCTGAGGGAGAGGCAGGGCTAGTGGCTTAATGTTCTAGGATATAGATGCTCTTGGAAGGATCAAAGTGGGGGGAGGGGGCTGCGAGAGAGGAGGGGGAGTAGCATTTTTGATTAGGGAAAACATCACAGCGGTACTGAGAGAGGATATGCCTGAGGTGAAGCTATATGGAAATTGAGAAATAAAAAGGGGGATTTTAACTTTCCAAACATAGACTGGGACTGCCATGGTATTAAGAGGTTGGATGGGGATGAATCTGTTAAGTGTATTCAAGAAAATTTTCTTATGCAGTATGTGGATGTACCTACCAGAGAAGGTGCAAAACTTGACTTCTCTTGGGAAATATGACAGGGCAAGTGACTGAGATGTCAGTGAGGTCAGTGGCCATAATTTTTCTTAGTTTTAAAATAGTTATAGAACAGGATAGGTCTTGTTTAAAAGTTAAAGTTCTAAAATGGAACAAGGCCAATTTTAATGGGGTTAGACAAGAACTTTCAAAAGTTGATCTGGGGAGGCTTTTCACAGATAAAGGGATGACTGGTAGGTGACAGGCTTTCAAAAGTGAGACAACGAGAGTTCAGAGACAGTATGTTCCTGTTAGAGTGAAGGGCAAGGCTGGTAGAAGTAGAGAACACTAGGATGAATAAAGATATTGAGGCTCTGATAAAGAAAAAGGAGGCACGTGACTGCTGGGATCAAGTGAATCCCTTGAGTAGTATGGGAGCATAGGGGTACACTTAGGGGGGAATCAGGAGGGCAAAAGGATGCATCAGATATCTTTGGCAGATAAGGTTAAGGAGAATCCAAAGAAATTCCACAAGTACATTAAGGGCAAAATAGAAACTAGAGAGAGATTAGGGCACCTTAAAGATCAATGAAACTGCTTTTGTGTGGAACCACAGGAGATGGGAGAGATCCTGAATGAATATTTTGTGTCAGTATTTACTTTGAAGAAAGATGTGGCTAGAGAATTTGGTTAAGTAAAAATAGTGATGTCCTGAAAAATGTCCACATTACAGTAGCTGGAGGTGTTAAAATGCATAAGAGCAGTTGAATTCCTAAGACCTGATCAAGTGTATCCCAGGACATCGTGGGAAGCTACAGAAGAAATTGCGAGGCCCCTAGAATAGATATTTGTATCATTGATTGCCATGGGTGAGGTGCCAGAAGACTGGTGGGGTGCGGGGGCAGGGGCGGGGGCGGGGGCGGGGGGGGGGGGTGTGGATAATGCTCTGCCTCAATTTAAGAAAGGAAAAGCGGGCGAACTATAGAGCTGTGAGTCTGATGTCAATAGTAGGTAAGTTGTTGGAGGGGATTTTGAGAGACAGGATTACCTGCATTTGGAGGGGCAAGGACTGGGGAGTGTTGTCAAAATGAAAGACCTAGGGGATCAGGTACACAGTTTCTTGAAGGTAGACAGGATGGTGAAGACAGGATTTGGTACGCTGCCTTCATTAGTCACAACATTGATTATAGGAGTTGGAATATTATATTACAGCTGTAGAAGGGATTAGTGGGGACACTTTTGGAGTACTGTGTATAGTTTTGGTCATCCTGCTTTAGGAAGAATGTTATTGAACTGAAAACAGTGCAGCAAAGATTTACAAGGATGTTACTGAGGCTGGAGGGTTTGAGTTATAAGGAGAAGCTGGATAGGCTGGGACTTTTTCCATGAAGTGCAGGAGGCCGAGGGGTCACCTTATAGAGATTTATAAAATCATGAGGGGTATAGATAAGGTGAATAGCCAAGATCAGTGCCCCAGGGAGGAGAGTTCAAAACTAGAGGGATAGGTTTAAGCTGAGAGGGGAAAGGTTTAAACCAGACCTGAGAGGCAGCTTTATTGCAGAGGGTAGTGCACATATGGAATGAGCTGCTGGAGGAAGTGGCAGTAGTGAGTACGATTACAACATTTAAAAGACATTTGGATAGGTAGATGGATAGGAAAGGTTTCAAGGGATATGGGTCAAATGCAGGGGAATGGGACTAATTTAGTTTGGGAAACCTGGTCTGCATAGATGAGTGGGGCTGAAGATTTGGTGGTGTATGACTCTATGACTGAATAGTTGGTTCACACTCGCTGTCTGAATTCTCTCAGGATTTTAACAGCCACTGAGATGATACCGAAAGAAATCAGGAGAGCAAGTAAAGGGGGGAGTGAGGGAGAGAAAGAAGTGGAGAAAATTTTAAAATGCCAAACCTTCTCCTTCATTTTCTCAATCTTTCGGACTGAGCTCCGTCTCTGGTGTTTCTCCTCGAATCGTACATTTGCTGCCGGGTCTGGGGAACGGCCGAGCATCCGGTCATCCTGCTTCACTGAGCGGCCAATCTGTTTTTCTTCCTGTTTCTCAGCCTCCTTCAGCTTGCCCTCCGCACTAATACAGTCAGCATTGTACATATGGTAGGTCTTCATAACCTAGCAAGCAGTGACACTTCGTCATAACCCTGTCCCGTAACAGCAAAATTCACCTTCAATACACATGAATGTTTAGAAATGGAATGTCTACAATTATCTTCAAAGAATGGAGGCGGCACAGTGGCTCGGTGGTTAGCACTGCAGCCTCACAGCACCAGGGACCCGGGTTCGATTCCACCCTCGGGTAACTGCCTGTGTGGAGTTTGCACATTCTCCCTACGTCTGCTTGGGTTTCCTCCGGGTACTCCGGTTTCCTCCCACAGTCCAAAGATGTACAGGCTGGGTGGATTGGCCATGCTACATTGCCCATAGTGTTCAGGGGTGTGTGGGTTATAGGGGGATGGGTTTGGGTTTGGGTGGATGCTCCAAGGGGTGGTGTGGACTTGTTGGGCTGAAGGGCCTGTTTCCAAACTGTAGGGAATCTAATAAAAAAAAATTAGGCAATGGTTTTGTGTTATTATTGTTGGACTGTTAACCCAGAGACCCAGTAATGTTCTGGTTACCCAGGTTTGAATTCTGCCAAAGCAGATGGTGGATTCTGATTTCAATAAATATCTGAAATTAAAGAGTCTAACAATGACCTTGGATCCATTGCCGATCGTCAGAAAAGCCAATCTGGTTCACTAATGTCCTTTGGGAAGGAAACTGCCATCTTTACCTGGTCTGGCCTACATGTGACTCCAGATCCACAGCAATGTGGTTGATCTTAATGGCCTTTGGGGTATTAGGGATGGGCAATAAATGCTGGCCTGGCCAGTGATGCCGTCATTCCGCAAATGAATATAAAAATACTCTCAGGGCAGGGACAGCATGGAGTTAGATACAGAGTAAAGGCCCCTCTACACTATTCACATCAAACATGCCCAGCACAGTGACACATTGGTTAGATACATAGTAAAGCCTCCTCTACATTCAGCTTGGTGGTGATATTAGAGTCATTGTGACACGAGGCGTTTGTGTTACCAAATAAAGCCAGGGATGGGAAATTACTGTGGAGGAAATAGTGTTGGATCATTCAGTACATTCAGTGAACTCGAGTTTGTGTGATAAGCAAGTTGCACAATTTGTTCCCCCTGTAAAGACGAAGATGTGGGTGGATGTATAGAAAAGGGAGACCATTCAGCCCATATTCTCTTCCCACCAAGCTCCCTAACCTTTACCTTCTTCACCAATGTTTATAGAAATGTTTAATTTACCCCAACATTCCAATAGCTCTGGAGGAGAGAGTTACAGATTTCTTCTGGGTGAGGAACAGCTGCTGCCAACTCTGAAAAGCTTGGCTTCGATTTGAATGATCTGTCCCTTGCCCAGGGCTCACCATTGCAAGTGTGGGATTATACCGGCCTCTCACGTGTGCTCAAAACACCGAGACAGTTTGCTTAAGGAATTCTGCCTTGGACGAACATCTGCTCACTAAAGCAACTAATTTGACTGAAACATTAAAAAAAACTACACATGACAGATCCCACTATTGCAAAATGTTGCTGTTCAGACAAGTGCTGACAACTATGTTAATGTGAGCTTTTGGCACCTTTCCAGGGAGAATCTCTTCCACAATTTGGTGCCAGATGCCATGGGGAGTGCAGCTGTACTTCCTGCTGACAAGCTCCTGTGAAATTTCTCCACTGCACGGGCAGCAGGGGAAAGGCCCAGGGCCTCTGGCTTGGAGGAGGTGGGTTGGGAGGCCTCAGGTCTCTAACTTGGAAGATGACTTGGGGTGCAGGCTCTACGATCTGTAGCTGAAGAGGCAGGGGAGGACCTTAGGTGTGGGCGTGCCCTAGGGCCTGTAACTGGGTAAGAGGCCAGAATCTGTTCTATGCTGGGGACACAAGGAGATGTTTCGTACCAGTCCACACCTGGTGGACTAGTCACTGTAAGTTATTCTTCTTTGGGCCTGTCACCATGTCCAGTGGTCTACTGTGATGAAATGTATTCATAGATCCATATTTCACCACATGACTTGCCCCACCCTACAGTCATTGGTTGGCCAACACTCATGAGATTCGGCCTTCCTACACAAATCAGAAAGTAAAGGACTCATGATCTTGTTGCATGATACTTAACTGCCAGCCAAACCGCTTTTCTGCCTCCCCCATACTGTTTCTAACTTTTTAATATATGTGATAAAGAGAAATGTTCTAAGAAAATAAATTAAAAGCTAACTCCTGGTAATCTCCCTGTGATTTTACTCCTGGGTTGCATGCAGTCATGTCCTGGAGATTAATCTTCAAATCCTGGAGACTTCAGGCCAATCATGGAGAGTTGGCAACCCTGTGGCAGTTCTTCACTAGATTGGCGCATGGAAAGCAGGTTACTTTTTCTCTATTCACAGCATGTGGGTGCCCTGGCTGGGCTGGCATTTGTTGCCCATTCCTAATTGTCCACAGGGCAGTTAGGAGTCAATTGTATTGCTGTGAGTCTGGAGTAATATGTAGGCCAGACCAGGTAAGGATGGTTGTTTTCTTCCATGAAGGACATTAGTGAATCAGAAAGATTTTTAAAACAATCAGCCATGACCATTAATTCCACATTTTTTATTGAATTCAAATTTCACCATCTGCTATAACAGGAATTGAACCTGGGTCCCTAGAACATGACTTGGGTCTCTGAGCAAACAGTCTAGCAATAGCCCCATCACCTCCCCCACGCACAAAATAACTTAATAAAAGCTGATCTTCGACAAGTCCTCTCAGTGTTACTCTGCAACAGGCAAATATCAATTTCTATTTCCCATCAGAAGATATATCTACTGTTTGGGGTCAAATCCTCACTCATCTCCACGATGCGTGGCAGCACGGTGGCTCAATGGTGAGCACTGCTGCCTCACAGCACCGGGGACCTGAGTTCGATTCCACACTCTCTCTGTGCCTGTGAGAGTTTCCTTTGGGTGCTCTTGTTTTCTCCCACAGTCCAAAAATGTGCAGGCTGGATAGATTAGGTTACCAGGATTGGGTAGGAGCTTGGGTCTGGGTGAGATGCTGCTCAGAAAGTTGGTGTGGGCTTGCTGGGCCAAATGGCCTGCTTCGAAACTGTAGGGACTCTATGAAATAACATTGTCAAATGATGCAGTTCCTAACAAAGCAAGCATTCAGAACAGGCAGGGCAGTCAGTTTGAAGGACATTTGAAGTTCATACTGATCACAGTTATGTTTATCAAACCCTATTAAACTTTGAACCAAACTATATTGAGTGAGCTGCTTGACCTATTTCAACTTATCATTGAAATTGAGTTCACATAAACTGGTTAATAACTGCGCTGTAATAGGTCATAGTCAGAAACTCAGCTCTCGTTCTGCACTAAATATATTGCAACTCAGGGAATTAAACTCCCAGGTGTTGAGCAGTTTTAGGGAAATTAAACTGGGAACCTCTGTCATTATGAGAAAAAGGACATGGAAGTATTGCATTTTTGAGAAATTGCATTGAGACAAATTTTAAATTATATCTCTGTAGAGAGAAACCAAAACAATTTAGGAAATTGAGCAACTGTGTCTTGGTGGAATATGTCTTTAATTAGATGGCTGGGTTGTAGTAGTCTAGAAAATTAGATCAGGTTAATGTCTATTTTCAAGAGGTCACCATCTAGACTGCATTAATCTGACACAATAGCCAAATAAAAGAGAAAGTTAAGTAAAACTACAATTGTCAGTCAACAATTAGTCAATTATTGACAGTTTTCTCCCTCTGTATCCTGTGCTCACTAACACTCTTGCTCCAGTTCAGTTCCATAGATCTCTGAACATCTACTGGTGCCTAACCAGGGGAAATCCTCCAATGCATTTGGCACTGCCCATTTAAATTAAGAGCTAATCCACTTTACCTACACATCTCTGGACACTATAGGCAATTAGCATGGCCAATCCACCTAACCTGCACATAAGAGTCGTAGAGAGTCACAGTGTAATACAGCATGGAGACAGGCCCTAACTGGTCCATGCTGACCAAGGTGCCCACTCAGTGAGTTCCAGTTGCCCGCATTTGGTCCATATTCCTCTAAACCCTTCCCATTCATGTATTTATTCAAATATTTTTAAAATGTTGCTATTGTACCTGCCTCAACCACTTTCTCTGGCAGTCCATTCTATATATGCATCACTTTCTGCATGAAGAAGTCACCCCTCAGATCCTTCTTAAATCTCTTCCCTCTCACTTTAAAATCTTTGCACTGTGGAAGGAAACCAGAGCATCGAAACCTTCATCCTGCTATCTTCTCAAAAGAGCACAAACAGTCACAATCTCCAGTGATAGACAGCAATCAGGACAGGGGTCAGGCTGAGATTACAGAGTCTCCTTTGACAATGAGAGCATGATCCCAGAACTGTAGTACGTGGAAATCTAGCCCAGGGTTACTGATTCTGCCCCAAGCCTCAGATCAACACTGCATTAACCCACAAGCTAGCTGAGCTATGATCTTCCACTCTGTACCACCCTATTCCAGAAATTAAAACTGTGAGAATCTTTTCTTCCATCCATCATCTGTGCCACTCTGAAATTGATAGGTTTGTGAGCTTCCAGTGTGACCTTGCCCATTATCTTGTCCTGATCCATGTGCTGTATTTACAAAGTTCACTGGCAACAATCACTCACATGGGGAACAGTTGCAGAAAAGCAACAAACCACAAAGTTCTGCAATTATTTACACTTTTTTAAACCTCACACCCTTCTGGGAACCTACTGGGAAAAACGCCTTGGTCAGGCTGAAGGATTCATGCAGCCACTCAAAGGCATATGTGTGAATAACAGATTCATGACAGACTGGAAGTTTCAGCATTCCCATATTCAGGATATTCTCTCAGCAAGTAGCCCTTATTGAGAGTGACCCCCCACATTACCAATGACGTGACCAGCTGGCCACACAGGGTGACCAGTCGGGAACAGCACAGGGCGAGAGACTCATTTGCAGTTGGTATTGAACTGAGACCCCTAAAATCTCTTCAACTGGCTACAGAGAGGTGTTAACTAGTGCTGGGCCAGGAAGTTTGGTAATGAGCCCTCCCACCTTGAACTTAATTCGGAGGAGTGTGAGAAGCAGGCATGCTTTTCTGCTTTATGGGTGGCACCGTGGCTCAGTGGTTAGCACTGGTGCCTCACAGCGCCAGGGCCCAGGTTCAATCCCAGCCTCGGGTGACTGTCTGTGTGGAGTTTGCACATTCTCCCCGTGTCTGTATTGGCTCCCGCCAGATGTTCCGGTCTCCTCCCACAGTCCAAAGATGTGCAGGTTAGGTGGATTAACCATGGGAAAAGCGGGATTACAGTGATAGGGTAGGGTGGTGTATCTGGTTGGGATGCTCTTCAGAGGTGGCGTGGACTTGTTGGGCTGAATGGCCTGCTTCCATACTGTTGGGATTCAAATTCTTCTAATAAATGGGTACCTCACCACTTTCCCCTGGGGGATAGATGGTCAATGCTACGGAAACAACGTGCAGGTTTATTAGAAGAATTGCCTGATTGGCCTCCTCGTGATTCTACATTCTCGGGACTGAAAAAGATTTGAAGTACAAGGCGTGCAGTTTGTTGCTGCAGGGATTTGGAGCTGGGCTGACTGACAGTGGAGAGGGAAGGCAGGAGATTTATTTGCTAAGAGACAGCCCTATCCTAAAGACAGGTACACAGGCTGGTGCAGACTCTGCTTCTGGAGCTCATGCTGTGATAGAGCCTGTGACAGGATTCAGGCATTCAGACTGAGCCCAACTTCACACTTTTCAACCCATAAAATACGGAGTTGCTTCAGAGCGGGGACAATGAAAGAGGAACTAAAGATAACCCAGATAAATATTAGAAAAGAAAAAAAAAGTTTTCATCTGCGACAATGCAACAGGCTGTGGCCAAGAGGCTGTTTTCTTTTTGTTGAAAGGGGGCAACAGAACTTTTCCAGTCATTTCTGTTCCCAAGAGGCGACCATAAAAAAAAATTAAAATATCACAAACAAGGTGGAACCACACTCAAAATAGGCCAGCACAGGACACTCTGACCATGAGTTCAGGCACTTCAAAACAGAATTGTGACCTCAGCAGATATTTGGTTCTCTTTTTAGATTAGTTGGAGTGAGATCAAGACCTAAGAGCAGTCTAGCCACTAGTTTACACAATCACACATATCCCCACAGAAATCTGGCTCCCTTATTGCAGAGCCACTATAATGAAGGCTAATGTGAGACAGCTCACGGAAGCCAGTGCCAGATGTTAGACAAGGATCTATTAAAGGTTTCAAATCCTCTGAAGCCATCACCATCGTGATGTGTCTATAAACCTTCCAAAGAGGCACCTGTTTGAAGTTTTTAATGGAAGGGTGTACTAACACAAGCAAACTTACTGACAATGGGGCACCTTCCAGACAGTCCAGATTGAAGTCAGACATGGTTAGGTACAATTCCTTATCCAACCATTCGATAGCAAAGGAATATGATGCTGAGGTTCATGATCAGCCATGATCAAGAATAGCACAGCAGGCTTGAGGGGCTGAATGGTCTACTCTTGTTCCCATAACAGACTTCTGATCTATCAATCTCCTTCTCTCACTGCCTATTTACATGCTTGCCTATTTTAGATTCCATTCATCTATTTAATCTGAACGAAAATGCCACAGGAATATTTTCTGGTTCCTAAAGTTAATCCAGTAAAATTTCAGAATATTTATCCTTCCTTATATCTTCATCTTTCACTGACCAACCTACGTCATGCACGATCAACTAATTCTTTCCAAATCAAACCAGAAAAACAATTGAGATCCAGACAGCTGCAGATCCCAATCCAGACACAGAAAGGTGATTCTCTATTTGGCCTTGCTGTGGTAAAGTCCCAGTGGTCTACATAATGTCAGGAATGCTGATGTAATTGGCTGGCCAACAGAAGACAGCGAGTGGTAGTAGAAGGAAAATATTCTGCCTGGAAGTCAGTGGTGAGTGGAGTTCCACAGGGCTCTGTCCTTGGGCCTCTACTGTTTGTAATTTTTATTAATGACTTGGATGAGGGGATTGAAGGATGGGTCAGCAAGTTTGCAGACGACACAAAGGTCAGAGGTGTCGTTGACAGTATAGAGGGCTGTTGTAGGCTGCAGCGGGACATTGACAGGATGCAGAGATGGGCTGAGAGGTGGCAGATGGAGTTCAACCTGGATAAATGTGAGGTGATGCATTTTGGAAGGTCGAATTTGAAAGCTGAGTACAAGATTAAGGATAGGATTCTTGGCAGTGTGGAGGAACAGAGGGATCTTGGTGTGCAGATACATAGATCCCTTAAAATGGCCACCCAAGTGGACAGGCTTGTTAAGAAAGCATATGGTGTTTTGGCTTTCATTAACAGGGGGATTGAGTTTAAGAGTCGTGAGATCTTGTTGCAGCTCTATAAAGCTTTGGTTAGACCGCACTTGGAATACTGCGTCCAGTTCTGGTCGCCCTATTATAGGAAAGATGTGGATGCTTTGGAGAGGGTTCAGAGGAGGTTTACCAGGATGCTGCCTGGACTGGAGGGCTTATCTTATGAAGAGAGGTTGACTGAGCTTGGTCTCTTTTCATTGGAGAAAAGGAGGAGGAGAGGGGACCTAATTGAGGTATACAAGATAATGAGAGGCATAGATAGAGTTGATAGCCAGAGACTATTTCCCAGGGCAGAAATAGCTAGCACAAGGGGTCATAGTTTTAAGCTGGTTGGTGGAAAGTATAGAGGGGATGTCAGAGGCGGGTTCTTTACACAGAGAGTTGTGAGAGCATGGAATGCGTTGCCAGCAGCAGTTGTGGAAGCAAGGTCATTGAGGTCATTTAAGAGACTGCTGGACATGCATATGGTCACAGAAATTTGAGGGTGCATACATGAGGATCAATGGTCGGCACAACATAGTGGGCTGAAGGGCCTGTTCTGTGCTGTACTGTTCTATGTTCTATGTTCTAATACTTTATTCTGACCAACTCCAGGCAGCAATGGCTGAATGCGGACCACAGCATCAATAGTCATTGAACTCACAGTATCATGGTATCAGTTCCACTCCTCAAACTCCTGACAATCTCTAGGACACAGAGTAATAGAAAGAGGCCTTTTGGCCCACCATGTCTATGCTGACCAACAAACACCAAATCACATTAATCCCATTTACCTGCACTTGGTTCATAGCCTACTATGCTCCGACATTTCAAGTGCTCATCCAGATGCTTCCTAAATGTTGCCACAGTACCTGCCTCTACCACCCTCTCAATCAGCACGTTCCGTATCTCTACCACTCTCTGAGCGAAAAAGACTCTTGCACAAATCTTGTCTCAACCACTTTCTCCTTAACTTAACCATATGCCCTCTAGTCTTATACATAGCTGCCATGGGGAAAAGATTTTCACGATTTACTCTGTCTATGCCTCTCATTATGTGGTATACCTCAATCAGATCCCCCCTCAGCCTCCGCTGTCCAAGGAAAACAAACTCAACCTATCCAGTCTTTCCTCATAACTGAGGCTTTTCATCCCAGGCAACATCCTGGTGAATCTCTTCTGCACCCTGTCCAGTGTAATCACATCTTTCTGAAGGTGTGTCGAGCAGAACTGCAAACAATATTCCATCTGTGTCCCAGTTAATGTTTTATGAAATTGTAACAAGCTTCTAAATTCTACACACTGGCTAATGAAGATAAGTATCCCGTATTGACTAATTGGTTGTTGAAGGTTAGGGGAAGGGAGTGGAGTGTAAAATGACACTAAATTAGGAGTGTTTACATTAGGAGGGCAGAGAGTAAAAGGTGATCAAATAGAGCTGTTTGAAACTGTAACGGAACGGGACCGAATCAACAGAAACAATATGTTGCAGTGACCCAGGGTCCGGGTCAAAGCAGTGTAACTCTGGAAGTAAATTAACAAATGTGTGAAAAGCAAAGTCATGATTCTAACAATGTTGTGCCAACATCTAGACATTGATTAGACAGACCTAGAAGGAAGAATAAATGAAGGAGGCACAAGGGATTGGGAAAACTTTGCCCGGGAAGAATAAATATCGATGTGTAATGATGGGCTGAATGGTCTACTTGTGTTGTTGGGAAGAGAGTTCTGCCCCTCCTCCACGATAGTCCATTGGAGAGGCTTACGTGACCAACAGGCAGCCATGTTTGGAGTTATCAGACCTTTATTACTCTGACAGAGACAACTGGATCTACTCTCTAGCTGCTTTCATGACTAAATCTGGAGTCATCTTTCCACAGCAGCCATTAATTACATGACCATGCAACCTCAAAGTCACTGCCTCAAGGATGATGTAGACTTGCTGAGTGACTTATTTTCTACTGCCTTTCAGTTGCTGCCCAACACCTCATTAAAGAGTGAAGCCTTGACATTATAACCTCTTCGTTCGAACTTCAAACAGATCCTGTCTGCCTCTTTTCTAAATGACTCAGAGACTGCACAACACCGAGGCATTGAAAGGCTCCTGTATACTACCCTGCATTTACTCCCATTGTAGTAATCAAGTGTATTTTTTTCAGGTGGGCAATGCATTAAAAGATTTCTGCCGTCCAGCCACTTCCTACACACCACTACCTGATTAAGGCAGGATCAGAAACTAATGGCCAGTCTCCAAAATAACTTCCTCAGCTGGAGATCTCAAAATGACCTTCTTTCTTGTCAGGTGCTGTGGCTCAGTTCTGTTGGAACAAAAATTTCTCAAAGGTGGATGGAGCTTCATTCTCTGTTTTTTAAACAAATTGTTCATGAGATGAGGGCATCAGTGGCTAGGTCAGCATTTATTGCCCATCTCAATTGTCCAGAGGTTAGTTAAGAGTCATCGACATTGCTTTTGAACATAAATGTGAAGTAACAGAAAGTGCAATCCAAGAGTCTTTATACGGATGTGAAAAGGAAAAGGTTTGTGAAGACAAAGGCCCCTTACAGACTGAAATGGGAGAAATGAAAACAGAGACGAGGGAAACGGCAGAATAGTTAAAAAACATACTTTGGTTCAGTCTTCCCAGAAGACAACAAAAGTAACTTTCCAGGACTGCCAGAGAAGCAAGTCTTTTGGGAAAGGAATTGAAGGAAATTAGTAAAAAAAAATTGTGTTTGTCGAAAAGTCATTGAATTGAAAACTGATATATCCCCAGGGCCTGATAATCTATGTTCCAGCGTACTAAAGGGGGTGGCCATGAGAACACTGGAAGCGTCATCTTTCAAAAGTCCATAGATTCTGAAACAGTCCCGGCAGATTAAATGGTGGCAAACTGTTTTAGAAAAAAGAGGGATGGAGAAAACCAGGAATTACAGGCTGGTTAGCTGGAGGATGCAGGTGGCCAAACCATGTATGGAAGCCCCTGCCTGAGCTACTGCAATGTCATGTTTATTTGATTTTTTTAATATCTGACTGTAAAGTCAATCCTTTAACTAAGTCAACTTCGTCTTTATACACTGTAAAGTAATGCAACCACTTTTCTTCTATCATTCCTCTTTTGTATCGAAGACCTGTACTCAGGTACTTGTACCAAAGATGGTGCCATAAGAGGCAATATTGTAAAATTTTTTACTGTACTTCTATAATTCTGTACTGCAGTACACATGATAATAAAGAATATCCTATTTTATTCTAATATCAGCAAAAGGGAAAATGCTGGAGTCTACTACAAAGGGTGAGACAAAGTACTTTAAAGGTACCACCAGGATTACACAAATAGGGAATATGATAATGTGACAAACCCACTACAGTTGTTTTTTGAGCATGCGTCTAATAGGATAGATGAGGGAAAAACAGTGGATGTGACATATTTGGATTTTTCAGAAAACTTGATAAAGTTCCACTTACGAGGGTCGTGCGCAAAATCAAAGCATACAGGGTTACGGATAATATACTGACATGGATTGAGAATTAGTTAGCAGACAGGAAACAGCGTTCGAATAAATGGGGCCTTTTCAGAGTGGAAGGCAATGTGCAATGCGCTATCACAGAGATCAGTGTCTGGGCTCCAATTTCTCACCATGAATATTGATAATCTGGATGAGGGAATGACGTGGAATATTTCCAAGTTTGCTGATGGCACAAAACTAGACAGGAGTGTGAGTGGTGAGGGGAATGAAAAGAGGTTTCAGGGTGATTTAGACAAGTTAACTGAGTGGCCAGATACAGGGGAATTGCAATATAACATGGATAAATGTGAAGTTGTCCACTTAGTAGGAAAAACATAAAGGTAGAATACTGTTTAAACAGTGATAGATTGAGAAAGGCTAATGTATAAAAGGATGTGGATGTCCTTGTATGTTGGCCATTGAAAGGAAGCACCTGGCTGCAGCAAGCAATTCGGAAAGCATACAACATGTTGCCTTTTATTACAAGAGCGTTTGAGTATAGGAATGAGGAAGTCTTGTGGTCCCTGTATGGGGCCTCAATGAGACCGCACCTCGAGTTTTGTGTGCAGTTCTGGCTTCTCTACCTGAGAAAAGATAGACTTGTCATTAGAAAGAGTGCAGCTGAGATTCACCAGGCTGATTCCCTGACTGTCCTATGAGAGAGATTATTTTGGCTGGGTCTATATTCTCCGAAGTTGTGAAGTATGAGAGTGGATCTCATTGAAACTCCAACAGTGTTGGACAGACTAGATACAGGGATGATGTTCCACCTGGCCAGGGGTTCCAGAACAAAGTTGGCGGGCAGTGGTGTTAGCCTCAGAAAACAGGGGTGACCATCTCAAACTGAGGTGCAGAGAAATATCTTCATTCAGAGGGTTGTGACCCTGTGGACTTCTCTACACGAAGGCTCAGCGACAAAGGGATCTTGGCGTGCAGATACATAGATCCCTTAAAATGGCCACCCAATGGACAGGCTTGTTAAGAAAGCATATGGTGTTTTGGCTTTCATTAACAGGGGGATTGAGTTTAAGAGTCGTGAGATCTTGTTGCAGCTCTATAAAACTTTGGTTAGACCGCACTTGGAATACTGCGTCCAGTTCTGGTCGCCCTATTATAGGAAAGATGTGGATGCTTTGGAGAGGGTTTAGAGGAGGTTTACCAGGATGCTGCCTGGACTGGAGGGCTTATCTTATGAAGAGAGGTTGACTGAGCTCGGACTCTTTTCATTGGAGAAAAGGAGAAGGAGAGGGGACCTAATTGAGGTATACCAGATAATGAGAGGCATAGGTAGAGTTGATAGCCAGAGACTATTTCCCAGGGCAGAAAAGGCTAACACGAGGGGTCATAGTTTTAAGCTGGTTGGAGGAAAGTATAGAGGGGATGTCAGAGGCGGGTTCTTTACACAGAGAGTTGTGAAAGCATGGAATGCGTTGCCAGCAGCAGTTGTGGAAGCAAGGTCATTGAGGTCATTTAAGAGACTGCTGGACATGCATATGGTCACAGAAATTTGAGGGTGCATACATGAGGATCAATGGTCGGCACAACATAGTGGGCTGAAGGGCCTGTTCTGTGCTGTACTGTTCTATGTTCTATGTTCTATAATTAAGAGAGAAACAAATATTTAGAGTTTAAAGATGTCAAAGGATGTTGGGAGAGTGCAGGAGGATGGTGTTGATCACCCATGATCATGTTGAACAGTTTTGATGGGCTACTCCAATTTTCTCTCTTTGTAAACATTAGGGATTGATGTTAGAAACTGTGGACGGACCTCAAATCAACACAAAATGTCTGTTTGTTCACTTTCCACCAACATCAATAGCCCAGAATGTTTGAACTGCAAGTTCACACTCCATCTGGATTGGAAGTTCCAAACTGGAGAGAGAAGCAAAGTTGGAGGTTCCAACTTTGCTGAGGTTCCCCACAGTGTGTTGGTTAGTGACAAACCGCAGGGCATTTACTGACCATTGGAGATACTTTTGTTAAACCCACCCAACAATAAAAATGTTTGGGACTGGGCAGTGACATTCCCCTCCTTGTTCCCTGAAGACAGGAATCTGTAACTGCTGGGATACCCGTACTTCCCCTGGCTACCCTTAGCTCTGCGAGGGTCAATGTTTCGAATTCCAGACTGTAGAGAAGAGTCAGACTGGAACATACACTTGAACTGCTGCTCAGACTGATCACTGTTTTATAAACAGATTCCAAACCATCTTCCAGTAAGAGATTTCTTAACAACTCAGAAAAGCCCCTGTCTGATTGTATTCCACTTACACTCCTTCAGGCGAATGAAACCCACAGGAGGGAATACAGTCAAACACACATCTGTCATCAACTAATGTCCATCAGTATGCTTCTCCCAGGAACAGGCATTTTCCTAAAACACTGTTCAGGCTGGGGGTTCAACTGAAACTTTCAAACCTGAAATGGAAAGATTTCTGTTGAATTAAATGTGTTAAGGGCTACAGGATCGAGACAAGTTTCTCAAGGGCAACAAAGTGTGAGCAATAAATGCTGACCCAGCCAGTGATGCCTATGTACCACAAAGGAATAAATTAAATAAAAGCTGGAGTTCAGATTCAGCCAACAAACAGAACAGGTTTCAGATGCTGTATGGCCTCTTCCCACTCCTGTATTCCCCAACGTAACCATCATGTGATGAGCAAAGTGAAGGTTGCTAGGACACTGAGTGTTATATTTAGCCATGGTGTTATTATGGTGGCAGAGACAGTGAAGGATTCCTGTTTATGAACAGGTGAGAAGAGATAAATCGCACTCACCGTGTACAACTCATTCAAAACTTTCATCAGATCTTCATGTAGCTGTCCACCGATCTCTTTACTCTGTAACCAGGAAGAAAACTGGTTTAAAGCAATGTCTGAGTTACTCAATGTTTCTGTCAGAAAATGTAAACTGTGTAGTATACGTTAGTGTTAAGGTGGGGAGTGTAAGGTGGGTCGGTATTAGGGTGGGGTGTATAAGGTGTCTAGGTATTAGGGAGGGGGTGTAAGGGGGTAGGTAATAGGGTGGGGAATGTAAGGGGGTAGGTATTCGAGTGGGGTGTGTAAAGGGCTAGGTATTAGGGTGGGGAGTGTAAGGTGGGTAGGTATTAGGGTGGGGAATGTAAGGTGGGTCGGTATTAGGGAGGGAAGTGCAAGGTGGGTTGGTATTAGGGTGGGGAGTGTAAGGTGGGCCGGTATTAGGGTAGGGTGTACAAGGTGTGTAGGTATTAGGGTAGGGTGTATAAGGTGGGTAAGTATTAGGGTGGGGTGTATAAGGTGGGTAAGTATTAGGGTTGGGAGTGAATGGGGGTAGGTGTCAGGGTGGGGTGTGTAAGGGGGTAGGCATTAGTCTGGCATGTATAAGGTGTGTAGGCATTAGGGAGGGGCGTGTAAGGAGGTAGGTATTAGGGTGGGGCGTGTAAGGGGGGTAGGTATTAGGGTGGGGAGTGTAAGGTGGGTAGGTATTAGGGTGGGGAGTGTAAGGTGGGTCAGTATTAGGGTGGGGAGTGTGAGGTGGGTCGGTATTAGGGGGGGGGAGTGTGAGGTGGGTCGGTATTAGGGTGGGGAGTGTGAGGTGGGTCGGTATTAGGGTGGGGAGTGTAAGGTGGGTAGGTATTAGGGTTGGGAGTATAAGGTGGGTAGGTATTAGGGTTGGGTGTATAAGGTGGGTAAGTATTAGGGTGGGGTGTATAAGGTGGGTAAGTATTAGGGTTGGGAGTGAATGGGGGTAGGTGTCAGGGTGGGGTGTGTAAGGGGGTAGGCATTAGTCTGCATGTATAAGGTGGGTAGGGATTAGGGAGGGGCGTGTAAGGAGGTAGGTATTAGGGTGGGACGTGTAAGGGGGTAGGTATTAGGGTAGGGAGTGTAAGTGACTGTCACCCGTGACTGAACCCCAGAGGCAGTGAATCCTTGTTGTTTGTTCGGATAGTCTCCTGGATTACCTCTATGTGATATTATTTCACAAACAATCACTCAGTCTATGCAATCTTCTAGTTTTATACATTATAAAAAAATCAGTAATTCCCATACTGATTTCCAGGATTGCAGTATCATGGTGCATAAACTGGGGAGGTCTGGAATGAACTTAAGTCAGGTCACTGAGATAAAACTCACCTCCCACTGAATACCCTAAACTTGTAACTCTTTGGGAAGTCTCAGCCGCTCGTGAGTCACACACACATGGCTCAGCGATTGTCGACTGCATTCTTGTCTTTTGGTCACGGGATTAAGTGACTTCACACTAATTCTAAAATGTTCCAACATAAATCTAGGTCAAACTGAGAAACAAGGGGATCTTATTATGAGAGGTAGAGGGTGTGAGGTAGATAGGTATTAAAGTATGGAGTGTCTTATTCAGACAGTTAGTACTCATGGTATGAAATGTACTATCTAGAAATGCGGTGGGGTAGGCTCAATTGAGGTATTCAAGAGGGATTGGGATGGTTCTTTGGATACAAAGAGCATTCAGGGATTTGGAGAAAAGACAGGAGATTAGCATGAGGGAATAGAATTAGTGCAGGCATGATGGATTGAATGGCATCTTCCCACACTGTAACAATTCTGTGGTTCTGTGAACTGCATGAAACTTCCAAAGATTTTCAGACATTAAAACAAAGAACAAAATACTTCAGATGCAGAACATCTGAAATAAAAATACAAAATGCTGGAACCTCACTGCAGGTCAGATAGCATCTGTGGTGAATGAAATCTTACAAATAATATCTTCATACATTTTGGACTGACAGTGTAAATGCAGGGTTGATGCAATCCAATTGAGTGAGAGAGATAGCAAAAAAGGTAACAAAAGCAAGATATGAGTCAGAGGGGGAGATTTCAGTAGAGAGTGAGAGGGATAAACAGAGTGTGAGACAGAGTGCACAAGGCAAACAGATTTAAAACTGTATCTAAAATTGGATGGTTAAGAGCTAAAACCGAACCCAACTCCTTTGTCATCTCTACCTATCTTCTCCTCTATCCATCTTTGGTCCGCCTCCCCCTCTCTCCCTATTTATTTCAGAATCCTCTCCCCATACCCCTTTTCTGTTGAAGGGTCTAGGTCTGAAACGTCAGCTTTTGTGCTCTTTGCTTGGCTTGCTGTGTTCATCCAGCTCCACACTTTTGTTATCTCGGATTCTCCAGCATCTGCAGTTCCCATTATCTCTGATGCAATTTTAATCTCACTGCGAAGCTTCTTCCAGGATGCCCAACCTGAAGAAGTTACCCTCCGGACCAACCTCGGGGGATCTCTCTCCCACTGCAACTCTCTTGTCCTCTCCACCTATCTTCTCCTCTCTCCATCTTTGGACTGCCACCCCTCTCTCCCTATTTATTTCAGAATCCTCTCCCCATCCCCCTTTTCTGATGAAGCATCTAGGCCCGAAACATCAGCTTTTGTGCTCCTAAGATGCTGCTTGGCCTGCTGTGTTCATCCAGCCCCACAGTTTGTTATTTCGGATTCTCCAGCATCTGCAGTTTCCATTATCTCTCTTCTCCAAAATGTGTTGTTACTTAATAGTAAAACAGAAACTGACCTCTGGTTCCTCCTGCTGAAGAGTGTCATAATGTGGTTTAAAGTTCAAAATAAATATGGAAGATCCACTTACTCTTCATATTGAT
Source organism: Stegostoma tigrinum (assembly GCF_030684315.1). Taxonomy (NCBI): domain Eukaryota; kingdom Metazoa; phylum Chordata; class Chondrichthyes; order Orectolobiformes; family Stegostomatidae; genus Stegostoma; species Stegostoma tigrinum. Next base: position 2,702,746 of record NC_081374.1, on the reverse strand, counting down.
TTCCCAGAATTAGTGCTGAATTAGAATGAGTAAGAGATCCTAGTAATATTTACAAGAGAAAGGAGTTAGTGTTGGTTCTATAAAATGTGAGGACGGAGAATGAATAATGAAAAAGAAGGATGCGGCAGTTGAATCGAAGAGTTATTTTGCATCAATTTTCACTACAGAGAAATAAGTAACATCCCAGACATAATTCTGAGGGTTTGAGTTGGAGAATGGAGGGAATGGAGGAGAAAGCCAAAATCAAGAAAATAATAATCACCAGCTAATCTGCACTGAGCAAATTGTTAGAACTGTGAATTGACAAATCTCTGGATTCTGATGGATAGGATACTCATATCTTAATGAAGTGGCTGGTGAAATACTCAACACTTGCTCTTAATTTATTAGAATTCATTAGATTCTTGGAAGGTTACATTAGACTGGAAAATAGTGCACGTAACTCCTTCATTTCAAAAGGCAGAGGGACAAAAGCAGAAACCCACAGGCCAGTTATTGTGCTGTTCACAACATGGTCTGCTCTATATTGGAGAAACAAAGTGCAAACTCAGTGACCACCTTGCAGAACAACTACATTCTCTCTGAGAAAATGACTCTGAGTTTCCAGTTGTCTGATACTTGAACATACCACAGTGCTCCCTGACCAACATCTCTGTCTCAGGCTTGCGGCCGTGCTCCAGTGAAGTTCAGTGCAAGCTGGAAGTACAGCTTTCCTGCTCCTCTGATGCTGCTTGGCCTGCTGTGTTCATCCAGATCTACACCTTGTTATCTCAGATTCTCCAGCACCTGCAGTTCCTACTATCTCTGGAAGTAGAGCATCTCATTTTCCACTTGGGGACCCTGCAGTTTTCTGGACTCAATATCGAATTCAACAGTTTTAGAGCCTGAGGCCATATCCTTACCCCAATCCCCATACACAATCCGTTGTCAGCTATTAATAGCCTCCGTTAGCAGCTATTCATTCTCCCAGACTTTTCTGTCCAGCTGTTTTTCTCTCTCTTTGGGCTCTATCTTTACCTATTGCTCACCATCTCCCCTCCCCCAGCCCAGTCTGTTGTATAAATGCAAACATTTCATAGCTACAATCAGTTCTGAAGTAGGGTCACTGGATGTTAACTCTGCTTTCTCTCCATAGATGCTGCCAGACCTACTGAGTTTCTCTATCAATTTCTGTTTTTGCTTTTGTTTCTGATTTCTAGCACTAGCAGTTCTTTCAATTTTTCTTGGCCAATTATTAACATTTGTCATGAGGAAATTGTTGGAGCTGTTATTAAAGACGCTATAGCAGGGCCCTTAGAAAATTCAATGTATTCAAGCAATCAGCATGATTTTCTGAAAGAGAAAACCCTGTTTGACTGATCTAGGAGAGTTCTTTGAAGAAACAACATGAGCTTTGTATAAAGGAGAACCAGTGGATGGATATTTGCGAAAGTGCCACATCAAAGCTTAACAAGCGATGTGATGCAGTGCTGCAGCCTCAGCTTTTCACAATTTACACAAATAATTTGAATGAGGAAAATGTATGTTTGGTGATTGCACAAAGATAGGGAGGAAAGTAAGTTGTGAAGAGGACATAATGAGGCTGCAAAGGGACATGGCCAGACTGAGTGAGTGGGCAAAGATGTGCAAGTGGAGTGTAACATTGTTCATTTTCGGTGACTTGTCAACTTTGGCCTCTCATGCAGTATAAACATTGTTTTTCCACTTGAATTGACAGTCTAGCAAATTGTCCTGATGGGTGCAATACTAAAAGTTTCATCAAAATGCACTTTTTTCAGCAATATTCAAGTTCTGTCCTCCCAAGCAACTACTGTGTTGCTGTCCTTATTAAAGGCAGAATATATGAGTAGCGCAGTGGCTCACAGTACATGGAACCTGGGCTCAGTTCCACTCTTGGGTAGCTGTCTGTGTGGAGTTTACACATTTTCCCTGTGGGCTTCCTCTGGTTTCCTCCCACAGTCTAAAGATGTGCAGGTTAGGTGGATTGGCTATGGGGAATACAGGGTTATAAGGATAGGGTAGGGGAGTGGGTCTAGGTGGGATGCTCTTCGGACGGTCAGTGTGGACTCGATGTGCTGAATGGCCTGCTTTCACACTGTAGGGATTCTATGATTCTATAAATGCATTGGAAGTAGTTCCAAGATGGTTTCCCAAACTTATCCCTGGAATGGGTGAGTTGTACAATGAGGGAAAGGATGGGCAGATGGGCTTGTATCTGCTGGGGTTTCGAACAGTCAGAGGTGACTGATGCTTTTTCGTTAAATTCATTCACGGAATGAGAGGATAATGGCTAGGCAGCTTTTATTGCCCATCCCTAATTACCCAGAGGGTAGTTAAGAGGCAACCACATCACTGTGGGTCTGGAGTCACATGCAGACCAGACCAGGTAAGAATGGCAGTTTCCTTCCCTAAAGGACATTAGTGAAACAGATGGGTTTTTCTGACAATCGGCAATGGATTCATGGTCATCATTATACTATAAATTTCATGTATTTATTGAATTCAAATTCTACCTCTGCCACGGCAGGATTCGACTTGACTGGATCATTTAAGACCCTCAGAGGTCTTGACTGAGTAGATGTGGAGAAGTTGTTACCTCTTATGGGAATGAAAAACTTGGGATCACCGTTTAAAAATCTCCCTTCAAAATCTTGATTTTCAAGATGGCAATCTGTAGCTAGTACATTGCATCAGGGATCAGTCCTGGGGCTGCAAATACTTACAATATATATGAATGACTTTGATGAGAAAAGTGAATGTACAATAATAGGCAGGAAGGCAAGAAGTGAGAGTGACGCAAAGTGTCATCCTTATGGAAGACTCTTGGATCAGATGGTGTAATCTTAGAATAAGGGATCATGCTTTTAAGAAAGAGGTGAGTAAGAATCCCTTCTTTCAGAGGGTAGTGAATCTGTGGAATTCTTTACTGCAGGGTGTTGTCAAAACTGGGTCAATAAGTATATTGAAGGCTGAGATAGGCAGATTTTTAATCACTAAAGGAATCAAGGGTTCTGGGGAAAAGGCAGGGAAGTGGAGTTGAGGATAATCAGGTCAGCTGTGATCTTATTAAATGGCAGACCAAACTCTATGGGCTGAATGGCCTGCTTCTGCTCGTATATCTTATGATCTTCTGTGTGTGGGAGAGTGGAGCCCAAGTGAGACTGAAGAGGAATTCACAATACCACAGTTCAGCTCCAGTGATACCACTTCATTTTTTATTCACTTCAGGTGTCGTTGTGCTGGAGATTTCATGCTGCAGACACATTCAAACTTCTGTACTAGAAATGCGGCAATAGGAAATCAAAGTAAGGTTCCCTCAACTTTACCCCAAAGCCAGCCACACTCTTCCTGGCTCTAGTGTCAGCTTCAGCTTCCTCTCATTCTCTTTCAACTCTACCCCTGGGGATACAGATGAAACGGCCCCAAACTCATTGCGAATAAATGTCCAACAAGCATTCAGAGATAGTCAACTCCATCAAACTGGACGGGAACAACTGAACCTTGTGTAAACCTCTATGATATCGCAAAGGACTGTGTACCAAACCATTGCACAATCCCATTGACACAGCCCTAGCTCCATGTTCATAAGGGCTACCATGTTTGATCTGCTCCCAACATCAACAGGTTTCAAAATGAACACCATTTCCCAAGAAATACAAGGGCTGCATTTGTAAAACAAAATAACATAGGCTGGGAGCTGGGAGTTCAGCCTGAAGGTACCTGGAAAAACAGGTGTCAGCTATTCCTTGTTGTGAGCTTCCCCTTTTACAGTCAGAACATTAGACAACTTCACCTTACAATGTTTTTGTGAATAATCAATGCATCCCCATGTTCAAAAGTTCTTACATCTCAGGAAAAACTGTTGTAGCTTTGAGTAGGACACAGGCCAAAGGCAGTTTGAGAGAGAAGACTCAAGGTCAGAGCTGCTCAGATATTCTCGCAGTCAGAGGCTCCAGTGAAATTACGCAGGTTGTTTCAACATAATATATTATAATTTACTTCACTGCAATTTGCAAACATTCCAACCAAGTCTGAAATTTAGATTGTCTGATTATCATCACATTTCTGCTGGTGGATCATGCATAAAATGGTTTCAATGTAATTAATGGAGATGTTTCAACAATTTTATAAATGCAACCTATTTGTTTAAAGAGTTGAGGGGTTGTTAAACAAATCAAAGCCTCAGCTTTCAGTGTGAATGGTTTGAAGTTCCAGAAAGCCAGTGTAGAGCCTCCCTTCATTTAACACCCAATGCACGGCTCACTCTGGCAGGTATCAAACTGCCTATGGGAGGATTTCCTAATGCAGAGTCACAGGCGCTGCAGAACGCAATTTATCACTTGATAAGGAGGTCTATTTGCCAAGGTCAAAGCTTGGTCAGCTTTATGATTTATTTGTTCTTTTTTCCTGAAACTGACTACTGTCTCTGACTTGAGCCTGGTTGAGTGGACAGTTAAATTCCAGACAGAATTACACATTTTAAGCAGATATCTCGACAGTTTGAGAAAAACAGCAGCTGAAGGATGAACATGGATCTCTCTGGTCTGCTGGCAATCAGGAAAAGATCAGCACAGATCCAACAGAATGGAACAATATAAAGACCAACAAAAGGCCACAAAGAAGCTTATATAGGTGGCTAAAAAGTATTAACTTGCAGCGGATGTAAAAGACAATAAGAACTAAATGAGTATTTTTCAACAGTATTCACTCTAGAAAACGACAATGTTGTCGAGGAGAATACTGAGATACAGGCTACTAGACTAGGTGGGATTGAGGTTCACAAGGAAGAGGTATGAGAAATCCTACAGAGTATGAAAATAGATAAGTTCCCTGGGCCAGATGGGATTTATCCTCGGATCCTCTGGGAAGCCAGGAAAGAGATTGCTGGGTCTTTGGCATTGATCTTTAACTCATCATTGTCTACAGGAATAGTGCCAGATGACTGGAGGACAGCAAATGTGGTTCCCCTGTTCAAGAAGGAGAGTAGAGACAACTCTGGTAATTATAGACCAGTGAGCCTTACCTCAGTTGTTGGTAAAGTGTTGGAAAAGGTTATAAGGGATAGGATTTATCATCATCTAGAAAAGAATAAATTGATTAGGGATAGTCAGCACGGTTTTGTGAAGGGAAGGTTGCGCCTCACAAACCTTATTGAGTTCTTTGAGAAGGTGACCAAACAGGTAGATGGGAGTAAACCAGTTGATGTATATGGATTTCAGCAAGGCGTTCGATAAGGTTCCCCACAGTAGGCTATTGTACAAAATGCGGAGGAATGGAATTATGGGAGATATAGCAGTTTGGATCGGAAATTGGCTTGCTGAAAGAACATAGAGGGTGGTAGTTGATGGGAAATGTTCATCCTGGAGACCAGTTACTAGTGGTGTACTGCAAGGGTCGGTCTTGGGTCCACTGCTGTTTGTCATTTTTATAAATGACCTGGATGAGGGCATAGAAGGATGGGTTAGTAAATTTGCAGACGACACTAAGGTCGGTGAAGTTGTGGATAGTGACGAAGGATGCTGTAGGTTGCAGAGAGACATAAATAAGCTGCAGAGCTGGGCTGAGAGGTGGCAAATGGAGTTTAATGCAGACAGGTGTGAAGTGATGCACTTTGGTAAGAGTAACCGGAAGGCAAAGCACTGGGCTAATGGTAAGATTCTTAGTAGTGTAGATGAGCAGAGAGATCTCAGTGTCCATGTACACAGATCCTTGAAAGTTGCCACCCAGGTTGACAGGGTTGTTAAGAAGGCGTACAATGTTTTAGCTTTTATTAATAGAGGGATCGAGTTCCGGAACCAAGAGGTTATGCTGCAGCTGTACAACACTCTGGTGCGGCCGCACTTGGAGTATTGCGTACAGTTCTGGTCACCGCGTTATAAGAAGGATGTGGAGGCTTTGGAAAGGGTGCAGAGGAGATTTACTAGGATGTTGCCTGGTATGGAGGGAAGGTCTTACGAGGAAAGGCTGAGGGACTTGAGGCTGTTTTCATTAGAGAGAAGAAGGTTGAGAGGTGACTTAATTGAAACATATAAAATAATCAGAGGGTTAGATAGGGTGGATAGGGAGAGCCTTTTTCCTAGGATGGTGATGGCGAGCACGAGGGGGCATAGCTTTAAATTGAGGGGTGAAAGAAGTAGTTCCTTTACTCAGAGAGTAGTAAGGGAATGGAACGCTTTGCCTGCAACGGTAGTAGATTCGCCAACTTTAGGTACATTTAAGTCGTCATTGGATAAGCATATGGACATACATGGAATAGTGTAGGTTAGATGGGCTTGAGATCGGTATGACAGGTCGGCACAACATCGATGGCCGAAGGGCCTGTACTGTGCTGTAATGTTCTATGTTCTATGTTCTTAAGAACAAATGTTATAGTAAAGTAAAGGAAAAGTGGCTGTTTAAGAGTGCTATTGGCCCACTGAAAGCTGAGAGTGGGGATATTGTCAGTGACCATGGGGAAATGCTAAACAATTATTTTGTTTCAGTATTCATAGCAGAAAAGGAGGAATAGCTTGCAGAAGTCTCAAAGAAATTAACAGAGGTACAGGAACAGGGTCTAAATAAAATTAGCTTAAGTAAATCATCAACAATGGGGAAATTAATGGAACCGAAAAGTAACAAATCCCTGGGCCTGATGGTTTCTATCCATAGGTGTCAATGTCCCCATCAAAATTGTTTCAGAATTTCCTGGATTCAGGAACTGTAGCTCTAGACTAGAAATTTGCTCATGTCAGTCTGCCCTTTTAAGAAGGGTCACCGAGGGAACCGAGGGAATTCCAGAGCAATTAGTCTAACATCAGTGGCGGGAACATTGCTGGGAGTATATGATCAAGAACAGAGTAACTGATCACTTCAAAAATTTTCAATTAATCACGGACAGTCAGCCCGGATTCATGAGGGATAGGGCATGTCTGACCAACCTCATCAGAGTTTTTTGAAGAGGTGACAATGATAGTGGACAGAGATAAATAGATGGATATTGTTTCTACAGACTTCAAGGAGGCTGTTGATAAAAGTCCCACATAAAAGACTGTTAGCTAAGGTGGAAGCTCATGGGATTTTGAGGAAATTACTGACATAGATAAGAAATTTGTTGAGTGGCAGGAAACTGAGTTGGAAGAAGGGTAAGTAATCAAATTGGCAGGATATGATTAGTGGTGTCCCGGCTGGGGCCGCAATTATTCACCATATCCATTAATGACTTGGAAAATGGCATAAAAAGTAAACTATCCCAAATTTGCTGATTGATAACAAAAAATTGGGAAGTATTGTGCAACAGCATAAAATTACGACAAGATATTAATAGATTAGGTGAACAGGCAAAGCTGTGGCAGATGGATTTTAAAAAAAGCAAGTGTGAGGTTATAAAATGTGAGGCTGGATGAACACAGCAGGCCCAACAGCATCTCTGGAGCACAAAAGCTGACATTTCGGGCCTAGACCCTTCATCAGAGAGGGGGATGGGGAGAGGGAACTGGAATAAATAGGCAGAGAGGGGGAGGCGGACCGAAGATGGAGAGTAAAGAAGATAGGTGGAGAGAGTATAGGTGGGGAGGTAGGGAGGGGATAGGTCAGTCCAGGGAAGACGGACAGGTCAAGGAGGTGGGATGAGGTTAGTAGGTAGATGGAGGTGCGGCTTGGGGTGGGAGAAAGGGATGGGTGAGAGGAAGAACAGGTTAGGGAGGCAGAGACAGGTTGGACTGGTTTTGGGATGCAGTGGGTGGAGGGGAAGAGCTGGGCTGGTTGTGTGGTGCAGTGGGGGGAGGGGACGAACTGGGCTGGTTTTGGGATGCGGTGGGGGAAGGGGAGATTTTGAAGCTGGTGAAGTCCACATTGATACCATTGGGCTGCAGGGTTCCCAAGCGGAATATGAGTTGCTGTTCCTTCGGGTGGCATCATTGTGGCACTGCAGGAGGCCCATGATGGGCATGTCATCTAAAGAATGGGAGGGGGAGTGGAAATTGTTTGCGACTGGGAGGTGTAGTTGTGTATTGCGAACTGAGCGGAGGTGTTCTGCAAAGCGGTCCCCAAGCCTCCGCTTGGTTTCCCCAATGTAGAGGAAGCCGCACCGGCTACAATGGATGCAGTATACCACATTGGCAGATGTGCAGGTGAACCTCTGCTTAATGTGAAAAGTCATCTTGGGGCCTGGGATAGGGGTGAGGGAGGAGGTGTGGGGGCAAGTGTAGCATTTCCTGCGGTTGCAGGGGAAGGTGCCGGGTGTGGTAGGGTTGGAGGGCAGTGTGGAGCGAACAAGGGAGTCACGGAGAGAGTGGTCTCTCCGGAAAGCAGACAAGGGTGGGGGTGGAAAAATGTCTTGGGTGGTGGGGTCGGATTGTAGATGGCGCAAGTGTCGGAGGATGATGCGTTGTATCCGGAGGTTGGTGGGGTGGTGTGTGAGAACAAGGGGGATCCTCTTGGGGTGGTTGTGGCGGGGGCGGGGTGTGAGGGATGTGTTGTGGGAAATGCGGGAGACATGGTCAAGGGCGTTCTCGACCACTGTGGGGGGAAAGTTGCGGTCCTTGAAGAACTTGGACATCTGGGATGTGCGGGAGTGGAATGCCTCATCGTGGGAGCAGATGCGGCGGAGGCGAGGAATTGGGAATAGGGGATAGAATTTTTGCAGGAGGGTGGATGGGAGGAGGTGTATTCTAGGTAGCTGTGGGAGTCGGTGGGCTTGAAATGGACATCAGTTACAAGCTGGTTGCCTGAGATGGAGACTGAGAGGTCCAGGAAGGTGAGGGATGTGCTGGAGATGGCCCAGGTGAACTGAAGGTTGGGGTGGAAGGTGTTGGTGATGTGTGAGGTTATCTGTTTTGAACTGAAAATGGATCTATCAAGGTATTTTTTGGAAACACAAAGTTGAATACAGTGGATGTCTGATGAGATTTGTGGGGTTCAGGGGCCTAGCTCTTTAAATACCATGAAGTGGTGTACAGAATATTTAAGAAAGCTAATGGGATGCTGGCTTTCATATCTGAAGAGCTGGACTGTAAGAATGTGGACAATATGCTGTAGTTATACAAAACCCTCGTTAGATCCCACTTGGAGCACTTTGAGCATATCTGGGCACTACACCTTAGGAAGGATGCTTTTGGCTCTGGAGGAAATTCAAAACAGGTTTACAAGGATGATACTCGGACTTTAGGGATTACGAAGAGACATTAGACAAGTCTGACCTGCTTTTACTAGAAGTTAGAAAAGACAAGGTAGCTAAGATAAACTGGTTTGATATCCTAGAATGAGGGGAAAAGGACCAGAGAATTCCGGAAAGATGTTTGGAAGCACTTCTTCAAAGAGTGGTTCAGGTTTGGAATGCTCTTCCACAAATGGCAGTGGATGCTGGAGTTGTTCATTTTAAATTGGAGATAGATAAATTTTCGTTGAGCGATGATATTCAGGGATATGGGTCAAAGGCAGCCTTATGGAGTTAGCCACAGATCAGCCATGATCTCACTGATTGGCAGAACAGACTAGAGGGGCTGAATGGCCTTCATTCCTATAGTGTAGCACACATTGGTGCTTTGGCATGCAGAAACTGATATTGGGCAAGTTGGGGTTGAGAACTGTAAGGAAATTGACAATTCCTAAAGACTGAACAAAATATGAGCATTTCAGGCATCCTCAATAATCATCATTCTCTTTGCTGTCCTTGCCTGGGGGAAAGATTGCACATGTAACAAATATTAATGCTTCATACTGCTTACAGGAGCAACCACAGAAAAGGCTGGGTTAATATTTCAAGTTCAGCATCACTTCTCTTCAGAACACATGAATTCTGTTTCTCCGCAGATGCAGCCAACATTTTCTCTGTTGGCTTCAGATTTCCAGCATCTACAGCATTTTGCTTTTATTGTGGAGATTGCCATCTTCCCCATTACAGCCCTGAACCTCGAATTGTTGTAATGACAAATATTTGGTCACAAATGCACACACTCAGATGCATACGAGCACACACGCACAGGCGCCGGCATGCAGACGCAAACACACACACACACCCACACACGCAGTAGCTGCACACATACACACCCAGTAGGTGCACACACACACACACACACACACACACACACACACACACACACACACACACACACACACACACACACACACACACACACCTGATTCATGGGACCTTTCTGAACTTGTAACCACAAAATGATTCATTGGTGGAAAGTAATCAAATCTCGAGGTAGCCAATTATCTTGCCGAGGTAAAAGATTTCTGAAAGCAAACTTCAGCCTCCTGGGTTCAGTCGCTCTCTTGATTCTGGTTTGCAATGGCAGACATTTCACAGCCAGGGAAATATCTGCTTGCCTTGGGTTTCAGAACAGGGTCCACTTGGAAGCATAGCCTCCAGGTACGTCCAGGCCTTGGTCTTTCATTGGACAGTAAGCAGGGTGTGGGGATGAAGGAACATTTTAAATTTCCACTGCTGATTCAATCTACTATCCCTCCAATGATGAATTTATTCGTGTTTTATTCATAGCACGGTCAACAATTCCAGCTCCTCAAACCACTTGCAGATGATTACAGAGTTGTGCTGCCAGAAGCCTGGCCTCAGCAGTCCCACCCTCATCCAGAAGTCACTTCCAATTTCAGGCCGATCCCTGAAGCTGAAACGTGTGCACCACAAGCATGTAATCCACGTGGAGCTCCTGATAGCAATCTGCCGTCATTGCCAGCGACCACACGTTGCTCCTTCACATCATTTCTCACAACTAACAGACATGGTCTCCACACCACAACAGCTCAGTGGATACGTGAACTGGCAGTGAGCCACATACAGTGAAGAACATCAGATTGAACCCATGCTTTGTGCTGTGTTATGTGACCTCCCTCAGACTGGGGGTGGTCAGATGAAGGGAGTTGCCTCTGGCTGAAGCTAAGAGAGATGAAACATAAAATATCAGCTTGAATTCCCAATCCTGATCACTCGCAGTGACCTCTTCCTGGGGAGTAGGGGTCAGCTGAAGGGCTGGTTTCTATTTAATTGTGAGCTCGCAGGCCCTCACTGTTTAGGGTGACACATGACAGCTAAGTTACAGGGTGGGGTTGTGGAGAGATGCCAGAACCTTTGAACTCTGACCCAGACGAGGCAGAGGTAAAGGAAAAATATCTGCAAAGTACTTTCTTTGTACTTTCTACAGCTGGAAAACACAGGGACATTTAATAGCCCTTTTCCAACTCTCCTCACCTGGAGCAGGCGTGAGAAAGAGTGAGGGCGAGAAAAATAATACTAGGCAATTACGGGTGGGCAATAAACACAGGCCTGGCAAATGAAACTCACATTGCAAGAATTAACAGTAAGAATTAAATTCTTTCAGTAAGCTAATTTAAACACAACTTCAATCCTGGAAACAGTACTATAGAAATCCCTACAGTGTGCAAGCAGGCCAACTGGCCCATTGAGTCCACACTGACATTCCAAACAGTAAATGCAATCCCCCACTGCCTACCCCTCCAACGCCCCGCTCCCCCGCAATGTCACCCCCAGCCCCCACAAACACCCCCACCCCCAATATACCAAGGCCCTTATTCTATGCCCATAGCTCTGCATTTCCCATGGCTAATGCCACCCTTATATTTCACATTCACGCAACACCCTGTTTGAACTGTGTCCAGGGAACAAGAAGGACTTACGGATTTCCCACTCTGTTCTGGTTATCTGTGAAATCAAGGGGGGATGGTGGGGACCTCATGGTTCAAGGTATGTCAAGGTCAGTAGGAAGCTCCCTACCTTCTTAAAGAGGCGGACGGAGTCATCACTGACTTGAGCGAAGCGTGGGATGATGTTATTGAGATAGATATCGCTCAGTGTGGTGTGATCCTTGCTCTCCCTCCGCACCTGGTTCAGCAGCAAATACCAACAGTTCACTGGAGACAGAATGTTCTGGTCCTTCCTGCACAAGCAAACATGTCAGAAAAAACCATTAAAGGAGAGGGATTAAGAATGTGTGGATGTTCAGTATGCCACTCCCTCACCCGCACCTCCCAGATCCCCTCACCACTGCCCAAAACCCTCACCCCCACCTCCCTCAACCCCTTACCACTGCCCTAAACCCTCACCTGCACCTCCCAGATCCCCTCAACACTGCCCAAAACCCTTATCCCACCTCCCTGATCCCCTCGCCACTGCCCTAAACTCTCACCCACACCTCCGTAAACCCCTCACAACTCCACTAAACCCTCACCGGCACCTCCCTGATCCCCCCCACCACTGCCCTAAACCCTCACCTGCACCTCACTGATCCCCCCACCACTGCCCTAAACCCTCACCTGCACCTCCCAGATCCCCTCACCACTGCCCTAAACCCTCACCCCCACCTCCCTAAACCCCTCACCCTCCCCTAAACCCTCACCTGCACTTCCCTGATCCCCTCACCACTGGCCTAAACTCTCACCCTCACCTCCCTAAACCCCTCACCACTGCTCTAAACGCTCACCTGCACCTCCCTGATCTCCTCACCACTGCCCAAAAACCTCACCCGCACCTCCCTGATCCTCTCACATACCCCCAATCCCCACCCTCCATGGCACCCTCACCAATCCCCTCCCCTCACACCCCACACACGTCCTCCCTCCTATCCCCTGCTCCCACCCTCACACTCTGCACACCCCAACACCCTCCCTGATCCCCTCCCCCAATACCCTTTCCGCACACCCTCCCCTACTTCCCACAGCCCTCCCCCACTCTTGCACCAATAACCACCCATTCCTGTCCCTCACAAAAGACTCCTACAACATCCCCAGGAACTGTAGGAGTGTGAAATGACTACGATGACACTGAAGTCAACAGAATGATGATGTATCTGACATTAGTAAGAAAGAAGACTCCAGTTGAGAATGGGTATGTCAGCGACACTAACACTACAGCGTCCACACTGTTATTAGAGCATTGAATCATATAATTCCTACAGTGTGAAAGCAGGCCATTCAGCCCATCCAACAGCATCCCACCCAGACCTACATCCCTGCCCTATCCCTACATTTCCCACAGCCAATCCATCTAACCTGTGCATCATTTGAACTGCAGGAGGAAACTGGAGAACCTGGAGGAAACCCACGCAGACATGGGGAGATTGAAAGGTTAGAATCGAACCCAGGTCCCTGGTGCTGAGAGGCAGCAGTGCTTACTGAGGCAGCATTAAATGCAGCAGGATTCTTAATGAATAGCAAGGAGTAAACAGCCTCAGGGATAGTGTATCTGTGTGGACACCCACAGGCCAGTGGTACCCAAGATGTGTATTCTATACTGGCTTAAAGAATCAGATAATGCAGATTCTTCAGACAGGTACATTTACAACAGTCTCCAAAACGAGCAGAGACAGAGATTGCAAGATGGAGAGGTTTAAGGGGAGAATTCCAGTGGGTTTAGGGTTTAGACAGCTCAAGGTCTAGCAGCCAATAGATGTTGCACTGAGCCTCAGCGCTGCTGGTCTTGAAAGATATAACATAACAAGCCAGATCACATGCTCTTGCTCACTGCCCACTAAATCCAAACTGGAAAACACAAACCAGCATAAGATCAGCTTCAGGTGTGGGATCACTTTGGGCTACACTGTGCATAAATAATAGCTGCGCAGGCAAAGTGCCAAAGCCTCTCATTGCAAGAATTTGCTCTTGGCATAGCTAAACTAGTTTTTAAATAAATGTTCACTCTGATTTCTCTCCATGAATGTTGCCAGACCTGCTGAGCTTTTTGCTTCTAAACTATTTTCTACGGTTCACACCCACCATTAATACCTGTTCTGCATCTCTATCTCTCGTTTAATATCAACATTAGCACTGTTTTAGTCTTTGGCTCTGGTCATCTTCACCATCTGTTCCACTCACCCCTCTTTTCCCTTTGTCAAATCACAAGTATCATCACTTTCTAGCTCCCATCAGTTTTGAAGACGTGAATTAGACTCAAAATGTTAACTTGGTTTCTCTCTCCACAGATGCTGCTAGATATCCTGAGGTTCTCCAGCCCTTTTCTGTTTTTATTTCAGATTGCCAATATCTGCAGCATTTTACTTCCATTAAAGCACCATGAGGAATGCTGGTCAGGAGTCAATATTTTCAAGACAGAAGGAAAATGAGAAACTTGCGCTTGGTAAGACTCCTGTCAATGGGTGGCTGAGTCTTCAGGGTTGACCTCAAGTTCCCCCAAGTCCCCTAATTGGCCACAGGTAGTTGAGGCCATGAGAGTAATTGAGTTGGGTGACCAATGCTGGGAGGATGGGACAGTTAGGGTCAAGAGGTCATGAGATGACGTCTCCAGGACTAAATTCAACCAGCATTGGCAACTCCAGAGTGAAAGCTGAAAGGGAGAACATTCTTGTCCAAGGCCACCAGGTCTCAGAAAGGGACGAATGCTGGAACAAATGGGGCAGACCCGTCCGATTTTGTGTTCTAAATATAAACAGCCACAAAACGGGGATGATCTGAGCATCATCATTCTAGTGAGATTTAAGCTTTTAGCGCAGACCTGTAGCTCAGATTGTGAGTGAGGTTGTTGAATTGTTCACCGAGCTGGCTTGCTTTTGTTCTGACGTTTCATCACCATCCTCGGTAACGTCATTACTGAGGTTTCCTCTAGTGAGATCATTATCTCTTGCAGTTGGAGATCCAAGACTCACCACAGACATGTCCGGTGACACCATATGTATGTTCAGGTGTCAGGCATGTTCAGTGGGTTCCTATTCTCACCCTAAACCCATCAAACCCCAGTGGTACACCTTCAGTGCAGTACCAAGGGAGTGCTGTGCTGTCAGAGGTACCTTCTTTCAGATGAGATTATAAAGCTTCAGACTGCTTCAGAGAATGAGAAAGATCCCATGGTGCTAACTGGAAAACAGCAAGGTGTATTCCCCTGTGACATGGCCAGTATTTATCCCTAATGTCAGTATGTGGTATCAGTAATGTGGTTGCTGGTTTTGGGATCTTGCTGTTCACAGGTGAGCTGCTGCGCTTCCTAAATTACAATAGAGACCACATTTCAAAATATTTAATTGACAGTACAGCCCAGAGAACATGGACCAAACTAACTCAATCTCACATCTCAGGAGCCAATCTAGTGACCCTTTGCTGTCCCACATTCAAGTGTATCCTTCCTGAAACACAGAGACCGAAGCTGACTCCATATTCTCCCGGTGATCGCATCAAATCCCTGCACAATTTTAGCCAGAGCTCTTTATTCTTGTATTCCAATAAAGGCCAAACATGCCATTTGCCTTTCTTATTGCTTATGGTACCTGCACATTCAGCTCCTGTGTTACTTGTATTGAGTTAACCTAAAGCTCTTGGAACATCAACATTTATATTTTCACAACTTGTAAAAAATACTACGCTTCTCCAAGTGTCACACAATTATTGCACTGTCTTGTTACAAGACAGTTAGATAGTTTCATGTTTGTCTCGTGTTGTTCTAAATTATGTTCTATGTCATTACATGCACTTCAAACCTCATCTGGACATGTCTTTTGTCTCTTTACTGTGCCTACTGTCACTCACTTTAAGAACATCAGAACTAGGAGTGGGTATGGGCCATTCAATCGTTCAAGCCTGCTCTTCCATTTAATACAATCATGGCTAATCTCACCCTGCCTTCAATCTACTTTCCTGCCCTCTCTCCGTAACTTTTCAACCCACTAATAATTAAAAATCTGTCCATCTCCTGCTTAAATTTACTCAATACACTAGCATCCACTGCACTCTGAGGGAGCGAATTCACAGATTCATGACACTTTGACAGCAGTAATTTCCCCTTAGTGCTGTTTTAAATTTGCTACCCTTTATCCTAAAACTGTAATCTGTAGTTCTAGATTGCCCCACAAGAGGAAACATCCACTCAGCATTAACTTTGTCAATCCCCCTTTAGCATCTTATATCCCTCAATTAATCTCCTCTCATTCTTCTAAACTCCAGAGATTACGGACCTAAACTGCTTAATCTCTCTTCATAAAACAAACCTTTCATCTCTGGAAATAATCCCATGAACCTTCTCTGAACTGCCTCGTTTACGTCCTTCCTCAAGTAAGGGTGACCAAAATTGTACACTTTGGTCTTGTCACCATCAAATCTTTTGCCATTTAGTTTCTCCTACCGTTCACCCTATCACAGAATTTACTTTAAGCTGAAAACTAATATAAATCCCTTACAGCCAGAAATGGGGAATAAAGAGATAGCTAGTGAACTAAATTTATGATGTGGAGGAGCCGGTGTTGAACTGGGGTGGACAAGGTCAGAAATCAGACAAAACCAGGTTATAGTCCAGTAGGTTTAGTTGAAAACGCTGTTCTGAAAACTTGTGATTTCAAATAAACATGTTGGATTATAACTTGATGTCTGATTTCTGAACTAAATTCATACTTTGTTCTGTCATCAGAAAGGAAGATACAAATAGCAAATTAGGAATGATCGGCAATACAAGGTTTAGTGACAGGGAGGAACTGAAGCAAATCTGTGTTAGTGGAGAAATTGATGGGTTTGAACACTGATAAACCCCAAAAGCCTGATAATTTACATTTACAACGAAGTGGCCTTAGAGACAGTGGGTGCACTGGTGGTCATCTTCTAAGTTTCTTCAGACTTTTTCTCCAGATTGAAGGATAACTCATGTGCCCCAATATTTAAAAAAGGGAGGGAGGCAGAAAACAGGGAATTATAGATGAGTGAGTCTGACATCAGAAGTGGGAAAGTTGCTAAAGTCCATTATCAAGAATTTTATAGCAGAGTACTTAGAAAACAGTGGTAGAATCAGTTATAGTCAGCACGAATTTACAAAAGGGAAACATGCTTGACAAATCTACTGGAATTTCTCGAGGATGTAACTAGTGGAGTTGATCGGGGGGGGGGGTGCCAACAGATGTGGTTTATTTGGATTATCAGAAGCCCCGTGTAAGAGATTAATATGTAAAACTAAAGCACATGGAATTGGAGGTAGTCTACTGAGCGGGTTAGAAAATTGATTAGCAGGCAGGGAACAAAGAGTAGGAATAAATGTTCTTTTTCTAAATGGCAAGCAGTGACAAGTTGGGTACTACAGGGATTTTTACGAGGATCCCAGCTATTCACAATATATATTAAAGACAAAAAAAAACTACAGATGCTGGAATCCAAGGTAGACAAACAGGAGGCTGGAAGAACACAACAGGCTAGGCAGCATCTGGAGAAATCGAACAGTCAATGTTTCGGGTATTACCCTTCTTCAAGACTGGACAAGGGAGTAGAGGGAGCTGCTGATAAATATTAATGATTTAGATGAGGGAACTAAATGGGATATCTCAAAGTATTTACAGATGACACAAAGTTGGGTGAAAGGTTGAGCTATGAGGAGGATGCAGGGATGTTGCAGTTTGATTTACATAGGTTGTGCATGGGTAAATGCATGGCTGATGCAGTATAATGTGGATAAATGTGACCATATCCACTTTGGTAGCAAAAGTAAGAAAGGAGATTATTATTTGAGTGACCGTAAATTGAGAGAGGAGAATGTTCAATGAGACCTGGGTGTCCTTGTGCACCAGTCACAAAGTAAGCGTGTGGGTGCAGCAGGTGGTAAAGAAGGCAAACTGTTGGCCTTCATATCGAGAGGAACAGGAACTAGGATATATTACCGCAATTATACAGGGCATTGATGAGATGCACCCGCCATATCGCGGGCAGTTTTGGTCTCCTTATATGGGGAGGGATGTTCTTGCTATAGAGGGAGTGCAGTGAAGATTTACCAGCCTGATTGCTGGGATGGTGGGACTGATGTATGAAGAAAGATTGTCAGATTCACTGGAGATTAGAGGAATGAAGGGGCACTTCATAGAAACCTACAAAATTCTAAAGGGATTTAATGAATTAGGCGCAGGAAGCATGTTCCTAATGGTGGGGGAGTCCAGAACTAGGGGCCATAGTGTAAGGATACATGGCAAACCTTTTAGGGATACAATTACAACATTTAAAAGGCATCCCAATGGGTCCATGAATAGGAAGGGTTTAAAGGGATATGGGCCAAATGCTCGCAAATGGGACTAGATTAATTTAGGATGTCTGGTTGGCAAGGAAAAGTTGGACCATGGAAGTTGTACTGTACATCTCTATGACTGTATGACTGAGATGATGTCAAATGTCTTTACCCAGGCAGTGGTGAGCCTGTGGAATCCAGGCCTACAGAAAATGGTTGAGGCCAAAACATTGTATTTTCAAGAACGAGGTAGATATAGCTCTTGCGGCTAAAGGGGTCGGGGATGTGCAGGGGTAGGAAGGCAGGATTAGGGTATTACGCTCGATGATTGGCCATGATCCTATTGATTGGTGGAGCAGGTTAAAGGGGTCAAATGGCCTACTCCTGCCCTCCTCTTCTATGTTTCTCTGTTTTTGACGTACTGCCACTGGCTTAGAATTGCTTACATTTCGATCTCTCTTCTAGTCTGATGTAAGGCTGTTGACTTGAAGCATTACCAGTGTTTCTCACCACAGGTGCTGCCTGACTTAATAAGTATTTCAGGAAGATCTTGTATTTATGTAGCACCTTTCACCATCCCAAGACACCCAATGTGCTTTGCAGACAGGGGAGTACAGTCATCCCTCACTTAGCTTGAATCCTAGAAAATGTCCTACCTGCAGAAATTACTTTTGTACAAAAAACTGTGGAAGTTAGGTTGTTACATTTCTGACCCGTAATTTTAACATTAAAAACATATTTTAAATTTCAGAATAAAATAAAAAACATATTCACTGCCCTGAATCTCATTGGTCTAAAAGTCCTCTGCTTAATTCATAATTATTTAACTCCTACTCATTTGGTTGTACAGAAGTTCGGTAATGCTGAAAAAGAGACACAATTTCTCAAAGCTTTTTGTCTTGCTCTTATCAATATAAAGGGGAACACAAATTTAGACTCTGTAGGAGATAAGTGCTGATTGGCTAGCAAGTGATGGCCTAGTGGTATTATTACTGGACTGTTAATCCAGAGACTGGACAACATTCTGGGGACACAGTTCAAATCCTGCTATGGCAGACGAATTTGAATTCAATAAATATCAGGAATTAAGGATTGAATGATGACTGTGAATCCATTGCCGATTGTCAGGCAAAACCCATCTGGTTCACTAATATCCTTTAGGGAAGGAAACTGCCATCCTTACCTGGTCTGGCCTACATGTGACTCCAGACCCACAAAAATATGGGTGACTCTTAACTGCCCTCAGGGCAATTAGGGATGGGTAATGAATGCTGCCTGGCCAGCTACGCCCTCATCCCGTGAATGAACAAAGCAAGTAGCAATGCCTCTAACGATCAGAGTCCACTTGCTAATCAATCAGCACTCTTCTCAGCTTGTGTGAAATGTTTTTCCCACTTTTCATTGATATTCTTGCAAATGGTCCTGATTAATGCAAGATGAAAAGCTTTGATATAATGTGTCTTTTTTAGCGATACTCAAGTAAACTCCAGCTTGTCACTTCCTGCCTCCAGCTCACCATATTTCCTGATTCAGTCCTTCTCTCCTGAACACATTCACTCATCGTCCCTCCTGCTCACAGCTTGCCCTGCCTCACCACTTCTCTCCTGAGCCTTCCAGATTCCCTCCTCTCTTGTGCACATTGAAGACAAGGGTTTACACAATCCAGAGTCCAACCACAGAACTCAGAGTCCCTCAGAAACTACCCACCAGCTCACAGCAACTCCAGTTCCACACGTGGCAGCTTCTTTTCCCCATCATCCCCCCTATTTCAGAGATCCCACCCTCCATCTCTGCTCACACTCTCTTCTTGCAATGTCATTGGGTGAACTGCCAACCAATCAGCTGTTGTCACATGATTTGGGTCATCTGCATGATGTGGGATCAGGCACCAATGGATATTCGGTTATGGATGGCATTGCAACTTTACAAAGCATTGATTGGCAAAGCACAGTATACTTTGCACAAGATGGTGAAAATTGTCCCAGTGGAACAGCTCCTTCTTTCCTGAGGCTGGTGCCAGCATCCTATTTCTCCTGTGCAAATCATGGAGAGACCTGCCTTCAACCATCTGTGCTGTATCCTATATTAATCACTCAGAGATTATTACTTTTGAGATGTTGCTTTTTAATTTAGCTCTAAGGGGCTCATCTTCCCTCAGCAGAACCTGCTATTTTACATAGCCCTTCCTATGTCATTAGGACACATACGGCCACAATAATGGGATCATTCCCCTCCCACTCCCAATTTATCTCCAGATTTGAGGAGATGTCCTTACCACTGACACTGAGTAATGGATTCAGGCTTTTGTTTGCAGAGGACTATATCTTTTCCTTTAATGATACCAATATCCTCTACAACTGCATTCTGTTTTTAGCCCTCCCACTGAATTGGCCTCCTATATCACAAAGCTGTCTTCAGTTTGTTCATCTGCACCTTTATCCCTGTTTTCATCCACAAAGCAACAAACTACCATCGATGGCATGGTTAGCACTGCTGCCTCACGGCACCAAAGGCCCAGCTTTAATTCCACCCTTGGGACTCTGTATGGGGTTTGCACTTCTCCCCGTGTCAGTGTGGATTTCCACCAGGTGCTCCAGTGTTGTCCCAAAGTCAAAAAACGTGCAAGTTAGGTGGATTGGCCATGGGAAGTGCAGAGTTATGAGGTCAGGGTTGGGGGTGGGAGGAGATGTGATGCTCTTCCGAGGGGCAGTGTAGACTGGATTGGCCGAATAGCCTGCTTTCACACTTTAGGGATTCTATGAAACACCCTGAATCTAACTGGCACCCCTTTTGAGCTTAAATCCACTTAGCCCAGCTCCACTATTGCACAGAGATCTGCCGTCAAACAATCTGTACTTTGGAATGAGCAGGGAGATGGAAACCGCTCATCAGCAAAACAAAGACAATCAGACTAAATGAACTACAGAGAAAAATTTCTGAAAAAGGGTCCAGACCCGAAACATCAGCCTTCTTGCTCCTCTGATGTTGCTTGGCCTGCTGTGTTCATCCAGCTCCACACCTTGTTATCTCAGATTCTCCAGCAGTTCCTACTATATCAGAGATAAATCATCTCTCTCAAGAGCTTGAGCAGTCAATGATTGGAATGTGGAATGGCACAAAAACAGTGCAGATTAAAAGGAGCTGCCAAGTGGGGAATGTGTATATTAACACACTACATTCATAAATATTCAGAAACAAAACCACTGCAAAGGACCCCACACAATTAATCCCCTTCACAGATTTCTTATCAGTCACGGGTCACCAGTGTGTGCCCACACAACTAAAGGGGAAATAGAGTGAAGACGGAGGATTTTGACCCTCAAGAGGTAAAGAATTCAAATAATTGTTTAGATGAAATTTTAACACAGCTCTTTCACAGTTATTTTGAAATCCTCCTTTAATCCTCACCCTGCCTGCTTGCGGAGAACATGCCCCCAAGTTAGTCAATATAACTGGCTTTTTTTGAAGGTTTGGGATTGACTGCTGTAGAAATGGAGATAGTTGATGCATCTTTGAGGCTGGTCTCAATGGCCTTGGATACTTCTTGTCATGAAAACATCCATATTTTGATTCTCTGCTGTATGTGTAAATACATTGTTGTGTTATGTCCAGGATAAAGAGATGGCGCCTTTTCAGTCTTATTGCCTGTAACTGATAACAGCCAATGTCAAACCCAGACTGAAGGCCAGGGGCAAGGTGATCCAATGCTTTTTAACTGAGTTCATAACTGGGAACAGTGTAAAGATGCAGATGAAGGGAGTGATTGGGAGCAATAGGGTTAGCTGGGTGGAATGTGGAATGTTTGTCAGTAAATATACAGAGCTTCTTGAACGTTTGTCAGAGCATCATTTGTAACCTCGCAGTTGGCTGTGTGTTTGTTTAGCATTTAACCATTAATAAATATTCAAGTGCTTAACCCCATCTCAAAATTCACTCTTTGATACATAACTACTGTTTGCTTACACTCCAATGACAGAAAAAAGACATCTTGTCAATATTTTCGAATTGAAAATAGCAGGTTTTAAACACAAAACAGAATCATCATCATAGAATCCCAACAGTGTGGAAACAGGCCCTTCAGCCCAAGAAGCATCCCACCCTGACCCACCCCCCAAAACCCACCTCAGCTGCACATCCCTGAACAATACAGGCAATTTAGCATGGCCAATCCATCTAATCTGCACATCTTTGGACCGTGGGAAGAAACTGGAGCACCCGGAGGAAAGCCATACAGACCCGGGGGGAATGTGCAAACTCCAAACAGACAGTCGCCCAAGGGTAGAATTGAACCTGGCTCCTTGGCGCCGTGAGGCAGCAGTGCTAACCATTGAGCCACCATGCCACCCGTGCTCCGTATTAACCAATCAAAGTGTACTGTGGTTAATGTGTGATAATAACAGATTCTGGGAGTGAGACAAGCTGGAATCTAAACAAATGGATTTCGTAAAGGGCTTTAGGATTAAACTTTGTCCCACATACTTGAACTGCAGGTGGTCCTTGGCGCTCCTGGTTTTGGCCATGAAACGTTCAGCCAGCTTTTCCAGGTTCTTCGAGTAGTCCATCTCGATCTCGGATTTTTTCCGGAAGAAGTCCTGCAGATCCTGGAGGAGCTGCACCCTGGCCTCTGACTGCTGGTCCAGACATTTCAGCTGTTCCAGGAGCTGAGCTCGGATTTCTGCAGCAAGACAAAGAAAAGGTTAGGAAACAAGCAAAGCAGAGCCGGTCAGCCTGCTCAGTCTGTTTTCAGGTCTGTCCCTGATTCCTGGAAACGTAAAAAACGAGGGCAACAGGTGTGGACCCAATGGCCCCTGAGGGAACCATCTGCTCCACCATTTTGCGGAGCTTTGTGTAGCTCAAATCTCCAGTGTTGACACAGATCTCACTCTGGCTGCACCTCACACCACATCTGCCCCAAAATCTGCAGCTTGTCATTAAACAGTGAGATACAGAACAATCACAATTAAGGCACAAAAGCAGAAATTGCTGAAGGAACTCAGCAGGTCTGGCAGCATCTGTGGAGAAAGAAATTATCTGAAGAAGGGTCACTGGACTCTGTTTTCTCTCTCCACAGATGCTGCCAGACCTGTTGAGTTTCACCAGCAATTTCTACTTTAGTTTCATTTCCAGCATCTGCAGTTATTTAAATTAAACACAACTAAGGGTTAGACTGAATGGAGCCAAGCACTATAGGCCATGTATGACTGTTATGCTGCCAGCTGATGGTGCATCTGCAAATACCAGGTCTCACTGTGAAGTGTGGCTTGATTGATCGTATTTTGTTTTCCTTTTCCCTCGTGTAATAACCATCTCCTTGTACCAAATTTGCAGCTTGACATGTCTACATTGCAGTGAAAGACTGCCATCTCACCTAAAACAACAAAATATGATCTACTGGGCCAGGTTTTATCCTGGGATTTGACTTGTCCAGTCATAACATTGGCTGAGGTCATAACAATGAGGATATCCCATGTTTTTCCATAAAATCCTCAGTATCAATTGTTGTTGGATAGAAAGAAATCAAGCAGACAAAGGGAAAAACTTCACAGTCACGTAAAACAAATGCAGCAAAATAAATGTTTCAGAGTACAGAAAACCCATTCCACTCTTGGCCACTATAATCAATATCATTTTCCATCTCTGAGCACAAGTTTAATTTGCTCTGATCTCAGAGGTCAATGGGAAGTCTCCCTAATGATCTCCCTTCCCTCTGGATGGCTTCAGTTAAGCACAACTTGTAGATTGCATCTTTCAAATAACAATAACATCTCATTAGTTTCTTCCCTTTCAAGTCTGAAGTAGCGATCTCCTGGGGACTACAGACGAGGCAAGCAGCCTGCTTCCAGGCCTCGGTTAGGGTTTGGATGGTAAACCAATTAACAATTTAAGGTTGGGGGCACGTCATTTATCAAGCCATCCTCTTCGAATATAACATTCAGTAGTTTTCTGATTCTTCTCTGAAAACAGCCAAGAAATCCTCATAAACATTAATTGAAAGCAAATGGTCACCAACCAGGTATCAGGGTTCACGTCCAGATTTTTGTTATGAGATAACAACAAGTTACATCTCCTGCTTTTATAAAATTTATCAAGCTTAAAAAAAACTCAGGCAGAGCTTAATGAGAAGACTAGCAATACATGCAGCACAATAAAAATAAACACGCAGTTTGCTACAGCCAAAACTTCAGGATTTGGTGATGACGATGGGTCAGTGAAGGCCGGCACAGCCTCTGCTGAAGTGCTGTGTTCCTGTTTCAGCAAGTCTTCCCAAGCAGGCAACCACACTTTCCTGTCACAAATCCCCACATGCAATAATGCTGCTTTAGAAACTGCTCAAGTCTTTAAGAAGCAAAACATTTGTCATGATAGAACTGAGCTTCTTATAAAAAACAATTCTTGCTTCTCTTGCCTGCCCTCTTCTTCACAGTTCCACTTCCTTTGTGCAGAATTCTCTCTTTGCTTGTTGTGGTTTGAACTCAGCATCTTGCAAGTCATCGATAGCTCCACAGCAATCGTGCCCCCTCTCTGGAATTTTGTTTTTGCTCCCATTTCGCATTTTATCGCTGAATCTTCAATGAAACATTTCTGCAGCAAATCATTTCCGACCCACACTCCCTTCACAAACTAGCTCCTCTTTTCACAAGGTGCTGGGTTCTTGTTAGTTTGCAGTTCCAATTGCCTCTTGCTGAAATTCCTTTTCTTCACCATGTTGACTAGTCGACCACAAGGAGACTCACATCTGATCCCCGTGTTCTACTCAGCCAGCACCAGCAAAATAATCAGTGGCCCTTTCAACACTCTCTGACAAAGACTGTGCCCTGAACCCACTAACACACTATCCATTGTCTTCAGAGGAAAAAAAGGCAGAAGGAAAAAGGCATTGACCAATGAGCAAAATACTCTGCAAAAGCTCATCCTGATGTCTGAATTTCCCATTGAAGTCTTTTGAGGTAGCATCACCATTACAAGGGAACTGTAGATGAAGGAGAACGTCACTTTCCAAAATGTGGAAATAAATTGAGCATTACCCACAATCTATGAACAAAAAAAAGGATTAAAAATCTTCAGGAACGTCTGAGCTCAGTGATTTAGTTGAAGCCTTTCCCTTCTAATTTTACATCTCAGAAGGAGGCCATTCAGCCCTCATTTTCCCATGCCAGCCCACTGCAAGAGCTGTCCAATTTAATCCATGTCCTGTGCTTCTTTCTATAAAGTTCCAAACCTGGGGAATGCCATGGTGTAGTGGCAATAACTTGCTATCCAGAGCCCCAAGCTAATAAAGAACACTACTGCACAGGAATGGACTCTTTGGCCCACCAAGCCTGCGCCGACACATGATGCCTTTCTAAACTAAAAGTCTTATGCCTCCATGGAGTCCGTCACCCTCTATTCCTCATCTATTCACCTACACTGTTGTTGCATCCACCCCCACAATCTTCCCCAGCAGTGCACTCCAGGCATTTACCACCCTCTGTGTAAAAAAACTTGCCTCTCACATCTGCTTTAAACTTTCGTGCTTTTACCTTAAACCTATATCCCACAGTAACTGACATTTCTACTCTGGGGAAAAAAAGACTCCAAATATTCATCCTCTCCAGGTCCCGATAATTTTATAAATGCTTATCAGGTCGTCCATCAGCCTCTGACTTTCAAATGAAAACAAACTGAGTTTGTCTAATTTCTCGTCACAGCTAATACCTTCCAAAAATGGCAACATCCTGGTTAACCTTTTATGTACTGTGTCCAAAGCCTCCATATCTTTCTGGGAGTGTGAGGAACAGAACTGTACACAATATTCCAAATGGGGCGGCACGGTTGCTCAGTGGTCAGCACTGCTGCCTCACAGCGCCAGAGACCCGGGTTCAATTCCAGCCTTGGGTGACTGTCTGTGTGTGGAGTTTGCACATTCTCCCAAGGTCTGTGTGGGTTTCCTCTGGGTGTTCCGGTTTCCTCCCACAGTCCAATGATGTGCAGGCTAGGTAGATTGCCATGCTAAATTGCCCATAGAGTTCAAGGGTCTGTGGGTTATAGGGGGAGGGGTCTGGGTGGGTTGCTTCAAGGGACAGTGTAGATTTGTTGGGCCGAAGGGCCCATTTACACACTGTAGGGAAGCTAATCTAACTAAAGTTCTACACAGCTTAAAACATGACTTGCCAAGTTTTATACTCTATG
The DNA here is from genome assembly GCF_030684315.1 of Stegostoma tigrinum. NCBI lineage: Eukaryota > Metazoa > Chordata > Chondrichthyes > Orectolobiformes > Stegostomatidae > Stegostoma > Stegostoma tigrinum. Next base: position 2,676,642 of record NC_081374.1, on the reverse strand, counting down.
TCCCAATCAATGAAGATAAATATGTTATATGCCTTCTTGATCACTTTATCCACTTGTGTTGCTACTTTCAGCAAACTGTAGGCCTATGTGCCTAGATCCTTCTAGGTTTCTATGGGTTCTGCTACTTAGTGTATGCTTCCCTCTTGCATTAGATCTTCCAAAATGCATCACCTCGCATTTGTCTGGATTAAACTCCATCTGGCCAAGTCTCCAGGCTATCTATACGCTGCTGTATCCTCTAACAATCCTCCTCACTATCCACAGCTCCCCCAATTTTTGTGTCATCTGCAAACTTACTAATCAGACAATCTACACGTCACTCCCCCCAAATCATTTAAATTTCTATGTTACAAACAACAGGGGCCCCAGCACTGATCCCTGCAGAACACCACAGGTCTCAGATCTCCAGTCAAAAAAACACCTTTCCACTACACTCTGTCTTCTATGACTATAAGCTAGTTCTGTTTTCATCTTAGCAGTTTATACGGATCCCAAGTGACTTGTTTTTTGTATCAACCTGCCCACAAGGAGACTTGTCAGATGCCATGCTAAGGTCCATACAGACAACATCCACTGTCCTACCATCATCCGTCATCTTTGACAATTCCCCATAAACTCAATAAGGTTTGTGAGATAGGACCTCTTCCATACAATCCCATGCAATCTGTCGTTAATCAGTCCATATTTTTCTCAATGCAAATAAATCCCGCCCCTAAGGATCTTCTCCGATAATTTCCATACCACTGATGTAAGTCTCACCAGCCTGTAAGTTCCTGGATTATCCCTTTTGCCCTTCTTAACCAAAGGAACAATGTTGGCTACTCTCCAGTCCTCTGGGACCTCTCCTGTTACAAAAGAGCTTCCAAAAATTTCAAACAAGGCCTCAGCAATTTCTCCCTCACATCTCTCAGCATTCTGGAATAGATCCCATCAGGTCCTTGGGGACTTGTCAACCACAATGCTTTTCAAACCACACAGCACCTCCCCCTTCTTTATATTGACATGCCCCAGAATATCAATATACCCCTCCTAAGACTCACCATTCACCACGTCCTTCTCCTCTGCTAATGCTGATGCAAAATTTTCAGAAGGACCTCACCCACATCCTCCAGCTCCACTCATGAATTCCCTCCTTTGACCTTGCATAGATCTACCCTTTCCCTAGCTACCCTCTTGCTCCTCACGTATATGCAAAAAAAGCCTTGAGATTTCCTTTAAGCCTGTTTGCCAAGATTTTTTAATGGCCCTTTTAGCCCTCCTAACTCCTTGTTTAAGTATTTTAATGTTGGATTTGAATGAGTGAAGGTTTGAGGGGATGAAAGTCTCTTTTCATACTGTGACTTTTCTTTGGCTTCTTTGGGAAGCCAATATGGTGAATGGTGCAATTTGAGTTTGATAATAATCCAGAATTTAGAGTCGCAAGCCTTATAAAAACAACATAACCACTGTCAAATGTTGTGAAAACCCGTCTGATTCACTAAGGTCCTTTACAGAAGGAAACTGTCATCCTTACCTGGTCTGGGTATATATGACTCCAGACCCAAAGCAATCTTAAAATTTTTCAGAAAGCATTCTATCCGGACGCATCACAGCATGGTATAGCAACTGCTGTTCCCAAGGCCAAAACATATTACAGAGGGCTCTGAACACAGCCCAGTCCATCACACAAACCAGCCTTCCATCCATTTCACTCCGTCTATACACCCTGCTGCCTTGTGAAAGCAGCCAACATAATCAAAGGCCCCCCCACCACAATTATACTCTCTTCCACCCTCTACCATCAGGCAGAAGATATGGACGTTTGTATACACATACATACAGATTCAAGAACATCTTCTTGCTTCTTTCTCACTGCTTTCAGACTTTTAAATGGACATCAACAACACTGATTTACAGTATCCGCAGTTCTTTTGTTTTTTTTAAATGGACATCTCTAACATTAATGTTGATCTCTCTCTGCACCTTCTCAGCAGCTGTTACACTGTACCCTGCACTCTGTTCTGTAACCCTGATGCACCTGTACAGTATGGCCTGCCTGTAAAGCACATGAGACAATGCTTTTCACAGTAACACGGTAAACATGACAGTAACAAATCAAATAAAATCAAATGCGGCTTGCTCTCCAAAATGGCCGAGAGAGGCACTCAGTTTAAGGATAACAAATACCACATTTGGCTGTGATGCCCATATCCCATACCAGGATAAAGAAAGAAAAACCAGTTCTTATGTCCTGGGTCAACCTTATTGGAATTCCTAATGGAACCAAGCATCCCAGATCATAACAACCGCCCTCTCGCCTCCCTTCAACAAGTTTGAAAAAATTAACTCTTCTTTGACAATGAAAAATCCCAAAGCAACATCAGATGCTGATATAGCAGAGAATTAAGCAAAAGGAAAAAAGGACTGAGTCAGTATGAGCAAACTGAGATTAACACAGTAGCAAGATAATAAAATGTGAGGCTGGATGAACACAGCAGGCCAAGCAGCATCTCAGGAGCACAAAAGCTGACGTTTCGGGCCTAGACCCTTCATCAGAGAGGGGGATGGGGGGAGGGAACTGGAATAAATAGGGAGAGAGGGGGAGGCGGACCGAAGATGGAGAGTAAAGAAGATAGGTGGAGAGGGTGTAGGTGGGGAGGTAGGGAGGGGATAGGTCAGTCCAGGGAAGACGGACAGGTCAAGGAGGTGGGATGAGGTTAGTAGGTAGCTGGGGGTGCGGCTTGGGGTGGGAGGAAGGGATGGGTGAGAGGAAGAGCCGGTTAGGGAGGCAGAGACAGGTTGGACTGGTTTTGGGATGCAGTGGGTGGGGGGGAAGAGCTGTGCTGGTTGTGTGGTGCAGTGGGGGGAGGGGATGAACTGGGCTGGTTTAGGGATGCAGTAGGGGAAGGGGAGATTTTGAAACTGGTGAAGTCCACATTGATACCATATGGCTGCAGGGTTCCCAGGCGGAATATGAGTTGCTGTTCCTGCAACCTTCGGGTGGCATCATTGTGGCAGTGCAAGAGGCCCATGATGGACATGTCATCAAGAGAATGGGAGGGGGAGTGGAAATGGTTTGCGACTGGGAGGTGCAGTTGTTTGTTGCGAACTGAGCGGAGGTGTTCTGCAAAGCGGTCCCCAAGCCTCCGCTTGGTTTCCCCAATGTAGAGGAAGCCGCACCGGGTACAGTGGATGCAGTATACCACATTGGCAGATGTGCAGGTGAACCTCTGCTTAATGTGGAATGTCATCTTGGGGCCTGGGATGGGGGTGAGGGAGGAGGTGTGGGGACAAGTGTAGCATTTCCTGCGGTTGCAGGGGAAGGTGCCGGGTGTGGTGGGGTTGGAGGGCAGTGTGGAGCGAACAAGGGAGTCACGGAGAGAGTGGTCTCTCCGGAAAGCAGACAGGGGAGGGGATGGAAAAATGTCTTGGGTGGTGGGGTCGGATTGTAAATGGCGGAAGTGTCGGAGGATAATGCGTTGTATCCGGAGGTTGGTGGCTGCATCCACTGTACCCGGTGCGGCTTCCTCTACATTGGGGAAACCAAGCGGAGGCTTGGGGACCGCTTTGCAGAACACCTCCGCTCAGTTCGCAACAAACAACTGCACCTCCCAGTCGCAAACCATTTCCACTCCCCCTCCCATTCTCTTGATGACATGTCCATCATGGGCCTCCTGCACTGCCACAATGATGCCACCCGAAGGTTGCAGGAACAGCAACTCATATTCCGCCTGGGAACCCTGCAGCCATATGGTATCAATGTGGACTTCACCAGTTTCAAAATCTCCCCTTCCCCTACTGCATCCCTAAACCAGCCCAGTTCATCCCCTCCCCCCACTGCACCACACAACCAGCACAGCTCTTCCCCCCCACCCACTGCATCCCAAAACCAGTCCAACCTGTCTCTGCCTCCCTAACCGGCTCTTCCTCTCACCCATCCCTTCCTCCCACCCCAAGCCGCACCTCCATCTACCTACTAACCTCATCCCACCTCCTTGACCTGTCCGTCTTCCCTGGACTGACCTATCCCCTCCCTACCTCCCCACCTACACCCTCTCCACCTATCTTCTTTACTCTCCATCTTCGGTCCGCCTCCCCCTCTCTCCCTATTTATTCCAGTTCCCTCCCCCCATCCCCCTCTCTGATGAAGGGTCTAGGCCCGAAACGTCAGCTTTTGTGCTCCTGAGATGCTGCTTGGCCTGCTGTGTTCATCCAGCCTCACATTTTATTATCTTGGAGTCTCCAGCATCTGCAGTTCCCATTATCTCTTTAACACAGTAGCACATTGCTCAAAAGCTAAGTTTAGCTCCATCAGGAATTTCTAGTTTTGAGCTGTGCACAGATTTAAGAAGCTCTCCTTCAGGCCAGTTCCAGGCTCTGTCTGGACATGTTTGGAGCTCTTGTTGTTGTAAACAGGCATGTTTTGCAGCTTCTTGGCTTATGTTCAGGAAAGGGACAGCAAACCACAGGATGCGGTGGAAGTAGAATCCTCGGCAGGCAATGGGGGTGTGCCTGTGTGTGTGTGTGTGTGTGTGTGTGTCTGTGTATGTGAATGTGTCTGTATGTGTGTGTTTTTGTGTGTGCGTGTATCTGTGTCTGTGCGCATGTGTGCACGTGTGTCTGTGTTTGGGTGTGTGTCTGTGCACATGTGTGCAAGTGTGTCTGTGTGTGTGTGTCTGTGTGAGTGTGGGAGGAAGAGGACGATATGGGCACCTGGAGGTATTTCCTTTACAGTTGACGGACAATCAGTTATTCTTGGCAGCCTTAGCAGTGCAGTGATCTTTGCCCACAGGGTTTTCCATCATGTCGACATTACTGTATTCCTGAAATATGCTGCAGCCAGTCTCAAACTAATTCTTTGCAGCACAACCCCCAAGGCAAAAAGAACCATCAATTTTGCAAAAATGATCAGTTTTACTGAAAGAGGTGCAACAATGCCAAGAGAAGGCTAATGTGTTCAACAGCCAAAGAAGCAGCTTCTTTTCCAGGAGGGACATTAGCGATGTGGCTGTCTTGGGTGTGTTTGATGGGACAGTGTAGAGGAAGCTTTTGCTCTGTATCTAACCCCGTGCTGTCCCTGTCCAAGAGTGCTTGATGGTAGACAGTGTAGAGGAAGCCTTACTCTGTATCTAACCCCTCTAATAATCTAATGAATTTTTAATGAATGATTGGGGGAGTCTTGGACTAGACTGCGTAGTCTCAGAATAAAGGGGCACCATTTTCAGACTGGGACGAGGAGGAATTTCTTCTCTCTGAGGCTTGAGTGTCTTTGGACATGTGCAAGGGCAGAGTCCTTGTGCATATTTAAGGCTGAGATAGATTCTTGATCAGTCGGGGAATCAAAGGTTATGGGGAAAGTGCAGAGAAGCAGATGTGAGGACATCAGATCAGCCATGATCCTTCTGAATGGCTAAGCAAACGTGAGGGGCTGACCGGCCTACTCCTGTCTTATTTCTTATCATATGGTTAACTCAGTGTACAAAATGTCCCCAAAGATTCTTAGTAGTGTAGATGAGCAGAGAGATCTCAGTGTCCATGTACACACATCCTTGAAAGTTGCTACCCAGGTTGACAGGGCTGTTAAGAAGGCATGCAGTGTTTTAGCTTTTATTAATAGAGAGATCGAGTTCCGGAACCAAGAGGTTATGCTGCAGCTGTACAACACTCTGGTGCGGCCGCACTTGGAGTATTGTGTACAGTTCTGGTCACCGCATTATAAGAAGGATGTGGAAGCTTTGGAAAGGGTGCAGAGGAGATTTACTAGGATGTTGCCTGGAATGGAGGGAAGGTCTTCCGAGGAAAGGCTGAGGGACTTGAGGCTGTTTTCATTAGAGAGAAGAAGGTTGAGAGGTGACTTAATTGAAACATATAAAATAATCAGAGGGTTAGATAGGGTGGATAGGGAGAGCCTTTTTCCTAGGATGGTGACGGCGAGCACGAGGGGGCATAGCTTTAAATTGAGGGGTGAAAGATACAGGACAGATGTCAGAGCGTTTACTCAGAGAGTAGTAAGGGAATGGAACGCTTTGCCTGCAACAGTAGTAGATTCGCCAACTTTAGGTACATTTAAGTCGTCAGTGGACAAGCATATGGGCGTACATGGAATAGTGTTGGTTAGATGGGCTTGAGATCGGTATGACAGGTCGGCACAACATCGAGGGCCGAAGGGCCTGTAACGTTCTATGTTCTATGACAGTTGACAAACAATATATCCTTCGGCTTTGATGAGTATGACTATATTAAGCCATGTTTTCACAGTTTCCAGCATTAACCATATGGTGTGATTGGTTGCTGGTGTGAATTCAGGACGTTTGGAGAGGTGGGAAGTGGTGTTGATGAAGGGCAGTCAATGTATTCTTACCACCATCAGCACTGTTAGTTGTGAATCCTGTAATGACTGCAGGCTTCTCCTTGGCAGCAGGGTTCAGCCACATTGACTCCAGGAGGGAGTTCATAGAATCATAGAGTACAGAAGAGGCCTTTCAGGCCATTGAGTCGGCATTGGCAAAAGCTACTCTAAATTTACACTAGTCCCATGTTCCAACTCTTGGTCCATTGTCTTGTTATGCTACGACATTTCAAGCGCTCATCCACATAATTTTTGAAGGTTGCAGTGTTTCCTGCCTCAACCTGTGCCCTGCCAGGCACCAAATACCTTAGAAAATGGTCAGTCTCAATGCCAAGAAAACACAGGGAGGATCTGTAACATGAACAACTCCTTCTGTTGAACCAGAGTAAACCAGATAGCAAATCTCTCAACAGCTCCAATTTTAAGTAGAGAATACGGTAATATCATGACTTCGCCACAAGACTCAAGAACTCATCTCACAATCAATACAGTTTCCAATCTTTCATTTACACTAAACGGTCTCTTTGCAAATATTGGGAATTGCAAACAAAATCACCTTTTCTGAGTATCATGAAATAACACAGAAAGAAGTTATTCAGCCCATCTTTACTGTGCTGACTCTGACAGACACATCCAATGAGTCTTACTTTACACATTCTCTTTGCACAGAGCCTTGCAATGTTCTTTGCTTTTCACGTATTTACCTTTTTTCTATTTTAAGTTACTTCTGAATCTGTTTCCACTGTTCTTTCTGGTCACTACTCATTTTGTTAAAAGTATCAAGTTTTAAATACCTTTACAAAGGCGTACGTACACTGCCTTGATCGCAGAATGTTTCATTCTTTCTCGTGTCTTCACAAAAATAAAACTGCTGTCACCCACAACCCAGACACGAGATCTAAAGAGGACAGCCAGATACACTGTGACCCAACACAGAATTAGTCCCTCCCCCAGGTCCATTCTGATGAGGATTATTCAAGGTTTCAGTTTCAGCTTCTTCATTCAGGCAACCACTTGGTAGAGAACGAAATTTACAAAGTGAGATGTGCAACACACTTCTAAAATCAGCCACAATGATGAGCATTCAGCTGCCTCCTATTCAGAAGCAAAGCAGGCAATTTTTTAAAAATCCAACTTCCCCTATTCTCAAAAATCACTGGGAAAAATATACAGGGTCAAAAGGGGAACTTAAGGAATCTCCCTATTCTTAAGGAATCTCCCTAATCAAACATGAAATAAGAGTTGAAGGTGGAGCTATTTGTTACTATCATTGTGAGGAAAGCATCATAAATAGTCTTAAGACTAAACATAGCTGAATTTAAAACTGCCACTTGGCCAAAAACCTCTGCTTCTTCCATAGGCCAGGTACGAACTCCCCTATCCTGGGTTGTGTCCATCCTTTCTCAATGTTTTAGGGAAACTGTTAGCTGGACTGCAGAAACTTGTTCAGGGATTTGGAAAAGGCATGCGATAGTTAGATAGCAATGACCTCATTGAACGGCCAGGCAGTGGAGAGGGAGGTTTCTTGTTACATGAAGTATATTTGGAGTTGACTTTTTGAACATGGTAAGAAAGTGAGATGATGATTTTTGGACAGACAATTTGAAACGACACGACACAGAGAATAGTCATGTGGAGATAGGTTAAGAGATCAAACTCAAAGGGGAGTTTTGGTGATTAACAGGTAAGGGCACAAGTAATATGTGGGATTGTATCGTGTTTCAGATCAAAATGTGTGCTTTTCCAATCTTGTGCATCCTCAAAGTTCTTTGTGGCGCTGAAGCTTCAGGACAAACTCTCTGTCTAACATCATCATTATTTGTTCAGCTTTTACCAATTGCCTTTGTCAGTTTGATAATTCAGAGACTCAGTAGCTCAGGTAGGAGGCTGTTAAACTGCAAATGTTTTTAATCCTAAAAAAAAGCCCAAGTTTACAATGCTTTTCCACAAGGTGGATAGAGTCAAAACTGTGATAAATCAGAGTAATACACGATTCAAAGAATAACAATAAAAAACCAAAGCAGCTGTGGATGCTGTAAATCAGAAACAAAAACAAAAGTTGCTGGAAAAGCTGGGAGTGAAGAAAGAGTGGACCAAGAGGATTCCCTCTTGCCCTTATCTACTATCCCACCAGCATCCCCATCCAGAAAATCATCAGACACCATTTCCATCATCTCTAGTGAGGTGCCACCACCACACACACATTTCCCTCTCCTCCCTTGTCTGCCTACTGCAGGGACCATTCCCTCTAGGACACCTTGGTGTACTCTTCCTTCACTCCTAATACCCCGTAAACCTCTCCCCTCCATAGCCCCTTGGCACCTTCCCCTACGACTGAATGTGTGACACATGCCAGTTTTCTCCCTCCCTCCTCAGTATCCAAGGCCCCAAACATACTTTCCATGTGAAAAAACACTTTACTTCCCACAATCTAGTCTACTGCTTTTGCTGCTCACAATGTGGTTGGTCTCCACTGCATTGGGTAAACGAAGCATAGACTGGATGACCGTGTCACAGAATATCTACATTCTGCCCGAAAAAAAGGCCCTGGGCTTCCAGTTGCCTGCCACTTCAACATATCAGCCTATTCCCTGGCCAACATTTCTGTCTCTGGCTTACTGCAGTGTTCCAGCAAAGCTCAATAGAAACTGAAAGAACAACACTTCATTTTCCACTTGGTGACCCTGCAGCCCTCCGGACTCAATGTTGAGTTCAATAATTTTAGGGCCTGAACTCTCCCACATCCTAACGCCTACTCCACACACCAGGCCCTGTTATCACATAGCCTGCCATTACATATTACCTATTTTTAGTCACGAAGAGTTAACAGATATTCACCCTCCTAGATAGATCGTTATCAACTCCTTTGTCTATCCAGCTGGTCTTCTTGCTCTTTGGGCTCTATCCTCAACTATTTTTTACTCCTTACCCCCTATTCCCACCCTATCTTCAGCATATAAACTGACATCTTCCTAACTACCATCACTCCTGCGGTCTCTGGACCTAAAACTCTGATTTCTCTTCACAGATGCTACCAGAACTGCTGAGCTTTTCCAACAGTTTCTGTTTTTGTAAAAGAACAGCAAGCCCAGCTTCTGACAATATGTAGAAGATAATACTGAGGCAAGGGACTTGCTCACAATTCAAGTGCACAGCAGGGAATGTGAGGGAGCTTCCATTTATATGAGGTGTCCGAAAGCACTTTAGCAGTAATGAAGTAGTTCTGAAGTGCAGATGGTGTTTAAATAGAGAAAGAGGACAGTCAATCTTTACCAGACAAAATCTCTTAAACAACAGATGAGATAAATGACGATTGTGGTCAGAGGCAATTTGGCTGGGGGAGGCGAGGAAAGGAGTGGATCAAGAGGCCTGAAGCCAAGTAAATTCTGAGAAAATAAACCTGTCAGGATTGGCTAACCACAAAGGAAAGAAAACTGAGAGGGGCAATACCTTTATAATTAATGATTTGATCATCTCTATCTTTGCCAGCTCATCCCAATCTGTTTTTATCCCTGTAACTTCCAATCCCATTCCCTGGGAGGTAGGTACTTATCCTGTGCTGTTCTAAATCAGTTAATCTATCACAGCAGGAACCCCGGACATCTGTTCCACAGATTCACCACTGAGGACATGTTACATTTTCTTTTAATCTTGAGCATTGTTTGATTGAATTTCAGTCATTTCCTCACTTTCTGCGTTGATAGCTTCAGTTAGAAACTGAGAAGTGACAACAGCTCCACCGTTAATGTAGGGAGAAGAGCGAATGTAATATAATTCAATAAAAACTGCACATGGTAAGAGGCGATATCTCCATCAATCCTGCCTCCACGAACTCAATGTCTTTGTTCTCAGGCTGTAATAGGGAGTGGCAAGGATGAAAGCTTTATTATTTCAAAAAGAGGCTGGAGGGCTCCCAAGTTCGAGGAATTGGAACCAAAATGCTCATTTACTCGAAGTCTTTTCAAACCGTTAACAGATCGTAAAGACACCTGGTCTGCAGAATACATTATGAAGAACTTAGGGGAAGCTTTCTAAAGGAATTTGGTGGAACGGAGAGTTTAGCGCACGGGAGGAATGAAGGGCTTCTGAGTGATGTGTGTTTAATAGCTACAACTGATTACACGTGGAATTCACATGTTGCTTTTCAGTGTCCAGTTGTTGGTGAATGATGGTTTTTGTCTGTATGCTTGAACAGTAACTTATTGTCACTTCAGTCAATGAATTACTAATGAACTAATTAAATAAATAAGATTAGAGAGATGTGGCTAGACAGATGGTACATCATGACTGCAGCATGTGGGAGTTTCTAGAGAGTACTAGGATCCCAGGCAGCAATGTGTGCAGCTCAAGCAACTTCAACATTACCAAGCTGGAGTCTGAGCTGTGGACATTGCAGGCATGAGGGAAGAGGTGAGTGGTCAGACATTTTGCTCCAGGAGGCAGTCACATCACTTTGTGAAGCAGAGAGTTGGTCAGTGGTCAAGGATTAGAGCGTGTGGTGGTGAGACAGGCAGGTGGAACAGGTAGTGATGGAGAAACCTCAACTCTCAACCTTGATCAACTGATGCAGGGAGTTTGCTGCTTGTGTGAATGAGAACAAAGATTATAAGACTTGACAAGCAAACAAACTAAACGTACCATTGTACAAGATGTTATTCCTGTGGTCGGTGAGGTGGGAGTGAGAATGAAAAGGACTATGCTAAATGATAGTCCAGTCAGGTGGTAGACACCATTCTATGTGGTTACAATCAGGAACATTAAAGTTTGAGAGCTACAAGGGTCCAGACTCGAAACGTCAGCTTTCCTGCTCCTCTGATGCTGCCTGGTCTGCTGTGTTCATCTAGCTCTACACCTTGTTATTTCAGACTCCAGCGTCAGAAGTTCCTACTATCTCAATAATGTTCTCCTGAGAGGGTCTGAAGTGTTCACATTTAAATTAAACACAGAATCTCAAAGGCAATAATACCTGGTTTGTTACCTGAGCCACAGAGACAACAATTAGCATCAGCAAGCTCATGGCCTCAGGTCTCCTCTGGCAGGACTATTTTCCTGCAGTGAGCATTCCGCTGTTGGCCTAAATGGTGGCGCTTGAAGCCACAATGTTTGACTCAGGGCCCAGTGAGTCATAAACCACCAAGTGAGCCAGAGCTGACAAACTCTCTGACAGCAGTGTTGACAAAACTTGAGGGAAGCAAATGGCTTGAGATTCTGGTGCACAAAAGCACTCTTTGTAAATTAAAATGCAGAGATAGTTTATAAAAAGATCTGAGTGGGTAGGGCTTACAAGCTAGAAATAGAGATGGACACAGTTTCTGATCTCACTGTCCCCTTCACCTTCCCCTGGCCTTCTGTTGCCTTTTTTTACTCACTCATGGGACAGAGACATCACTGCATGGGCCAGAATTCACTGTCCGCCCTATCTGGTTTTCCAACTTTCTTCAACAGCATTAACCCATCACTTTTCCACCTCTCTTCAGTCCCAAAGAGTAATCTTGGACTGAAAACTCTGCTTCTCTCTCTCTACAGCTGCTGCCAGACATGCTAAGTTTCTCTAACACTTTCTGTTTTTATTTCAGATTTCCATGATGCATATTACTTTGATTTTGGGACATATAATTTGTTAAAAAAAATCAAACTTCATTTTTATACTTTACTGGGCCCTGGTTGAACACCTATCACCTGTTAGATGACTTTGCCTTTGAACAAAAGTCAGAAAAGAACCATTAATGAAGAAAGTAGGGTGATTATAATTAGACACACCACACACCCGATGGGTTACAAGTTGTGCTAATTACACCAGAGAGGACACGGTAATGACCTACTCTGATGATTCCTCTGACTGATAGACAACCTGATGAACCTACACATGTTACTTGTGTTTAGGTAGATGTGAGAGATCCTGTCCTGAAACTGGAGGGACTTCATCCTCCAGAATATCTGGAAAGAACACTAACACACAAAACAATGCCCATTCATTCAATGTCCAACCGAGGCCCCTCCAATCGGATTATATATTCATCAGCTGAACAAGGGAGGGAGAGATGCAAGTGAAAATTGGGAGACAGACAATGCTAATGTGAGGAATATGCTAAAGGGAGGCTGAGGAGGGGGCTGTGGAATTAGGAAAATTGGTGGGGGTGGGGAATGGATTGCATGGAGATAGGGACAGTGAAGAAGGATTAAATAGAAGGAAAGGGCAAAGGTACCAGTTGAGAAGGCCCTGAAAACAAAAACAAACAGCATTTTTATAGCACTGTTCATAGCAACAAGAATTTCCAAAGGGTCTTGCAGCCAATGAAGAATTGCTGAAGGGTCATCACTGCTATAATGCAGCAAACACAGCAGTCAAGATACATACAGCACGCACCCCAACAGCAATGTGATAACAATCAGATATTCTGTTGATTGAGTAATGAATAGAGGGAAGGGAATTCTCCTGTTCTTCTTTACATTGTACCATGGTATCCCCATTTGAGAGGGTGAAAGGTCAGACTGGGCCTCAGTTTAACTTCTCAACTGAAACTTGGCACGTCTGACAGTGTGGCGCTCCGTCAGCGCTGACCCTCCGACAGTGCGGCGCTCCCTCAGTGCTGACCCACTGACAGTGCGGCACTCCCTCAGTATTGTATTAGAGATTTGGTCAACCTAGAATGTTGCAGTGTCATGTCTGGAATGGGGTTTGAACCTGATGTGTAAGGATGTGAAGGCCTAAAAGGGTTAACATTGGGGATTGCCTTAAGCTCCACCTATGATGGTGATATCAGATGGACATGTGGGCAGAGCAGTGAGACGTACCATCCAGATCCTTCTCATGGTCTCAGTAACAGCGTCTGTCACATCAGTGTAACCTGTAACTAGTCGTTAACATGCAATACACCACAGATTGTAACTGCCAGAGACCCTTCCAGTTAGAATGGCAAGTTGATTTCTTTGACCATACTGGCGCGAGCAGGTTATGAGGCTTCCTGCAGGTAGGGAGGGTGGTGTCAGCAACCCTCCCCCATAGACAGGTGGAGACTCTGTCTAACTGCACGTACACCAGGTGAACCTACACTGTTGGGCTGATCGGTTGTATATGGTAATAGTTCTGAAAGGGTTCATGTTCGAAACTTCACAGAATGGCCCAATCACAACGTGATATGGTGCAGCAGGCCAACTGGTCCATCCTGGCTGCAATGGCTCTATTCCCTCATGCCAATCTCCTGCTTTCCCTCATACGCCTGCACTAGTTTCCACCTGAATAACCTTCCAATCAACCCTTCCAATTCATGTACCCATCCAAGTGCCTTTTACATGTAATTGTGCCAGCTTTCTGGTAGCTCATTCCAAATACACACCACCCTCTGCATGAAAAAGTTATCCCTCAGTGCAGATATGGCATCTGGGACACAAATTGGTTGCTGCAGTGAGGCAGTTTGGGAGTGTTTGTACATTGTCAACTGTCTCTAAAATAACATCTCACTGAAGGTTTAAGGGCTCTTGTGGTGCAGTGGTAATGACTCGAACACAGGCCTCCTGGCTCAGAGACAAAGTCCCACCTGTTCCAGAAGTGTGTATTAACATCTCTAAACAGATTGATTAGGAAATTTCACACTGAAGGTTTCTTATCTCTCAATGGTGCAGGAGTGTGAGAGGCAACAACATCCTGGCAATAATATTTAGGTGTAGCTGTATCTTGTCCTGACAGGCGGGTTTAGAATGCTGGCCCACAACACAACTACATTCTCACTAGTAAGTGGAAACTAATCCCTTAATTGATGGGTTGACGTTAATATTAATGACTGGCTTCTGGCTGCAGGGGAATCCTGCTACAAAATGATAAAAACAAACAGGTCCTCTTCCCAGGCAGCCATTTTGAATTTTGCTGAATTTGGTGAAAAACCTAAAATGTTTGTGTAAATAAAATTAAATGGTTTTATAGCCACAGCTTCCTATGTTAGAAAAATCAAATGTGAACACTTCCATACAAAGTTCAATTTGCAACAAGATCTATTCTTGAGTTTGAAACCTTCCAATTGGAGCCACTATATCCTTCACAAAATAATTCTTCCCCCTCTAGCCTGACTGTTTGCTATTGAATGAAGGCGACATTGAGATTGATTCCTGACAAGTGCAGAGTTTAGCTGACCATGACAACACAGGGGTACAGAGAGAATTAGTATCTTTAAATAAAAGATAGGTGAGCAAAGCTGAGCTGTGCTGGGAGTGGGAGATGCAAAGGAGCGATCAGTGAGCACTGCTGATTCAGGAGATGACAAAACATCTCCAATGTCCACACTTGCATTATCTAATGCGCAGGATTAAACTCAAGTCTCTGTTTTGTTGTGTAGATCTAATTCATGGCTAATGGGCTTTGATATATAATTCTGTAGCTTTAAGAATAAACATTAAACTGTAGAAATTGGGTAAATACAACTGAAGCACGTGGAAACCTATTACAATAGAAACACTAAGGTCATGTTTTTCAAAGAGGTAAACAGATAAAACACTAGGATCAGAAACAGCTGGGGGGCTGGCTGAGCTGGAGATGAGGTGTCTACTCCACTTGTAATGAGCACAGTTCAGACAGATTATTTGTTCTGAAAGTTAAAGTTAAATTCGTTATAGTCTTTCAGTCGATGCTGAAAGCTTTAAACCCCATTTAATTCATCAGATTAGAGAAGAGCTTGGAAACTGAAGAATACATAGATGGCCGGTAATGGATAGCCTATGTTGAAATGGATGTGTGGGACATAGGAACATTCTCTGGTTTCAATTTACCCGTGGTGTTGCTGGGAAGATTGTTGCAGTGTGTAGCTGGGAGAATGATGAAGCAGAATTGGTGATCAGGCAACAAGAGTGTTGATTTTAGCAGACTTCAAGCATGCAGGGCTCAGGAAGACTCCCAGAGAGTGGAAAAAGATTAGGGGTAAAAAGAAAAACTCAGAAGCAGGCCTTACTTAATTCAGTGAAGAAAATTTGGAACCGAGAGAAATTCAGCAGCAGCTCGGGGAAGCCAGTTGCTTGGTGAAAGCCAAAATCACGTTCGTCATGAAATGTTTAGAAGCAGCTTCAGAAATCAGGAGAAACTTGGTACCAGGAGAAGAGATTTGACTTCCAACACGTGAGCAGTCATCAAGATGGTCTGAGTCAGTGAAACTTTGAGGGCATTTTAAAGGCTAGATCTTCAAAAGTGAAGTATTGGAATCCCTTGCGAAGGAGTCCTAATGAGATTTGGATAATGTATCTTGATTGCATCAGCTGTTTAAAGTCTAGTCCATGAGGCGCTTAACAACAATTTGTGTTCAATCTCTCAATCTCAGACTTACTTCATGTTAATCCTGAATGTTAGAATCTAAGTTTTATATGCACAATACAGTGTATATGACTTAAAATAATTACCTTACCTACTCAGGTCCTTATGTCTGCTTTGTACCAGCTTGTACAGTAAATATTAATTCTCTTTTCCATTTCAAATCAACCATGTAATACCGACACTTATTTTCCTACCTTGGTTCATTCATTTTATTCTCTAAAAGATTATGGTCTATCAAGTCACATCATAACAAAGCTCTAACAGTAGGAACAAAATAAATATGTCCGACAACCCGGGTTTTGAAATGATCATGATAGGAAATTGGCAATTGATATCAGCCCGAGGTGGGTAAACAGGAAGCCAGCCAGCAATACCGAAAGGTGTATTTCCATCTAATTATTGATTTGTGATAACAAGATGTAGAGCTGGATGAACACAGCTGGATGAACACAGCAGGCCAAGCAGCATCAGCGGGGCAGGGAAGCTGATGTTTCAGGCCTAGGCCCTTCTTCAGAGGAAGAGTGGGGTCTAGGCCCAAAACGACAGCTTTCCTGTCCCTCTAATGCTGCTTAGCCTGCTGTGTTCATCCAGCTCTACACCTTGTTATCTCAGATTCTCCAGCGTCTACACTTCTCACTATCTCTGAAACAATTATTGATTTGTTCCTGTTTTCATGGCTGCAATATTCAAGGTTCACCGACTCGGACTGAAGTTCAAACACCACTGATTGTGCATTTTATACTGTGCACATATCAGCACTGGACCTGAAAACATTAACTCTGTTTCTCTCTCCATAGAACGCTGCCTGGCTTGCTGTGTTTCTCCAGCATTCTCTCTTTTCATTTCAGAAACAGTGAAGTGTATGAAGAACAAAGCCATTGCTCGGGATTTTAGCAGCAGTTGAAGCTTTGGCAGCAACACAGGCAAAGCAATTATGGAGAATCATAGAATCCCTACAATCCGGATAGCAGCCGTTCACACCATCGAATCTGCTTTCTCTGGGCGATGGACAGAGATGGTATCAAGATGGAAACTCCACTCAGGGTCAAAGCGAGCTCTTGTTGCTGGAAAGAGGTTCAGACAGGTGGCCAAGTTGGGGGCAGAATTGATAAGGAAGAAAGGGTTTGTTCTGGGGTGAACTCTGTGGTTTCTGTCTTCCCAACATTTAATTGGACGAAATTGTCTTTGACAGCCCTGTGCCACTTTTGGGTCTTGGCATGTTCTCTTGTGTTAAATGTACAAGGTAAGGCCACGTCATGCTGCTAACAGTCTGGGTGGAGGGAAGGAGGGCACCGCGATTTAAATTCAAAATGATTAAAATAATACTTCCACAGACAGAAAGCTGAAAATAATTTGAACTGCATGTTCCATAGATTTGGTCTGCAGGCCAAAGGAGTACTAATTCCCTCCTTCTTCACCCCATCCCCCTCCACCAACATTTGTGTCATTAAGGAGTAAAGTGAAGAGACATCTCAGTGGTGCTGCAGGAGGACGGGTGGAATGTGAGAGACTGGGTTTGAGGTGGACTGCTCGGGTTTCCTAGTGTAAACTGCTGCAAGCCATACACAAAACCGAGACTATGGTTTTTGCTGTAAAACTAAATTAGGTGCAAGTCTGAGTGAAAACTACCAGACTGAAAACAGACTCAAAGCCACTGTATCTGCAGCTCAGCCTGTTAAGGATAAGACAGAAAGGAAGTCTGTCCAGGAACCACCTGTTTTCACTGGTTACCAGGCAATGCCATTGGGACAAGACTGGAACATTCCATGAAAGAGATGCCGGAGGACAGGAGTTACCTCTCCCTGAACTATATCACAGGTTTCTTCCTTTTCAAAAGGAATCAGTTTTATTGGAACATCATGGTTGACAAATGGGTTCTTGTACATTCCCAGCAATCTCTCTCAATGTCCGGTGACCAAGGTGAATTCTAATGGCCCAGCACACCTTCTTTAATCTTTCAAGGTCTTGCTGGCTGGGCCAGCAGTTTTGCCTATCCTTAACTTGAGAAAGTAGAGGTGAGCTGCCTTCTTGAACCACTGCAGTCCATGTGCTGTAGACAGGCCTGCAAGGCCGATAAGGAAGGGAATTCCGGGATTCTGACCCAGTGATACTGAAGGAATAGCACTACATTTCCAAGTTGGGATGGTGATTAACTTCCAGGGTTGGGGTTGGTCCTATGTGTCTGCTGTCCTTGTCCTTTTAGATGGAAGTGGTCATTGGAACATATATAAAGGGAGTGATCTTCAGCACAGAATTATCATTTCAATGTAATTATTAAACAGTGACCTCATCTGCTACGAACATCAGAAGGCAAGAGGATTCCAGTTGAATCCCAGAGTCATGTTCAATTAGCAGAATCTGCAATGTGGTCTGAAAATTCAAATCCAGTAAATGAAGTAGGTATGGTAGCCAATTCCACTAACCAATCTTTGAAAAGCTTTTAAAACTGCTCCACATTAATAAAACATAAGTACAATAAACAGTGCTCGGGGATTCCATGCAGAGGAAACATACACCTGCCCTTCTTCAGTAGACAGGTCATGGCCTTGACAGGCACAATTAAGCTCTGGAAGCAGAGTGTTTATAAATGGAGTAAGGACATCACCTATCTGCAGAACATTGAATGGAAAAGACAAAAAGAAACTTAAGTATTACCTCAAAGGTAGCAACTGACTGAAAATACATTTAGAACAAATATTGAGAAAATGCCAATCCTGTGAGGTAGAAATGGTTTACAACAATCAGCAAAAGACAAAAGCATTTGATGTTGGTTGAATTACGAGAACACACAATGGGAGGATTATTGTCGTAGAAGCAAGGAATTTGATGGGAGCATTTGTGTAACAGAGGGAGGAGCAATGATGGGAGTTAACACAGAAGCGGATTCAGGTTCAATAGGACAAATAATTTTTGCTCTGCTTTGTCCTTTGGTTTTCTAACAATACAAATTCATTCTGGGCGTTAATCCCTTTCACAGTGAGAGTCTGAAAGGCTGGTGTTAGCATTAGGCATTAGGAGAGGTGCATAAAAGAAGAAAATATCAAATCTGGAATCTCATTAAGGAATATTTCCACAATGTTTCCGACAAGTCAGCAGCGAGTGCAGCTCCTTTTGGTTTCAGCTGGGGAATTATTTCAGGACACTGTCTTTGATGGAAGGCAGAAATATAGGACACAGACATCCCAGAATGATTACAGCTCCTTTTAATACCATAGTGAGGACCAGAAAGGGGATTAAATGAATTTACAGAGAAATGCCGGGTTCAAAACACTTGTACCATGTGGCCAAGATTTGTCATTACTCACTCTCAAAGAACACCGGCAGAGCATGGGTGAAATGCAAAACCAAATGTTGATCAGGCTTAGCAACAGCATCAGCACAGTGAACAAATCAGAAAGCAGTATAAAAATCACCAGTACTGAACCAAATCTTCACCTCTAACCTGTCAATCAAGAGCTTGACTGTAAACACTCAGGAATTCAATTAAATCCAGCTTGGCACTAATTTGATCATTTAGCTGGCTCTGGGCCTCAAGAACAGAGTAAGAACATCCTGTCCCAGGGGAGTTTAACCTGATCCTCGCTGATAAAAACACAGAGACAAAACCCAGGTGTAAACAGCCAAACGTGTTCTGTGCAGACATGGAGAGCTCGACATAGTTCCGGTCATCACCAGGTGCTGAATTCTGTTCAAGGTTAATCCTTTGAGGATCTCAACCTGTTAGCCACTTTTCAGCTTCCAACGTAACAATGTAATGGAGCATGTGACACCTCAGTGGCTCTGTATCTAACCCCGTGCTGTCCCTGTCCTGGGAGGGTTTGTTGGGGACAGTGTAGAGAGAGTTTTTCCCAGTATCTGAGTTATGATGTAGTAGCTTGAATCTGGCACCAGTGACGAACATGTTTCATTCCTTGGCCTCAGGAGAAAGTACTCCTTTAAAAAATTGCTCTGATCAGTCTATCATGTTCATAACACCTATTGCATCCTCAAGATGTCCTTAGTGTTTTGCATGTAGTGAATTATTTTCTGAATTTCAGTCAATATGCACTGTGCTGTAATTGTTCTAAGTTCTATATTATCATATTGCCTATACTACCATTCCCATCGACAGCAATGAGGTAGAGGATCCACTCAATCTCTTTCTGTGAACTTTGCTGGAAGGGGAAGCACCAGCCGAGACAGGAGAACAGTCCAACTCTAAGTCAAAAAGTCTGTTTGCGCTCAACAGAGAGGTTCAAACTTTTAAATTCCATCTAAAATGGCATCTCCAACACAGAAGCAATTCCTTCAGACCACAGTGAGCTGTCAGTCAGTATCCATAAGTCATATGAGCACAGTGGGCCATTCAAACCATCAGGTCTGCTCAACCACTCAATGAAGATCATTGATAAGTCTCAATGGCCTCAACTTAATATTCCTGCTTTTTCAACATAACCCTTGATTACATTACTGATCAAAAATCTATCTATCTCAGCCTTGAATATACTACCAAGCTCAACTGGTCTCTGTGGTAAAGAATTCTATAGATTCACTACCCTCTGAGAGAAGAAATTTCTCATCTCTGTCTTAAATGGGTGATCACTTGCTCTAAGATTACACCCTCTAGTCTTAGACTCTTCCAGAAGGGGAAATAACCTCTCCATGTCTACCCTATTAAGTCCCTTAAGAGTCTTGGAGGTTTCAATAAGGTGTCCTCTCATTCTTCTAAATTCCAATGAGTACAAGCCCAACTTACTCAACCTCCCTTATATCGACTGGCCTTCCATTGCTGGGATCAACCGATTGACTTCTGAAAAAGGGTCTAGGGCCAAAACGTCAACTTTCCTGCTCCTCTGATGCTGATTGGCCTGCTGTGTTCATCCAGCTCTACACCTTGTTATCAACCGAGTGAACCTCCTTTGGACCGCCTTCAATGCCAGTCTCTGTCGCCTGAGAGAAGAGATTGAAACTCTTCACCATATTACTGGTGTAGTCGTACTACTGCCTTGTATACTTTTAGAAAGACCTCCCTCATTTTACTTCCATTCCCTTTGAAATAATAGCCAACTTTCCATTTGCCTTTTACCTGCTGAACATGTATGTTAGCTTCCTGTGATTCACACACAAGGATTCCCAAAAACCCTCTTGTGCTGTAGCTTTCTGCAGTCTTTCCCCATTTTAAAAATATTCAGCTTCTCCATTCTTCCTGCCAAAGTGCATAATCTCACATTTCATCCAATTATGTTCCATCTGTAAAGTTCCTGATGACTCACTTAACCTGTCTGAATTCCTCTGTAGACTCTTTGTTTCATTCTCACCATGTACCTTTCCACCTATTTTTGTGTCATCCACAAACTTGGTGACAGTATATTCACTTTGCTCATCCAAGTCATGAACACATATAGTAAATAATTGCAGCCTTAGCACTGATCCTTGTGGCACTTCGGAAGTTACAGGTTCCCATCCTGAAAATGCCCTGCTTTATCCTAACACTGTCTTCCATCAGTTAGCAAATCCTCTATCCATATCAGTATACCACCTCCAAACCAATGGGCCCTTATATATTAGGTTGCCTAGGTGTAGTACATTATGCAATGCCTTTTGAAATCCAGATGTATTACATCTAGTGGTTCTCTAGGTTATCCTGCATGTTGCCACCTCAAAATTCTAGCTACGCTGACTCGACCTGAACATATTATTATTTTTAATGTTCTGCTATCACATCTCACTAATAGACTACAACATTTTTCCAATGACATATATGTCATTAAAATACGGTCTTGCATTCACAATCTTCTGATTGGAAACTGCAACCACCCATTCAGTACAGGTACACAGTTTTGCAATTCTCATGCGAAGTGGCAGAACTGAAATGATAGACTTCTCCCGCATTGGAAATTCTAATGGCTCTCTGTTTCATCTGATCTTGTCTATCTTTTAACGACCAAAACATGCTGTTGCCAGTTGCTGCAATCGTTAAAAAAAGTGATTTCTGCTAGAAAACTGCCTCATTACTCAGAAGGTCAAGTAGCAATTCAGAGCATTGAGTACAGGAAGCAGGATGTCACGTGCGGCTGTGCGTGGCATTACTAAGGCCACATTTGGGGTACTGTGTCCAATTCTGATCGCCCCACTATAGGAAGCATATTATTAAACTGGAAAGAGTGGAAAAAAAACATGTAAAAAGATGTTACGAAGACTAGAGAGTTTGAGTTGTAAGGAAAGGCTGGGTAGGCTAGAAGATTTTCCCTGGAGTGCCAGAGGCTGAGGGATGACCTTATAGTGGTTTATAAAATCAAGAAAAGCATAGATAAGGTGAATAGCCAAGGGTAGAGGAGTACAAAACTGGATAGCACAGGTTTAAGGTGAGAGAGTTAAGATTTAAAAGGGACCCGAGGGGTAACTTTTTCACACAGAGGGTGGCACACGTATGGAACGAGCTGCCAGAAAAAGTGGTAGAGTTGGGCACAATTACAACATTTAAGAGACATGTGGATAGGTATATGGATAGGAAAGGTTTAGAGGGCTATGGGCCAAAGACAGGCAAACGGATCTAGCTCAGGGCAGGAAACCTGGTTCGTATGGATCAGTTGGGCCGAAGGGCCTGTTTCTGTGCTGTATGACTCTAATGGTCCCTCTTGTGGTCAAATAAGTGGAGCTATCCATTCTAATTGTGGGCTACCCAACCCATTTCATTTTTTCGTTACGTGAGATGTGTATGGTTTCACAGGCTGAATGGCCTCTTCTTCTGCTCATTATGTCTCACAAGACAATTCTGAAAATATTTGTTGTTTTTCTTTTGTGCTATGTCAGAATTGCTGGTTGGCCTGGCATTTATTGGCCACCTCTAGTGCCCCGTTGTGAAGATGGAAGTGAGCTGGCTTCTTGAACCACTGCAGTCCGTGATGTGTAGGTAGACCTACAATACTCTTAGGGAGGGAATTCTATGATTTTGACCCAATGACACTGAAGGAATGGTGATATATTTCCAAAGCTGGGATGGTGAGTGGCTTGGAGGGGAACTTGCAAGGGGTGATGTTCAAACGTATCTGCTGCCCCTGTCCTCCTAAATGGAAGTAGTTCTGGGTTTGGAAGATGCTGATTAAGGAGCCTTGGTGAATATCTGCAGGGTATCTTGTAGATGGCGCTCACGGCAGGTACTGGGCATCGGGGGTGGAGGGGGTGAATGTTAAAGGTGGTGGCTGGTATGTCATTCAAGTGGACTGCTTTGTCCTAGACGGTATCAAGCTTCTTGAATGTTTTTGGAACTGCACTCATCCAGGCAAGTGGGAAGTCAGGGGGTGCGTTATCCCCTGCAATATTCCTTGCATCTGACCTGCTCTTGTATCCAATTGTTAATATGGTGAGTCCAGTTCAGTTTCTGGTCAACGGTAACCCCCAGTATGTAGATAATGTCCTGGTAATGCCCTTGAATGCCAACAGGTGAAGGTGAGATTCTCTCATGTTAGAGATGGTCATAGCCTGGCATTTGTGTAGCACGAATGTTATATGTCACTTTTCAGCACAAACCCGGACATTTCCAGGTCTTGCTGCAGTTGAACATGGACTGCTTCAGTATCTGAGGAGATGGGAATGGTGCTGAACATTGTGCAATCATTGAAGAACATCCCCACTTCTGACCTTCTGATGGAGGGAAGGTCATTGATGAAGCAGCTGAAGATGAATGAATCCACCTGCAGATTGGAATCACCCATAACACAAATGGTTGGCTGTTTTCAAGCACTGAGTTCAGATTTACAAATTCATACAGTACAGAATAGGTCCTTTGGCCCATCAAATCCATACTGCTAAAAATATGCAACTACTTGTACCAGTGTCACTTTCCTGAAATAGGCCCAAAACACATTTCAAATGCTCAGAGATAGGAAGAACTACAGATGCTGGAGTCAGAGACAACACAGTGTGGAGCTGGAGGAACACAGCAGGCCAGGCAGCATCATAGGAGCAGGAAAGCTGACATTTCAGGTCGGTACCCTTCTTCAGAACTCATCCAAAATGCTCATCCTAGTGCTTTTTGAAGTTTGTAAGGTTTTCTGCCTCAAACCCCTTCCCAGGCAGTGCATTCCAGACTCCCTCCATAACACTTTGGGTGAAAAACATTTTCCCCAAAACCCTTTCAAACCTCCTGCTGTTCACTTTAAGTCATGCCCCTTTGTTATTGGCCCTTTCACTAAGGGGAACAGCTGCCTTCTGTTCATCTGATCCATGCTCGTCCTGTCACCTGTATCAAACTCTCCTCTCAAGTTCCTGTACTTCAAAGAAAACAACCCAAGCTTATCCAGCCTCTCTTCAATGCTAGAATGCTGCATCGCAGGCAACATCCATTGCATCTCTTCCTCCTACTATTGGTGTAAAAAGTCTTTTATATGTGGCTGCCTGGGTATCACAACTGGCAATATCACCCGGTGCACGGCACAGCCTAAAATCAGACAGTTTATTTGTTACACACACACAAACATGCAATAAATGCACCAAGTCCAACAGTCCCCAACTCCCCGAGACTGACAGTCCTTTTCAGGCATGTCTCCAATATTCAGTTTTGAGGAGAGTTAGAGTCCAGGAATGTGGAATGAGTTACGAACCACAATCCATAGATTCTTGCTATGTCCACTGATCCCGCCACAATGAAAAATGCAATTTTTTTTGTGCACTGTAATCACACACCACTCCCCATCTCTGCCTTACCCCAACCTGCAATTAATTTGGGAACACTGTTCACAATTCTCGTCATTAGTATGTTTTACAGTTCCAAGAAATAAGTCAAACGCCATGGATGTTTTAAATTGTGACTGGTTTATAAAGTTCAGACAGTTCAACAGAAGAAGCAAACAGATCTTAGTAGTGACTAGCTGAGTGGCATTACCGGTCAGACCCCAAGTTTCACACTGTACCAGCTAGAGGCAGGGTCACAGTTCGCCTCAGCACCCAGGGCTACAAAAATGGTGGTGGTGAGCAGAGGCGCGTGAGACACAATTGGAGAAAAAATAACATAGAATCCCACACTCTCACGTGAGTTTGGGGTGAGAACAGGTTTAAGCTCAACTGAACTTCCAGGCCCGCTCTTCCTGAGTCAAACAGGTGGGCATTTACCATCGTTGCCCTGAAAAGCAGGCACTTGGTAGCAATGCCAGAGGGCAGTCTCCAGCTGTACTGTGCTCCACTGAGTCACATCATGTAGGGGCAGGGGATAAATCACTTTACAAAACACACTGGCAAAAGTGGGTGTGGTTCTGTAATACATCCAACCAACATGTTATTTGTACACACATAGAAATTGCTGCTTTACAGGGATAGAGTGAGTCTATGTGGATTAACACCATCTGGAACAACACCATCTGGAGTAACTATACTCGCACAAATAGCTCAAAGTTACTCACACCAGAATCAAGAATTCTACAACTGTTCAGCTATGTCATCTGCATTGCCAAAGAGCATATTTCACATTTCAGCGCAGGCAGCTGCCATAAGAAGAACGTAGAACCCCTGTTCCGAGGAAGGGTCACCAGACCTGAAACATTAACTGTGATTTTTTTCTCACAGATGCTACCAGAACTGCTCAGCTTTTCCAGCAACTTCTGTTTTTGAAGCAATTTGCTTTGTCTGGAAAGTGTCGAGCTTCTTGTGTGTTGTTGGAGCTGCACCCATCCAGGCAAGTGGGGAGGATTCCATCCCACTCCTGACTTGATTTGTTGTATTGTGGCATCTAGATATCGTAGTGGGGACTAGCATTTGTTCCCATTCCTGAATGTCCTGAAACAGAGTGTCCTGCTCAGCCATTTCATTCAGCAGTTAAAAATTAACCACATATTTGTGGGTATGTAGTTATGTCAGCCCGACTGGGTAAGGACAGCAGATTGTGAGATAACATGGTGTGAAGCTGGATGAACACAGCAGGCCAAGCAGCATCAGAGGAACAGGAAAGCTTGTCGTTTCGGGTCGGGGCCCTAGTACAGAATCCGTACACTGTGGCAGCAGGCTATTCGATCCATCAAGTGATTTAGCTTTTATCAATAGAGGGATCGAGTTCCGGAACCAAGAGGTTATGCTGCAGCTGTACAAAACTCTGGTGCGGCCGCACTTGGAGTATTGCGTACAGCTCTGGTCACCGCATTATAAGAAGGATGTGGAAGGTCTGGAAAGGGTGCAGAGGAGATTTACTAGGATGTTGCCTGGAATGGAGGGAAGGTCTTACAAGGAAAGGCTGAGGGACTTGAGGCTGTTTTCATTAGAGAGAAGAAGGTTGAGAGGTGACTAAATTGAAACACATAAAATAATCAGAGGGCTAGATAGGGTGGATAGGGAAAGCCTTTTTCCTAGGATGGTGACGGCGAGCACGAGGGGGCATAGCTTTAAATTGAGGGGTGAAAGATATAGGACAGATGTCAGAGGTAGTTTCTTTACTCAGAGAGCAGTAAGCGAATGGAACGTTTTGTCTGCAACGGTAGTAGATTCACCAACTTTAAGTACATTTAAGTCATCATTGGACAAGCATATGGGCGTACATGGAATAGTGTAGAATAGATGGGCTTCAGATCGGTATGACAGGTCGGCACAACATCGAGGGCCGAAGGGCCTATACTGTGCTGTAATGTTCTATGTTCTATGTTCTAAGTCCACACCTAACTTCTGAAGACCATCTCCACCTAGACCAACCCAATCCCAGCCTATCCCTGTAACCCTACATTTCTCATGGCTAACCCACCTAGCCTGCACATTCCTGGACCCCACAGGCAATTTAGCATGGCCAATCCAATTAACCCGTACAGGTTTGAACTGTGGAAGGAAACTCATACAGACGGGGAGAATGTGAAAACTCCACACAGGCAGTTGCCGGAGGGTGGAATCGAACCTGGGTCCCTGGCGCTGTGAGGCAGCAGTGCTAAACACTGAGCCACCATGCACTAACACCCTGGAACTGCAATGCCTGCATGATATCCATGTTTACAGCCCTCCCAGTCTCAGACACAGCACATGGTTGAGGGAGGTAGGCTGTAGCAGATAGATGGATTGGGAGGAGGTGGAGCTCCCGAGATTATTCTGAGGGTAACACTGTACTTCCTAAAAAGCACAGTCTGCTCTGGTGCTCAACCAAAACCTTCACTTGCTAATTTTCCATATTGGAGCGTGACTCTGATCTCCCACAGCATGCACATACACCCTGTATACTTCCCATTCCCGGGGAGGTCAGGGGAAGTTGCTTAATAGTTTGCAAATTGGGAGATGCACATTTGGATTGGTTCTCCCAATGTGACTGGATTGAAATGGCCAAATAAACATTGAGCAACACACAGGACAAACATCTGTCAGGAGGCCAGTTTCAATGGGGAGCTCCGAGAGCGTGGAGTTCAATCAATTGGACTCTAGGTTGTTGCTGTGTATGGAGTTCAGTGAACGAGAGCACAGAACACATTTACATTCACCCGTCCCTGTCCAGAGACTCTCTGCGAGGCAACATTCATCATTCATAGGTACGGAATCAACTCAAAATCATTCAGTTGCATTTTCTTTTCTCACCAGAGCTGAGTCTCACAGGGCTAAGGTCTATTAGCATTGTGGTTGTCATCTGATAACACCTCCTCATAAACACAGACAGCACATGGTGGTAGGCTGTTCAACCACAAGGGGATTCACAGTTGGGCAAGCCTCTGTCTTTACTCAAGGCCCAAACACTCATGTTTTCCAGTTCTGATCCAGAGTAGAAACTTTGGCTGATTTTGCCTCCCTTTAACACCAAGATTCCTTTCCATGGTCCATCAATAACCTGGCTGAGATTTGGTAATTAGACATAGTTTCACTGGGACCCTTCTGCTCTGTGTGGCTCAGTTTCAGGCTGAGAAAAATCACACTGAAAAATAGAAAAGCACTGTGCAACATGTGGGCTTACTTCACTTCCCTTTGAACTGACAACGCACATAGACTTTATGTCCCTCTGATCCTTGATGACACTGTCAAGATATTTATGGCAGGGGCCGACTGTTTTATAGGACCGGAGTTTGATGTGGGCCCAGGTTTCCTTCTCTGACGAACATGAGTGAGTCTGTTATCTTTGAAACTCTAAATCTCAGTCTTCATAAGACTTTTGGTACTAACTTAATTCATTTATTAACTTCAAATATATAGTTTTCACAGGTTGCCAATTCACTAGTTTTCTGCTTTCTCTCCACAGATGCTGCTGACCTGCTGATTTTCCAGCAATTTGTTTTTTGTTGCCAAACCATTAGCATGAGCACTGGCCAAACTTATTAACAGCCACTAAATTATCCAGAGCAAAATCATTGAGTCAGGCAACTCATATTGGCAACATCAACTCAAAACATGGCATTTGATGCTGTGTAGAATGGACGCCAATCAGCTCCCACTGATCATACTATGACTGATGGCTCTGCATGAGCTGCCATTTCTTTCAGTGAAACCCAGAGAGACCAAAATAACCATCTTCACCATCCTCCATTTCATCGTCATTTCCAGTTACTGTCTCAGGCTGAAGTAGATGTTTTGCAATTTCCACTCAGGATTCGAACCCAGTCTGGCACTATATACCTTGTCCCTGAGTACCATCGTCAGCATTGGGCTTTGCTTCCACTGATTCCTGGAAAGGAGCAGGTCATTCTGACACCAAGCATGGGGAAAGCTGGAGACCAGAGGCAGAATAAACTGAGCAAGACTCAACACCTTTGAAGGGAGGTGAGGAATATAACAGGAAGAAATCTCTCTGTCTACTGGAAAGGCAAGGGAACTTCCTATTTCTACAGCAAATACCAAAAGCTCAAAAGGGGAAAGAAGGCTATCTTTTTGTTTATGGTGGGTGGGGTGATGGTAAAACCATATTCATGTCAAATCTTTGAAGCACTGAAACATAGAAAATAGAAAGTAGGCCATTCAGTCTTTTGAGCCTGCCCCACCGTTCAATATGATCATGGCTGATCATTTAGCTCAGTCTCCTGTTCCTGCTTTCTCCCTATTCCACTTGATCCCGTTAGCCCTAAGAACCATATCTAACTCCTTCTTGGAAACATTCAATGTTTTGACCTCAACCATGTTCTGTGACAGAGAATCTCACAGGATCACCATTCTCTGGGTGAAGATATTTCTCCTCATCTCAGACCAAGTGCTCTACCCTGTATCCTTAGGCTGGAACCACTCCCCGTCATCTGGAACATCCTTGCTGTATTCACCTTGCCCAGTTCTGTTTGAATTTTATAATTTTTATGAGGTTCCCTCCTCATACAACTATTCTCCTAATGATCCAGTCTCTCTTCATACATCAGTCCTGCCATTCCAGGAATCAATCCGGCAAACCTTTGCTGCACTCCATCCATTGCAGAAGATCCTTCCTCGGATAAGGGAGACCAAAAATGCACACAAATATTCTAAGTGTAGTCTCACCAAGACCAGGCACAATTGCAGCAACTACGCCCCTGCTCCTGTACTCAAATCCTCCCACTATGAACGCCAACACAAATTTGCCTTCTTCACTACCTGCTGAACCTACATGCTTACATGCACCTCCCTTTTCTCACTATCACCATTCAGATAATAATCTGCCTTCTTGTTTTTGCTCCCAAAATGGATAACATCTCATTTAATCATATCACACTTCATGGCCATACATGTATCCACTCACTCAGCCTGTCCTAATCACACTGAAGCGTCTCTGCATCCTCCTCACTGCTCACCAGCTTTGTATCATCTGTAAAAATTTGGAGATATTACACTGAGCTCCCTCATCTAGAACATTAACGTAGATTGTGAAGAGTCCAAGCACTTCTGATGCTTTGTTGAAAAACAAAAGTGTTGGAGAATTAGGGCCCACTAAAAAAAGCTAAAGGGTCATCATCTTCATGACCACATGGCCTCTCATTTCAGAGCATCAGGACATCATAAAATAGAAACAGGCAGGCCCCTCAGCCCATTGAGTCTGGTCTGTCGTTCAATACAAATGTGAGGAAATGATGCTACACCTCACCAAATCATTGGTCAGATCACATTTGGAGTATTGTGCTCAGTTCTGGGCACCTTATTTAAGGATGTTGTGGATAAATGTGCGGTTATATACTTTGGTGACAAGAACAGGAAGGCAGATTACTATCTCAATGGAGTCAAGTTAGGTAAAGGGGAAGCACAACGAGATCTAGGTGTTCTTGTACATCAGTCAATGAAAGCAAGCATGCAGGTACAGCAGGCAGTGAAGAAAGCTAATAGCATGCTGGCCTTCATAACAAGAGGAATTGAGTATAGGAGCAAAGAGGTCTTTCTGCAGCTGTACAGGGCCCTGGTGAGACCACACCTGGAGTATTGTGTGCAGTTTTGGTCTCCAAATTTGAGGAAGGACATTCTTGCTATTGAGGGAGTGCAGCGTAGGTTCACAAGGTCAATTCCCGGAATAGCGGGGCTATCATATGTTGAAAGATTGGAGCGAGCAGGCTTGTATACACTTGAGTTTAGAAGAATGAGAGGGGATCTGATTGAGGCGTATAAGATTATTAAGGGATTGGACACTGTGGAGGCAGGAAGCATGTTTCCGCTGATGAGTGAGTCCAGAACCAGAGGACACAGTTTAAAAATAAGGGGTAGGCCATTTAGAACAGAGTTGAGGAAAAACTTCTTCACCCAGAGAGTGGTGGATATATGGAATGCTCTGCCCCAGAAGGCAGTGGAGGCCAACTCTCTGGATACTTCCAAGAAAGAGACAGATAGAGCTCTTAAAGATAGTGGAATCAAGGGTTATGGGGAAAAGGCAGGAACAGGATACTGATTGTGGATGATCAGCCATGATCATAACGAATGGTGGTGCTGGCACGAAGAGCCGAATGGCCTAATCCAGCACCTATTGTCTATTGTCTATTGTTAATGCCCTGGAGAGAGTGCGAAGGAAATTTACTAGAATGATAACTGGAATGAGGGACTGTAGAGACAAAGAAAGATTAGAGAAATTGGGCATAATCTCCTTTGAACAGAGAAGATTATGATTGACCTTATTAAGGTGTTCAAAGTTATGAACAATTTTGACAAGATAAAGAAGGATATTCCGCTTCCACTGATTGGTAAGTCAGTAACAAGGGGTCTTTCTTTCAGAACTGTTAACGAGACAGCAAGGAGTGAGATGAGGAGAAACTTCTTTTCTGAGGGAATTGTTGGGGTTTAGAATGTGTTGCCTAGGAGAATGGTGGAGGCAGATTCCATGAGAGGTTTCAAAGAAAGAGTGGGATATATATTGGAAAGTGATGAAGTTAGATAGCTATGGAGATAGAGCTACGGATGAGCCAGGTACCTCTTTCAGGAGCCAGTACCGACACAAGGGCCGAATGGCCTCCTTCTGCACTGTAAAATTCTAAGTCACACTTCTACCAGTTTTGTGGCCGTAAGTGAACTTGGAAGTATTGTATTTGATCCTACCTGCAAATCACTGATGCACATTGTGAACAGCTAAGGCTCAAGTCCTGATCCTTTGGCACCCCCCACGAGTCGCAGCTCATCAACACAAGAATGACCCACTTAAACCAACTCTGCTTCTGCCTATTAGCCAAATCCTTCAACTAGTACATTATATCCCATACCGCATACTTTCATTTTGCTGACCAGCCTCCTGTGGGGAATTTTATCAAAAGCTTTCTAAAAATCAAGGTAGCCACCAATATCCTCTCCCTTTATAAATCCTGTAATATCCTCAAACTCCAGCAGATTCATCAAACACGGTCATTTCTCATTTGCCAATCCATGCTGGCCACACCCAATCAGATCATTCCTATCCAAGAGTAGGAATTGCAAATACTGGAGTCTGAGATAACAAGTAGAACTGGATGAACACAGCAGGCCAGGCAGCTTCAGGGGAGCAGAAAAGCTGATGTTCTGGGTCCAGACACGAAATGTCAGCTTTCCTGCTCCTCTAATGTTGCGTGGCCTGCTGTGTTCATCCAGCTCTACACCTTATTATTCTTATCCAAGTATCTATTTATCACAACTTCTCAAATGAGTTCCAGTGTTGTCACTATGGTTGATGAGAGGCTAGCAGGTCAGTAATTCCCAGTTTTCCTTCTCCTCTCTTCTTAGTGAGATGATACCTCTTACTTTCCAGTCCTGAGAAAACCATTCCAGAATCAAAGAGGGAGGGAGGCTGCGGGGAGGGGGAGAGAGAGGCATGGGGTGGGGGGAGGAAGGGACAGCACAGAGGGGGATAAACAGGCAGCAGAAAGGGGGAGAGAGGGTCAGCACAGAGGAGGAGACAGGCAGCAGGGAAGTGGAGAGAGAGGCAGCAGGGAGAGAGACAAAGCGACAGCAAGGGAGAGACAGGCAGCAGGGAGGGGAAGAGGGAGACTGCAGGGAGGGGGAGAGGGAGGCAACAGGGAGGGAGAGTGAGAAAGAGAGAGAGAGGGGCAGCAGCAAGGAGGAGAGAGAGGCAGCAGAGAGGGAGTGGGGGAGAGAGTGGCAGCCACAATATGGGACCAATGTGACTTGAAAAGAGAGAGTGCAACTTTGAACCTTTCAACAAAGGAACAGTGTCTTGTATGAACAATCCTCTTGTAATGAACACTGACAGTTGGATAATTTTAAGACTGCACAGTTCTATTCATATTTACATTTACGTGCTAGCACATATCAAAATGTTTCGCATTCTGAGAATTACATGAAGTGCAGTGACTGTGTTAGGGACAAACTTATCCAGGCAGTCCACAGCTTGCGAAAGGTTTGCAAGTTGGAACACAACACAAGACAATGCAAAGCAGCCAGTCGTGAATTCAAGAAATGTTTGTGTGTTGGGTTGTTAGAATTACACCTCTGTATGAGATTGCGTTTGTAAGTAGGGCATCGTAAATCGGAGACCCCATGCAATCATTAATTATAATATTCACAGTCTGTTGAAAACACATCAATACCTGAAGGCTGTTTGAACATTAGTAAGAATGGCAGGTTTTTTTTAAATAATTTGTTGCTAACTCAGATTGTCATCTCATGCCAATCTAAACACTACGGTGCCTCGAAAATAATCTTTTCCTTGCATTTTGTGGCTTTGTATTTCACAAAGCAATGATGATTACGGAGAATACTCTTAAACTCTTCTAATTCTACCCAATCTTTCCACATAAATCCAGAAAGAAATGTTACTATGCGACTGTATCACTGAATAAAGGAGTTGGTGAGAAACAAGCCATAAAAACTTCAAAGAATCCCCCGAAAATCATAAAGTAGCTCTTGAGAACATCTCAAGAGGGGTCATCGAAAAAATGCTTTGATCCCTCCACTACATCTCCTGATGAATACCATGCCCCACACGACCACCCTGTTTAGTGGTCGATAAATAACTCCAACCAATGTCTGCTTCCCCTCACGATGTTTTAGTTCTACCCAAACAGATTGATCTAAATGGACTGATCCCATCCTTTATTGTCAATGCAAACTCCTTTTCCTTTCTACTTGTCCTTCCCAAATGCCACACATCCTGGAATATTCAGTTCCCTATACCATGTTTATGCAATGGTAATTAGATTTTAACAAGTTGCCTTTCTTTATTCATTCACCTTGCTGCTAAAGCAGCATGGATACAGGCAGGGTGCTCCTACCTTGGTCTTTTATTCCCAATTCTAATCTTCGTCGATGCTCACCCTTGTTTCACCTGTCTTCTATTCTCACTTAATACTTTTCTACTCTGTTATTAGCTTCCCTTGGGGGAACACTAGGGCCCAGTGGTATCATCACTGGGCAGTTATGTTAGAGACGCAAATAATGTTCTGGGGACAAAAACAAAGTTGCTGGAAAAGCTCAGCAGGTCTGGCAGCATCTGTAAAGGAAAAAACAGTTAACATTTCAGGTCTGGTGACCCTGCCTCAGAACTCAATGTTCTAGGGACCTGAGTTTGAATCCTGCTATGGCAGATGGTGGAATTTGAATTCAATATAAAAAAAGTCTGGAATTAAGAGTCTAATCATGGCCATGAATTTATTGTTGATTGTAGGAAAAGCTCATCTAGGTCACTAGAGGGAAGAAAACTGCCATCCTTACCTGGTCTGGTCTGTAGGTGACTTCAGACCCACAGCAATGTGGTTCACTCTTACCTACTTTCTAGGCAATTAGGGATGGGCAATAAATGCTGGTCCAGCCAGCTGCGCCCTTATTCTGTGAATGAATCAAAAAAAAACTTACTTCCAATTTAAGGTATCCGCTCAGGATCGCATCTTGTTTTAATTCTCCCCAATAGTGCTAGCAATTCATTTAAATTAAAGCTGATCTCTGTCCACTTTCCCACCCTATCATTCACTCATTGTCTAAAAATCTCATTCAAACTCTTAAATTTATCTAACAAGTGAGCAGCCGCAGTCTCTGGTGTGAAGAACACTGAAGATTCACAACCCTTGGAATGTCTCATTGCAGTGGCCAAATCTTAACAGGTACACTATAAACTCTGGCTCTGGATTCTCCAGCCTGTGGAAAAAGCTGCTCAGTATTTATGCAGCAAACCCTTTCAGAATCCTACATGTTTCAATGAGATTATCTCTCAACTTTCTAAGTCACTGAGAATATACCCCATTGAAGCCAACCTCTCCTCATAGGCAACACAGCTATCCCAAACAATACTGGTAAAACTTCATTGCAACCTCCCCAAAGCAGACATATTCTCCATTGGGAAGGAGATCAAACTCTATGCAGTACTCCAGGTGTGGTCTATGAATCCTGTGTGAACCAAACTACAACAGCACATGCTTACTCATGTACTGCCAACTCCAGCATCAAAAACTGTACTGCATCCAAAAACAGCTCTGTAAAGTGCCATTCATGGTTTGAGGAACTGCCCAAGAAGGGTAGTTGTAAATTAAACTTACTCTTAAGGGGCCACCTAGAATACTGTGATCAGTTTTGGTCCTTTTATATAATCAAAGATATACTGACATTAGATGTAGTCCAGAGAAGGCTGACACTAGGTGTGGAGGGGCTATCTTAAGGGGAGGGGTTGAATTGGTTGGGCCTGTGTTCATTGGAACTTAGAAGAACAAAAGGTGACTTTATTGGATCATGTAGGATTCTTAGGGGACTTGACAAGTAGATGTGAAGACACTGTTTCCTCTTCTGGGTGTTTCAAGGACCAGAGGGCATCATGACAGAGTAAGGAGTGGTACATTCAAGACAGAGATGAGGAGGAATTTCTTCTCTCTGAGGGTAGCGAATCTCTCGAATTCTTGACCACAGAGGGCAGTAGAGGCAGGGTGGTTAAGTATATTCAAGGCTGAGATCAACAGATCTTTAATTGGGAAAGGATTCAAGGGGTTTTGTGGTAAAAGCAGGAAAGTGGAGTTGAGGATTATTGAACCAGCCACGATCTCATTCATGGTTGAATAGGCTCATGGGTTGAATGGCCTCCACTGCTCCTGGTCTCATAGTCTCAATAAAACACACAGCATTGCAACTTTGCTCTCACATATTTGTACAAAAAGATTAGTTTGATGATGCCACTGCCCTTTTAAATCTCAACCCATTTCGAATGATAGAATCTCATTCAGTGTGGAAGCAGGCCATTTGGCCCATTGAGTCCACACCAACCCTCCAAAGAGCATCCCAAAACCACAGCCCAACTCTATTCCTGCAATGCCACATTACCCTGGCTAACCCAGCTAGCCTGCATGCTACAGGCAATTTAGCATAGCCAATCCACCTAATCCTCACATCTTCGGACTGTGGAAGGAAATCGGAGCACCTGGTGGACACCCACGCAGATACAGGGAGAAAGTACAAAATCCACACAGACAGACACCCTGGTGCTGTGAGGCAGCAGTGCTAATCACTGAGCCACCATGCCGCCCAATTACCAGCTTGTGAATGACTGTAAGGATCTCAGCTGACATTAAATTGATTTCGAAATTGGCATACATTTCATCCTGGAGTATATTTATCAGTTTGCAGTCCAGATATACACAGCTGTCTCTGCAGCACAGAACCCACCCCTTCCTGTTCCAGAATATCAGGGTCAGAGAAGTGATTTCTTAAAGAGGCCATTACACAGGGTTTACAATGAAATTAAATTGATCCCATAATAACCAGACCCACTATCCTTTCACTGTCCTCTTGAGAGTTAACCTAACCCATTTATCCAACTTCTCATCAGCTTTTCCTTCAAAGCTATTGCAACTAGAATCAATTAAAAACCCAACCTCTTCCTCCAAACAGCTAATCGCAATTCTCTCCACTGACCCTTGTACCAGATGGTTTGAAGTTGTAACTGCAGTTGGATAATGGCTAAAGCCTTATTTAAAACCAATTAGAATCCCTTCAATTTCCTCACTGTTCCTCCCCTTTGTGTTGGAGACAAAGTGCAAGGAAACTGCAGCCAACACTAAATGAAGTGGATCGGAAATGTTTAGCGTAAATTGCAGAATACTGATGTAAGATGTACTGGCAGAACATCCAGCACTCACTGAGGTGAACAGAGAGGCCAATTGCACAGGAGAGTCTACGATGTGGATCGGAATCCAGTCCAGGAGTGATTGGGACAAGTTCTCTTCTCTTAAGCAAACATGCAACGTGAAAGTGATTGATTGACTTTGCCAACTCCCAGAGCTGAACTATCCCAATTTCAGTATTAATCAGCTCCCCACTAATAGACCACAAGAACCCAGTTAATGGAAAGATATTTACATATCAAAGTAATGTGTAGACTTGTGAGAGAAGGACTCAGACAATGGACCACAGCCTTTAACTCTGTACTTAAAGGATACCTGATATCTTCAAAGAGAATGTAAAAGCAGCTTTACTCTGTATCCAACCCCATGTTGTCTCTGTCCTGGCAGTGTTTGATAGAAATTGAGTTGAGGCATCTTCATTCTGCTTTGATACATGTGTTATCTCTCTCCTGATAGTGTTCAATTGGCGCATTGCAGAGTGAGCTTTACTTACAGTTTAAAATCCTAGAGCAAACTTTACCTCATGCTGCACCTGTCCTGGGAGTATTGGATGGGAACAATATCAAGAGAGCATTACTTTCAGTTTAAAAGAGTAGAGGGAGCTGTACTTTGTATCTAATGTCACACTCCTGTTGTCCTATGATTGTCTGTTGGGGTTATTATTGAGGCAGTTTATCATGAACCTTACCCTGTGCTGTCCCTTCCTGGGAGCGTTTGATGGTCACAGAACAGAGGGAGCTTTACTCTGTATCTAACCCCATGCTGTCCTTGTCCTGGGAGTGTTTGTTGGTGTCACTGGTAATATGGATGATGGTAATGAAACATTTAAATACATCAGTCAGGGCATGCTCTCTCTCTTTGTTCACACTGTCAACAGGGCCATAACTACCAACTGGATCTGAGCTGCCCTGTGGGCTTCTCCTACTCATGAGCCTTGAAACATCAATAAGAATTGGAGAATCGAGGTCTGTTGCCGAATTTGAGGGGAACTAAATTCACGAAAAATAATCATCCCGTTGTGACTAAAGTTACAATTGGTTCCCAATCTCCAGGTATTTTGTAAGCATTGCCAGAGATATTTTTTGGGACAGTTTAGAGGCTACGTAATGAGCAGAACTCAGGCTGTGACCCCACTCTACTTATAAAACCCCTGATATTTTCAGATCTCTACCTATCTCCAAAAACATCTCCAAACTTCACTCTGACAGGGTGGAAGGAACAGCAATAGAAAATTGGGAGAAAATCTCAGGCAACTTCCTTGCAGCAGTTAGTCAAGCCACACAGTGCTTGATTGGCAACTTAGAAAAGAAAGACGGAAAATGAATGGAGTCACATAAGGAGAAGCAGAATCTAATCACTAGTGTTTGCACCGAGGTGATGGTCAGATTGGATGCAGTGTCTTCAGACAACAGCACAAGCTCTGTCCAGATTCTCCCCCTTGTTACACTGGTGAGTCACCTAACTCTTCTGACTGGGCACAACTGAATCTTGACCAATGCCAACTTTGTTTTGTTGGAGAATTTGAAAATGAATTCTTGCGGACTTCAGTAATTTAGAGAGAGATTTACATCCCCTTCCACGCAAATGTTACAGAGAAGGGCAGAACACAGGACAATGCACCAGCCAAGCTTTACACTTACAGGCATAGAGAAGCTATTCACAGCCTTGAGCTTGAACCAGTAAAGCAAAAAATATCTGACATTCTTGTCATGCTTGTCCATTCCTCAGCAGCTATTGTCTGTGCTGATTGTAAGGTCTCCTTGTGGAGACAGAGAGACAGGCATACACATACATTCACTCACATACATAGACTTGCTAACAAGTGCAATTCTGTTGTGAATACTGACAGATTTGAACAGCTCACAGTCTCTCTCCTCTCAGCTGGTTTTGAAAAGCCTACAAGCTTTTTAATGGGAGTTCTTTCCACTCATGCAGTATGAGCCCAATTAGAGGTGCCTACTGTTTGGGTACTGCCCATGCATGGTTTTACCATCTGTTTGGAAGTATTGGAGCTGCTAACCTACAGGAAGGAATTGATATATGACAGCTGGTCTCAGGGATGGGGTGGGGGAGTTTGAAAAACTCAAACGTATGTCACACATGACATCCACAAGTAATGAGAGGCTGCGTTTTTTTTAAAAACATTAGAAAATCTTGGTAAAGCGTGTTGGATACCACCAGGGATAAAAGCAGTGAGGGACGGTCAAAGTCAATCAAATGGCAGCGATTCAGTGATGCAAAGCCAGGAAGGAAACCTCGGCAAGTCACAAGTTTGGAGTTGCCGGAAAAGTGGGTGATGGTTCGGTGTTAAAATTGTTGAAAAATTTTAATTGCAAATAACTCTGTACCATTGCAGCTCCTTCATTGACAAATCACTCCCATTTAACTAATACACAGCCATGTAATGGTTTACATGGTATCAGCTCGGCATTGCTAATCCTCAGTCAGGACTAGTGCAAGTGTGTTTCAAGGGGGCAGCCTTCGAGGGCATGTTCTGATGGTCACTTTGAGGTTTAATGAGGATCATCAGTTATATCTAATCGAATTTACAACCTCTTGAATCTTCCAAACTCCCAGTGACAGCAAAAGATTCTCTGTCAACATATTCATTGCCACCCTACAGAAATACCCTTTGAAGTGGTGCCAATCTTGGTATAAAATGCTTCTTGTGTGGATTCCCCTTTTTCACAACAATCCTCGTCCCCAAAGTCAGCAGTAATTAAGGAGTCAATGTCCTGCCAACTCTAAATCACAAGATTTCGCAAACAGCTGAGGCCTGCTCCAAACTTAAATAAACACAGGCGCAAGAGGCACACTGCCAAATAATAATCACTTGGTAAGGGCTCCAGCAATGTTATTAGTGAAGGGCCCGGCGCTCATCAAATCTGCCAGCTTGTTATATTCCAGAGGGGAATACTTTTAGAAACATAGAAGCAAGGAGTAGGCTATTCAGCCTACCAACTCTGCTCCACCATTCAATATGATCATGGGTGATCTTCTATCTCAACATCATATTCCCACTTTCCATGATACCTTTACATATCCCTTTTGAATATAACCAGTGACCCAGCCTCCACAGCTTTCTGATTAGGAATTAGGGTGTTACTGTCTAGGCCAGCATCCCTAATTGCCCAAAGGCAGTTAACATTCAACCACAGCGGCTGGGGGGGTCTGGAATGACATGTAGTCCACACCGCGTAAGATTGACAGTTTTCTTCCCTGAAGGTTATTAGTGAACCAGATGAGGTTTTTCCAACAATGGCTCCACGGTCATTGTCAGACTCTTGATTCCAGATTATTATTGACTTCAAATCCCACTGTCTGCCATGGCAGGATTCAAACCCAGGTCCTCAGAACATTACCATGTTGTCTGGATGAAAGTCCAATGATAATGTCAGTAGGCCATCACTTTCCCCTGATTCCACAGACACACTGTCCTTTGAGAGAAGAAATGTTTCCTCATCCCAGTTCTAAATGGTCTATCCCATATCCTGGAACTGCAGCCCCTGACTCAAGACTCCCCACCCCTGGGGAAACCTCCTCCCTACATCTAGCCCGTCCAGCTCTGTTATACCTGGTTAAATGGGTTTAGAGTATGCATGTATTGGGGAGGATGGGCTTCCTGCCCTTTATAAAACAAGATTAGGAGCAGGAGTTGACTAGTCAAACTCTCAAACCTGTTCTGCCATTCAATGACTCTAGGTTAATCTGGATACTCAAGATTCCCACCCAGCTTAATAGCCTTCCAACCCATTACTGCTCAAGAAACTCACCACCTCTGTCTCAAAAAGGTCTCACCACTGTTCTGAAGGCTCAAGGCCCTCAGAAGGAAAAAATTATTCTCCTCTCTATCTTAAATGGATAACCTTTTCATTTTATATCATATCTGCTAGGTCAGGACTAGCCAAGATAAGGAGCCATCTTTTCCACATCCAATCTGGGGGTCAATGCAAAATACAAAACCCAGGAGTCAGTGGAACTAACAGAATCTGATCGCTGGGATGAAGAGAGACCAGTGTACCAACATGAAGTCAGCAAGTGGCACTGTCCTCTAATGGAAATTGGGATCTGGTTCTCAAGGGGAAATGGAAGAGAGAATAATCAGAAACTCAAACCCTTAAGTGAAATGGGCAAGGCAGAGAGTAAATTGTTTTGAGATATATAAGTGCACTTAGCATTGGTGTATCTGTGAGCATGGTAACTCCCAAGGAGCACCCGTCTCTCTCTGTAATTCACTACATGGGCAACCAATGCCTGCCCTCCATTAAATAGATGAGCTTCTGGGCCACTGGTAGAGACTGCGATGTCACCAGCCATTCCATCAAGGGCAGCAGTCTGAAAACTTTGAAAATTCAGGTAAAAATTATGGATCATAGAAACTAGGATCAGGAGTAGGCCATTCATCCCTTTGGTCTGCACTGCTTTCCAGTACAATCTTTATGAAACATAAGACTGATGTTCCAACGTACCTCAATATTGCATGGTGCAGAGCTCAGAGCTCATTTAGGTTATCAACTAATTCACAATAGTAGAAAATTCCAGAACACCTAATCTGATCTAAATCCCCCCAGAATCCTGCAGTTGGGAAATGGTGCCCTCAGGCAATAAAGTCAGTAATATTACAACAGAGTACCAGCACACGTTTGAGGGTTTGAGGGGCAGTTATAGAGGTTAAGAAGTGCATTCACCCAGGTTACTGTCCATGTGGATGAGATTGGTGCTGACTGAAGTTTCCAGCAGGAATTATTCACTCTCATGGGGAAGACTTTTTAACAATATTCTTATTATTACCAATGGAGGAATTAGGTGTCACATTCATTGCCCATCCCTAATTACCCACAGGGCTGTAAAGAGCAA
Organism: Stegostoma tigrinum; assembly: GCF_030684315.1. Lineage (NCBI taxonomy): Eukaryota > Metazoa > Chordata > Chondrichthyes > Orectolobiformes > Stegostomatidae > Stegostoma > Stegostoma tigrinum. Next base: position 2,635,775 of record NC_081374.1, on the reverse strand, counting down.
CCCACACTGACGTGGGTCTGGAGTCACACAGTAGCCACACCAGGTAAGGACGTTCCTCAGATTTTGATCCCTACAGGAAATTAGTGACTCAACAATTAACAGTGTTGACACAGTTATCATGGGGTTAGCTTTCTTTTAGCCCAGATTTTTACTGAATTTCACAATCTGCCATGTCTCCATAACATTAAGCTGGAGTTCTGGGTAACTATCCCAGTGACATCACCCTTGAGCAAGGCACCAGATGACATATGTTAGAAACCTCTCTGAAGAATGGGAGATATTTAAATAGAAAACAAAAGGGAAGAAGTTAAATGATAAGTGTAAACAGCCAACTGCAGCAAGACTGAGGTTGTTCACAATTTAAACTTTATTGAACACAGTGATGTATCTGCACAATTCGATGCCTGACTAATGTCAGGAGATAAAACAGGGAGGTTAGAGGAGGGGAAAGGCAGCCCTATCTTCAACAAGAACCATAATGGGGTTGCATTATTGTATAAGTTCAGTTGCTGGAGCAGCGCAGAACTTTGTGCTTGACTTTTCAACAGTAGGCTCAAGATCTACTTCAGCCCCAATGGAATAAATGTTCACATTGTTTATCTACAACAAGTAGGTACAGAAGATCCCAAAAGGCAAGATGGGCAGGGTTACCGTGAGAAAACGGGGCAAACTGAGGCTAGGTCTGGGAGGTGTGCACTTCGGAGAGTTGCAGGGCTGACTGACCCCTTTGCACACTGGAGGGTTTCTAGAATTCTATGAAATTGGATAACTCTTTCAAATAGCAAGGATAAGCATGAGGGGCTGAATGGCCTCTACTTGCACAGTAAGATTCTATCACGAGTGCTGTAATTTCTTAAATCTTTTTGTTTAAACTGAGTAGGTTGAGATAGAAGATGGAATCCAGATACGGGACATCAGCAGGAGTGAAAAGAAATTGAGTAAGATTAGAAATAGTTTTTAAAAAAAATCTTTCATGGGATTACTGGCAAGGCCAGTGTTTACTCTGCTTGAACAGTGAACCAGTTCAATGTCACCCAAATTGCTGTAGGTCTGGAATCACATGCAGGCCAGACCACATAAGGGTGGCAATTTTTTTCCCTAAGGGACATGAGTGAACCAGATGAGTTTTATCAACAATTGACAACAACTTCATGGCTGTTGTCACTGAGGCAAACTTTTAATTCCAGATTGAATTTAAATCCGACCAGCAGCTATGGTGAGATATGAACCCTTACTCCCAAAGCATTAAGCTAAGATTCTTGAATGATTTGCCCAGTGACACTATCACAAGTCTCTCCTCAACAGGGTCAGCCCAGAATTGTGTTTTAAAAGAAGTTGGGCCTCCACCCTGAGCAGCAAACAGCGTTACAACAAGCTGCGTCCTCATTGCAGCAATCCCCAAAATTCTGCAGGTTATAAATAAACATTCTTACAATTTATGTCAGTGCGAACATATGAACGAGGGGCGCTACACAGAAGATCCAGCACAGATCCGGCTTCTTCAGCCAATCTACTCTCTGCCAGCGTTTACATTCTATTTTAGCAGTCACCCAGCTTCACCTCAACAGATCTACTATCCCCCTGTTCCCCTCTCCCTCCTGTTTATCCAGCTCCCACCTTTAATGTATCAGTGTGATTCCGATCAGCTACCCCATGTGGCAGCAAGGTTCAACACTCTAACCTCTCTCCAGGTAAAGAAATTTCTCCTGAATTCCCCACTGGATTTATTTACCTGTCTGGTGGAAGCACATTTTGATAGCAACCAAAATGCAACCTCAACCTGGGCGTGAAAAGGTTAAGCCAACAGATGCTACTGCAGTTTATGAACATTCCCCCAATCTCCAGCTCTCCCGGTTCCACTGGGGAGGCCCAAACAGTCAATGTTGCCAGCCCGATTGCTTGAAACAGCTGAGAGTTGGTGCTTTTTTGCTTATTGATCTCAGGTCCTGGCTACTTTTCATGAAAATAGATTCCTCAATGTATTGTCTGAGAATTTCTCTCTCCACATGTGTGTATGTGAATGAGAGGATAGAGTGAGATGAAGAGATGTTAATTGGTGAGTGGGGGTGGGGGAAGAAAGAAAGAGAAAGAGATAAAAAATCAACATGCACGCTTGTGTCTCTGTGCGTGAACATCTATATAAATGTGTGCGTGCATTTCTGTATGCTGTCTGTGTGAGTCTCTGTATACATGTGTGTATGTACATATGCGCGCGTGTGTGTGCACGCACGCGTGCCTGCCACATGTGAGTCTGTGTCTCTCTATATTTGGTCAAAAGTTGTATCAAATGATTGTTTCAAAGCAACCCTCAGTCTGACAAATGGAAGATAGCAAACATCTGGAATCAATGAATGAAGCTTCCCTGCCCGCATTGATTTGGGGGGGAGGGGCAACATCTGGACTAGTGACTCAACCAGAACTGAGAAAGGGGAAAACCACGAGGAGAAGGCGAGACTCAAACACTGACCCTTTTGTATGGGAAGAATTCTGGCTTTCTTTCCAAAAGATGACAGACATTCTCTAAAGAAAACAAATTTTCTTCTCATTGATTGAGTGTAGTGGGACCCAGGGATACAAGAGCAGTGAAAGAACAAAATCAGATGATGATTGTCAGTTTACATTTGGGGATTAGCTGGGGCCAGGGTGGGGGTGAGGAGATGTTAGATAAATGAGGACCCATGAATTCAATAATGAGTTGTGGGAGTTAATAGTCCCATCACACTCTCCAATTGACAATCAAAGCTACAGATTTTTAAACCAGCATCCACTTGAATTACAGAAATAGCCGAATTGACTGATAACACACTTCATGCAATAGCCAGAATCAGACAATAATCTCAACTAATCTTCAGTAAAGAAGCTGTGTTTTTAGGTCTGTCTGGTTTGCTCAGGTCCATGGTCCAGTGGCTCAGGTCTCCTCTTTAAATCTCACTGGCTGATGGGAGATGATAGCAGCTGATTAAAACTCCTCAATGTGCTCACTGGCTTCAAGCTCCCTAGACAAACAATTTCTCCATTGTCACCAGTTTTCCCACATCTTCACGGCTGAGATTGAAAGACCAAGAGCAGGCAGGGAAGAAAAGGTAACAGAAAAGAGAAGACACAAAACAAGTGATGTAGAAAGAGGAAGCAAACAAGAGGAAAGAGAAAGAGTTGGAAAAGATTACTTTGATCACATGATTCAGCAGTGGTCATGTTGAAAGTCCCCTCTCTATAATTAGCACATGTTCCAGTCACACTCAGAAATTCCATACCACAAAATAACAACTTTATTTACCAGAGTAGCGGCTGTCCATAATCTAGAATTTCTTCAACTGGATTTCTGAAGAAAATGACACAGTACAGATGTTGCTTTGATCAAATTAAGTCAGACTATTCCATCCACCTCCTCGGTTTCTCCAAACTCAGTGTTTTTCTTTGTCCAATGATGCCATCAAGTTCTCAGCAGGGTCCAGCAGAAAAGAGGAAGGGACAATGAACAATCGGTGCATGAGATTATTTTTGTATGTCGAGGAAACCAGGAGCTGTGGGGATTTGGGAGTCCTCATGCAAACTGCACAGCTGCAAAGAGTAAGCGAGAGACTTGCAGCTAACAGAACATTGGCTTTTAATCAAAGGAGACTGAAATACGAAGGGAATGAGGTGACAATTTGCTGACTTGCTCAGTCTCCATCATGAGTAACTACATTTTGTTCTGTGTCTCAGGAAGGGGGAGGGGGGCAGCTTAGATTTGACAAGAGTCCAAAACTTGAAGTGTAATGAAGATTGCTTACAATGATGTATCCAGCACTTTGACAATTGGGGGTGATCTAATCAAAGTGTTCAAAATGCAAAGAGGACTCAGTATAGCAGGTTACAACAGTTATGCATCTAGAAGAAAGAAACCAGGAGGATCTGGAAAGGCTAGTATTTGTTACCCTAACACTAATTACCCTCGACCCAAATAGCTTGCTACAGCCAATTCAGGGGGCAATTAAGAGCCCACAACATTGCAGTGGGTCTGGAGTCACGTGTAAGGCAGTCTAGATTTCCTTCTCTGAAGGACATTAGCGAAACAGATCAGTTTCTACAACTGACAACAGTTGCCATCTGTCTAGATTTTAACTCCAGACTTGAATTCAAGTTTCACTATCTGCATGGTGGGATTCAAACACATGTTCCAAGAATATTAGCTTTGGCCTCTAACTCCCGAGTCCCATGCAATTAGCAGCATGCCAATGACTTGAAGTGCTTTTTCCACAAAAGTGACAATGAAAATCTGGACCATTGTTTGCCAAAAGGTTGTTTATTTCTGTGAGTCAATTGAAATTGAATTGATTTGTGATGGGGAAGGGAATTGAGAGATATGGAGTAAAGGCTAGTACGTGGACTTCGGTTTGACAGGCCTGAGCAAACTGCACCCACTACTAATCCTCAACATTGTGCCTCTGGTCTCTGAAACACCCTTTGGTGTACACTGTATTGGAGCCAACCTGCTATAATCACTGAGGTGTCCCAGTTAAACCCAAACCCTGAACCCTGTACATGCTATTGCTCAGACCATAGCATTGATCTGATTAACTTATCCTTGACTGTGACCTGGAGCCTCCTTTTCCTTCTCTTGTTACAAGATGGTAGCTCAGCCATCCATTAGGCTATCCACTGTTTTTAAATGGGTGCTTATAACATAGAAATTACTTACAACAATTACTTACTGTCAAGACTGACTTATTCTATGCAAGAGATGCATACACTCACACTGGAGTCTACATCCCAGATCAAGTGTTTTGTGGCTAGAAAAACACTTTATTCATTTAAATCATTGGACAAAAGATTTCCTGGAGAATACTCAATATGGTCAGGGATGGCAGGGGAAAGTTTCTGTTCATTTCCTCTCCAGCCAGACGCTGAAACTGGGTCTAGACTGTAAGGGTCATCTGGCCACACATTGTGCAATGAATTGTTAACAGTGCCTAGCTCACTGGCAGGGGAGGTGCACAGGCAGTGGACAGAGCAGTGGCAGGAATAGTGGCACTGGCCAGGATAATCTGAAGACAGTCACAGCTTTGAAGCTGTGAAATTGCACCACAAACCTCTATCCAAATACCGTGACCTGTCACCCATTAAATAGAGCCCTCTGCAAGACACTGGCTGGGGTGGGGTCTGGTGGAGACAGTTCCAAATAGCACCAGACATCTTCTGAATCAAAGCAGGTCAAAGAATCAGACGCATTGAAAAAGTGGACTGCTCCATATAATTTCCCAGCCAGGCCTGCTATTATATGTGACAATTTGTCACAAAATTGCAGCCTTGCTTAAAAAGAGACTTTGAAACAGCAACAACACACTCAGTCAGATCACAGAACAAAGCAATGAAGTAAATGCTCTCAACACAAGGGCACTGATCACTGTTGTGAATTAATTATCTCATTAGGATCACACAAAGACTTTGTAGAACCCATTCTTTCCCTTTCAAACTCCCGCTGAACCAGATACTAACATGTTCAGTGAGGTTCAGAGCAGCATTGACACACTCCACTCCACACCAGCCTGTGTGAATTGAGTAACCTGGTGCCTGCGTGTCTGCTCCTAGTATTCATTATACCCCACAACTCCCAACACCTCCCCATCATCCCACAGTCCAGCCACCAGTTTCTGAACTTTTTCTTAAACTGAGTGCGCTTGTGTCTTTCATTATTTACTCTCAGAGTAAGTGTCACGTGTCCCACACTCAATGATTCAGGGGTTGTTGAAGGCCACAAACCAAGAACAAACACTGAAAGGCTCAAAAACACAATCCCTGGTAAATAAAGCCACTCAAAATAAACAGGGCCACAAAGTACAAGAGCAAAGAGATAATGGCAAAACTCATAACATGGGTTCAGCCGCAGATAGCTTTCTGTCCTTTTCCAAAAAGGACACTGGAGTCAGAGAGGGGCCAGTACAGGTACATCTGGAAGATGTGACCCTACAGTTACAGGAAGACACGAGAGATACGGAGACAGTTCCCACTGGATTAGAGATGGCTAACAAACAAACTCCCTTCTCTTAGACTCATTGTGTTGGTTCATGCTCCACTTCCACGATTTGGGCTGAGCAATTCAGGCTGATACTCCAGCCCGGCGGACGAGGGAGTGCTATGCTACCAGGAAAGACATCAAACTGTGATCAGAGATAATGGGAACTGCAGATGCTGGAGAATCCAAGATAACAAAGTGTGAAGCTGGATGAACACAGCGAGCGAAGCAGCATCTTAGGAGCACAAAAGCTGACGTTTCGGGCCTAGACCCTTCATCAGAGAGGGGGATGGGGAGAGGGTTCTGAAATAAATAGGGCGAGAGAGGGAGGCAGACAGAAGATGGATAGAGAAGATAGGTGGAGGGGAGAGTATAGGTGGGGAGGTAGGGAGGGGATAGGTCAGTCTGGGGAGGACAGACAGGTTAAGGAGGCGGGATGAGGTTAGTAGATGGAAAACGGAGGTGCGGCTTGAGGTGGGAGGAGGGGATAGGTGAGAGGAAGAACAGGTTAGGGAGGCAGGAACGAGCTGGGCTGGTTTTGGAATGCAGTGGGGGAAGGGGAGATTTTGAAGCTTGTGAAGTCCACATTGATACCATTGGGCTGCAGGGTTCCCAAGCGGAATATGAGTTGCTGTTCCTGCAACCTTCGGGTGGCATCATTGTGGCACTGCAGGAGGCCCATGATGGACATGTCGTCTAAGGAATGGGAAGGGGGAGTTAAAATGGTTCGTAACTGGGAGGTGCAGTTGTTTACTGCGAACTGAGCATAGGTGTTCTGCAAAGCGGTGCCCAAGCCTCCGCTTGGTTTCCCCAATGCAGAGGAAGCCACACCGGGTGCAGTGGATGCAGTATACCACATTAGCAGATGTGCAGGTGAACATCTGCTTGATGTGGAAAGTCAGCTTGGGACCTGGGATGGGGGTGAGGGAGGTGGTGTGGGGGCAAGTGTAGCACTTCCTGCGGTTGCAGGGGAAGGTGCTGGGTGTGGTGGGGTTGGAGGGGAGTGTGGAGCGGACAATGGAGTCCCAGAGAGAGTGGTCTCTCCAGAGGGCAGACAAGCGTGGGGATGGAAAAATGTCTCGGGTAGTGGGGTTGGATTGTAGATGGCGAAATGTCCGTCCTCCCCGGACTGGCCTATTCCCGCCCTACCTATACTGTCCTCTCCACCTATCTCCCCCTCTCTCCCTATTTATTTCAGAACCTTCTCCCTGTCCCCCTCTCTGATAAAGGGTCTAGGCCTGAAACGTCAGCTTTTGTGCTCCTGAGATGCTGCTTGACCTGCTGTGTTCATCCAGCTTCACACTTAGACATCAAACTGTGCCTTGTTTCAATATGCGCCTTGCTGTAAAGGCAGTGAAAGGCTGGATAGTGTACCCATGCTCCGAATTTGAATGTCCTGCAATATCCAACATTTCATCTCTATTGTGAGATTCGGATGACAAGTGATGTCATTCTAGTCATTAACCATTTTTAGGTTTCTCTGTCAAAAATCTCCATTCCTCTTCCAATCGAATCACTGATCATATTCATAAAAAACTTACAATCTTCTGACTTGAAGAATTATGAACTAAAAGCATCAACTTATCCACCCAGGTCGCAGGTGTTGGCAGTATCATTTCTGGCTGTGAGTTTGCTCGCTGAGCTGGAAGGTCAGTTTTCAGACGTTTCGTCACCATTCTAGGTAACATCATCAGTGAGCCTCTGATGAAGCACTGGTGTTATGTCCAGCTTTCTATTCATCTGTTTAGGTTTCCTTAGGTTGGTGATGTCATTTCCTGTTCTTTTTCTCAGAGGTTGGTAGATTGGCTCCCAATCAATGTGTTTGTTGATGGAGTTCCGGTTGGAATGCCATGCTTCTAAGAATTCTCGTGCGTGTCTCTGTTTGGCTTGTCCGAGGATGGATGTGTTGTCCCAATCAAAGTGGTGTCCTTCCTCATCTGTATGTAAGGATACTAGTGATAGTGGGTCATGTCGTTTTGTGGCTAGTTGATGTTCATGTATCCTGGTGGCTAGCTTTCTGCCTGTTTGTCCAATGTAGTGTTTGTCAAATGTAGTGTTTGTCACAGTTGTTGCAAGGTATTTTGTAGATGACGTTTGTTTTGGTTGTTGTCTGTATACGGTCTTTTAAGTTCATTAGCTGCTGTTTTAGTGTGTTGGTGGGTTTGTGGGCTACCCTGATGCCAAGAGGTCCGAGTAGTCCGGCAGTCATTTCGGAAATGTCTTTGATGTAAGGGAGAGTGGGCAGGTTTTGTCTGTTTGTTTGGGACTGTTGCTGAGAAATCGGTGGACTGTGTTCATTGGGTACCCATTCTTTTTGAATACGCTGTATAGGTAATTTTTTTTCTGCTCTTCGTAGTTCCTCTGTGCTGCAGTGTGTGGTGGCTCATTGGAATAATGACCCACTATCACTAGTATCCTTACGTACAGATGAAGAAGGACACCACTTTGATTGGGACAACACATCCATCCTAGGACAAGCCAAATAGAGACACGCATGAGAATTAGAACATAGAACATTACAGCACAGTACAGGACCGGACCTTCGGCCCTTGATGTTGTGCCGACCTGTCATACCGATCTCAATCCCATCTAACCTACACTATTCCATGTACGTCCATATGCTTATCCAATGATGCCTTAAATGTACCCAAAGTTGGCGAATCTACTATTGTTGCAGGCAAAGCGTACCATTAGCCCTGTACTTTGCCTTCCGGTTACTCCTACCAAAGTGCATCACCTCACACTTGTCTGTATTAAACTCCATTTGCCACCTGTCAGCTCAGCTCTGCAGCGACCTTAGTGTCGTCTGCAAATTTACTAACCCATCCTTCTACACCCTCATCCAAGTCATTTATAAAAATGACAAACAGCAGTGGACCCAACACCGACCCTTGCGGTACATCACTAGTAACTGGTCTCCAGGATGAACATTTCCCATCAACTACCACCCTCTGTCTTCTTTCAGCAAGCCAATTTCCCATCCAAACTGCTATATCTCCCACAATTCCATTCCTCTGCATTTTGTACAATAGCCTACTGTGGGGAACCTTATCGAACGCCTTGCTGAAATACATATACACCACATCAACCGGTATACTCTCAATTCCTTGAAGCATGGCATTCCAACCGGAACTCCGTCAACAAACACATTGGCTCCAAATCAATCTACCATCCTCTGAGAAAAAGAACAGGAAATGACATCACCAATGGAGGAAATGACATCACCAACCCAAGGAAACCAAAACAGATAACGAGAAAGCGGGACATAACACCAGCGCTTCGTTGGAGGCTCACTGTTGATGTTACCTAGAATGGTGACTGATTGAGCCTGGTTTGTTCCCAGACAGTGAACCAGCTTACATCGAGAACAAAACAAAGACCCACTCTTTTGTGGACCGAGAGGAGGAGAGCATGACTGTGTTGGAGGTGGAAGGAAGATGTCGGGTTGGCTGTGCACCTTTGCAACCGGTGGATCTTAATGCTGGCTTCGGCCTAACGCTGGTTCAGGGGAGCAGCCATCCTGCAACGATGGCTGTGGCAAGTGCTCGTGCCCCAGGTCAGGGGGTCCGGAACACCATCCGTGTTTCCATGAAGAAGGTGCACCTGTGGACCGCACCTTCTTCGTGAAGAGGGTCCTGTTGGACTGTTGTGGGTTCGCTGCTGCGGACATTTACTGCCTGCAGGATTTCCCTGGAGGAGGTTTTTACAATGTAACCTTCAGGAGTGCCAAGCTTTGCGAGCGCTTCCTGGAGGTTTTCAAGGAGAAAGGCGGTGAGGGTCCACTCTCTGGATTGCCCGCTGTCCTGTTGTTCGTGATGCCAGCACAGAGGAGCCGTATGGTGACTGTACACATGTACAACCCGCATGTGCCAGCAGTTGATGTCCTGACCTTCCTTGGAAGGTACGTGAAGGTGGAAGGGGACCTAACTGACATCATGGACCCCTTTGGCATCTGGACCAGTAAGAGGCAGGTCAAGGTGACGCTGAGGATGAGCGCAGACGGGAACATTGTACACCCTCTGTCCAGCTTCACGATCGGCGTGAGCAAGGGCTTACCTGACCTACGCAGGGCAACCCAAAGTCTGCCATGCCTGTGGTAGGTCAGGTCACATGGCGGCCGACTGCAAAGCCACCATCTACAGGGAGGAGGGACACCTTGCAAAGGATTGCCCACAAGAAAAAAGTTGCAACCTTTGCGGGGAAGCGGGCCACTTCTATAGGGCATGCCCGCGGCGGGGGACCACCTATGCCCAGGTCGCTGGCAGGGGCAATGCGGGGCCAGCTCCCCCAGAGGAAAGGAAGGCACCAGGGCCCTGCAAGGACCCCACTAACGTGCAGGAGGGCCCAGCTCTGCAGGATGGGCCCGAGGCCAGCAAAGCGCCCCTCCAGGCTGCGCTACCCCCGACAACCCGGAGTCAACGGAGGCGGCGACAGGCGACCCAGGGGAGTGGACAACGGTCCGGAAAGAGAGGAGGAAGGCGCGCCGGCGGGCCCAGGAACTGCAACCATCAGGCGGGAAGAGGCAGCTACAAGGGGGCTATAAGAGCTCCTCTGACGAGGGAGATTCGGACGGGGCCCGCCCAAAGCAGAAGCTGAAGATCTCAAAGGAGAAGGAAAGCAGCACCCCGCTTCCAGGTGACAGGAGGCATCCTGAGGCTCCCTCCGACACCCAGTCACGTGCCGCTGGGGCCCTGGAGGGCCCCCCAGAACTTCCAGGCGGGAAGGAAGAAACAGCGCGTCCCCAGCCTGACTCTCCTGCCTCCGTACCCCCAATGAGGGGGAAGCCACCCGGAAGGCAGCACAGACGGTTTCCTGAGCCCGGAGAGCGTCCAGCAGTTAGCCCAGGCAACGGGCACGAAGGGACAGATGGAGGGGCTGGACCTTGGCCTATGGGAGGGTACTGTGGTCACTGCCCACAATGGGCGTACGAGTTGCAAGCATTAATGTGCGCAGCGTCAAGTCCACCGCAAGATGTGTGTCCACCTTGGCCTACCTGACCACCGTCAAGGTGGACCTCCTGTTTCTGCAGGAGTGCGGGATACTGCACTCAGCAGGTCCAGGAAATGGTGCGGCGCCTGGATCTGTGGGCCTTCAATCTGGTTGGGGGGTAACGACTGTCGCTCCTCGGGCCTGGCTATTCTGCTGCGGGCGCGCAACTTCACCATCTCTCAAGTTCAGGAGGTGGTGGGGGGGGGGCGCCTCCTAGCGGCTGACGTCACCTACAGGAACGCTCCCGAGGCTGATCAACGTGTACGCCCCAGCAGTACGGAGTGAGCGGTTGGCCGTCCTGCAGCAGCTTCCACCCCTGCTGGCTACGTCCAGGCCGGTCATCCTAGGCGGAGACTTCAACTGCATCATCGATGCAGATGGAAGATCTGGCGTGGGGACAGCGGGTGGGGGAGTCAACTGGACGTCACGTCCAGATTCCTGTTGGGCACTGTGAAAGACGCCAAGCTGCTCGACGTCTTCAGCACCCCTGCAGACGGAGCGCAGCGGAGGTACACCTGGTCGCGGCCAGACGGGTCTATTCGCTCAAGGATAGATTTCCTGCTTGTGTCACGGGCGTTCTCGGTCAGGTCCACCGGCGTCGAGCCAGTGTTCTTCTCTGACCACTGCCTCCTGCTGGCCGACTGTCACTTACAGGACGACCAGCCGGCCGGCAAGGGGACGTGGAAGCTCAACACGACTCTGTTGACCCCAGAGAACATCGAGGAGCTTAAGAGGGAGTACGCCAGTTGGAGAACCGTGAAACCCCTCTTTGAGTCTCCGAGCGACTGGTGGGAGACGGTGAAGGAAACATCAAGAGGTTTTTTGTCCTCAAGCGTGTTCGGAATTCGAGAGAGAGGCGGGAAAGCTGTCGCGACTCCAAAAAAGGGTGCAGAACCTGCTCCTTCTGTAGTTGATGGGGGTCGATGTCATGGAGGACCTCCGCGAGGTGAGGGGCCAGCAAGCCTCGCTCTTCGCCACGGAGGCCTCCAGGATAATCTTCCGGTCCTGGGTCCGCTCCGTGGAGGACGACGAGACGTGCTCGTGTTTCTTCTCTCAGAAGGTGCACAAAGAGAGCTCTGTGCTTAGCCAGCTGAAGGAGGACGACGGCTCGGTGACGTTGTCTCGGCCCGACGTGTTGAGGATCAGCAGATCCTTCTATGCCGGACTGTACGACACGAAGCCCACGGACAGCACAGCCTCTGAGTCGTTCCTGTCGTCTATCATGGAGGTCTTAGACGATGGCACGAGGGAGTGGCTGGACCAGCCGATATCCCTGGACGAGCTGGCCAGAGCCCTCAAGTCCTTGGAGAGGAATAAGACTCCTGGGAGCGACGGCTTACCGGTCGAGCTGTATTCCGCTCTGTGGGACCTGGTCGGCCAGGACCTGCTGGAGCTGTACGATAGTGCGCTTCGGGCAGGGGAAATGTGCAAGTCCATGAGGAAGGGCATCATCACCCTCATTTACAAGAGGAAGGGGGAGAGGGAAGAAATTAAGAATTGACGTCCCATTTCTCTATTGAACGTGGACTACAAAATCCTGGCCAAGGTCATAGCCAACCGGGTCAGGCCTGTCCTGGAGTCGGTGATTCACCCTGACCAAACCTGTGCTGTGCCGGGCAGGAAGACCGCTGAGAGCCTCGCGCTCATCAGGGATACGATCGCCTACATGCAGGACAGGCGGGTGGGACACCTGCCTCGTCAGCCTGGACCAGGAGAAGGCCTTCGACAGGGTCTCTCATGCTTACATGAGGGACGCCCTCTCCAAATTGGGGTTCGGGGAGGGCATCCGCAATTGGATCCGGCTGCTCTCTACACCAACATCGTTAGCGCATTCTCGATCAATGGATGGGAATCGGACAGTTTTCCCGTCAGATCTGGAGTCAGGCAGGGCTGCCCGCTCTCTCCTGCCTTGTTCGTGTGCTGTGTGGAGCCCTTCGCCGCATCCATCAGGAAGAACGTGAGCCTGAAGGGCGTGACTATCCCAGGCAGCGGAGGCCTTCAGGTCAAGACCTCCCTGTACATGGACGACGTCGCCGTCTTCTGCACCGATCAGTCGGTGACTAGGCTGTTGGACATCTGCGGCCAGTTTGAACTGGCCTCGGGTGCCAAAGTCAATAGGGGTAAGAGCGAGTTCATGTTCTTCGGGAACTGGGACAACCGCTCCTTCATCCCCTTCACCGTCAGGACAGACTACCTGAAGGTGCTAGGTGTTTGGTTCGGTGGAGCTGGGGCGTGCACTAAGACTTGGGAGGAGCGTATCACCAAACTGAAGCAAAAGCTGGGCAGGTGAACGCTCCGGTCCCTCTCCATTGTGGGTAATAACCTGGTTGTCAGGTGCGAGGTGCTTTCGGTGCTGTTGTATGTGGCGCAGGTCTGGCCTATTCCCTAGACCTGCGCCGCTGCGGTCACCTGGGCCATCTTCCACTTCATTTGGGGGTCGAGGATGGACTGGATCCGCAGGGACACCGTGTACAAAGACCTGGAAAATGGGGGAAAGGGCATACCAAACGCCACCCTCGCCCTGATGGCTACGTTTGTGTGCGGCTGCATCAAGCTGTGCGTAGATCCTCAGTACGCAAACACCAAGTGTCACTACTTACTGAGGTTCTACCTGCCCCCGGTGTTGCGAAGGATGGGCCTGGCCTCGTTGCCGCGGAACGCTCCGAGTAGTTTAACTGTCCCATACCACCTGTCCTTCATGGAGAAATTTTTGAAAGGAAACACCTTTGACCACAAGGCCGTCAGGCAGTGGTCAGCACGTAGTATCCTCGAGACCCTTCGGGAAAAGGAGAGGGTGGATCCCGTCGTGTGGTTCCCCACGCAGACTGCCAAAGTCGTTTGGCAGAATGCCTCATCGCCAGAACTTTCAAACAAGCACAAGGACATTGCTTGGCTGGCGGTGAGAGGGGCTATGCCAGTGAGATCCTTTATGCATGCCCGGAATCTCTGCGCCACCGCACGCTGCCCTCAAGGCGGCGGCGGGGGGGGGAGACGACGAGACTCTCGATCACCTCCTTCTGGAGTGTGCCTATGCGCAGGAGGTCCGGAGGGGGATGCAGTGGTATTTGTCGAGGTTCGTCCCGAGCAGCTCCGTGACACGGGACTCTGTGCTCTATAGGCTGTTTCCTGGGACGCACATCGAGACCAACATCAACTGTGCCTGGAGGACCATCAATGCGGTGAAAGACGCTCTTTGGTCTGCCCGCAACTTGCTGGTCTGCCAGCTGAAAGAACTGACCCCGACCGAGTTTTGCAGACTGATGCACTCCAAGGTCCAGGACTACGTGCCGAGGGACGCGCTAAAGCTCGGGGCAGCCGCCATGGCGTGGTAAGGAAAGACCACCGTATGAAACCCCTCGTCCAGAATAGAAAAAAGGGCCCTATCTGATAACTGGGCCCAGCTGGCGCCTTCCCCAACTGGTCAGGGGGCCAATGGGGACTGTGCGGGGTGACGACTGCCGGGGTTTTTTTTTGCTTTTTTTCCTCTTTTTTTTTCCTTTCGTTGGTGTACGTACCCCCAGGGTAACTCGGAGCGGCTTGCATGACTGGGTAGGTGTATAAATATGTTTTATTTTTTGTGCATCTTATGAATAAAGTATATTTTTTCAAATAAAAGAAAGTGACGAAATGTCCGAAAACTAACCTTCCAGCTCAGCGAGCAAACTCACATCCAGAAACTCAACCTGAGTTACAAATCTTCTCAAAACTCGCTAGTATCTTTTCTCCTCAAGGGTCAGTGCAGACTCAGTGGGCCGAATGGCCTCTATGCTGTAGGGATTCCATGATTCATTTTTCCAAACAGCACATTGCTCAAGATCTTCTTGTTTCTGTAAGCACGTGGGCTGATACCAATTGATTTTGGGGGTAATTTAATGGTAAACTGAATTAATTAAGCGTTCTTCAAATACATTTAGCCATTGACAGATTGGAAGAGATCCCTGATTGAATAGCAATTCAGCATCCCATTAATGTCAGGTTGAACAAACGCCAGAGCATTGAGACCGCATTCTGCAGGAACCACAGATGGCTCTCTTCGTGCTTAACAAACTGAACATCAGCTGCTATCAGATTACAAGACTGGACAGAGCCTTTAGACAAGTGAGCAAGTGATACCGAAATATCAGAAATAAACAAGCAAACTTCAGGCAAGAGCAGCAAGACCAGTTCGTTGAAATGCTCAGGGAGCGTAAAGTGTCAGGGAGCAGCCTTGGATCAGAATACAGACTCTACATACAAAGCTTTTAAAAACTATGCATTTCCATAGAGTTGCATTCTCAGTTTATACAGCTGATGGGAATGTAAGCCATGTTGATTGTAACCATCTCTCATTATAAATTGTTAATATATCTTTGCCATGTTTATGAATATTTATGCAAAGCTCAGGTGGTTGTGGAAATTGTTGAGAGATATCAATGCTGCCTTGCTAAATACTTCCTCTCCTGGAATTGAATAAACATTTTGTTAATATTTTAAATCCCTGACTGATATTGTCAGTAAATTGAACAACAGCATCATGGGTTGTTGGTGAGAGATTGAGAGTGAGCTGTGCATGACTGTTTAAATCAAGAGTCTTGATTCCCAATGCTCCAGAGCCCCACATCCTCCTGCAACAAGGTGAAAGAACAGATCTCAACAGGGCTGGATCTTGTTTTCTGGCCTTGGTTTCTCTCCTCCGAGTGGAAAGGTTTCTCAAAAAGACTGTATATTTACAAAGAGTTTAAATAGAACTCTACAACATCCATAAACATCCTACTGGGATCTGGTTCATTGCTGAATTGCTGTCACGACTGTTCTCACCAAATTTCACATATAGCCTGGGATAGGGAATTGATCGATCTGTGTTATGTGGTTGCTCACAGAACAAGGTTCCGGCTCTTTTCCAAATGCCGCAGTGAGATCTTGTTGAATAGTTAGCTGGGTTGAGATGGGATCCATCAGCCCTTCACGGGCTTCCTGATATTCTCAGCTGACAGGTGACAATCAGAAACCAAATTCTCAAAGCTCTGTTCGCAACAAACCTGGCTTCCTAGTGCAGGGAATTGGTGCATTAACATCTTTCGGAGACTCAGCTCAAAACTGTAAGGTGTAGAGAATAGAGAAGGTAAATGTGCAGGAAGCAGGCTATTCAGCGGATGCAACTGAAAACTATGAAACAAAGCAATCTCTGGGGAAGTTTAAACTAATTTGGCAGGGGGATGGAGTACAGAATAGATGTAAAATCAGGAGCAAGATCCACTCAGAAGGAATTCTAGGCAGGCCAACAGTTGGAGAAGACACGGGCAGGATACAGCACGTGCAAGGGCCAGAAGTCTAAATTGACTCTAAGCATTACAGCATTGATCAGCACGTGGGAATAGGATATTGTTCAATCACTAAGACCTGGTCAAAGGAAGTACAGGCCTGGCAGCTCCACATTCCAGGGCATCATTGATAAAAGAAACCATCAGCCCAGTACTGTGGGATGATGTCTTTAGAAGGTTCTTCAAATGAGGCCAACTGGGTAAAGCTCAGTAACAAGAAAGGGGCAATTAGTTTACTGAGATTATACTACATGCTTTCCAATAATCAGAGGGAGATAGAGGAGCAGATACGTAGGCAAATCACACGATGATGTGATGGAACAGGATTACAGTTGTAGAGGATTTCAACTTTGCCAGCATCAACTGGGATCACTGTCGAGTGAGTGGATTAGTCAGGGTGGAATTTTTGAAGTTCACCCAGGAGAGCTATTTGTGTCAGAGCAGTAGAGGCAGGGCACAGCTTCATCTAATCCTCGATCATGTGGTTGTGTCAGTAGACAAACATTTTGGGGACAGTAATCATATGTCATTATGCAAAGGGATGAGGAGAGTGCAGAAGTTAAACTGGGAGAAGGCAGAAACCAAAGTCATTAGACAGGAGCTAGCAAACAGACTGGGAGCAGCTATTTGCAGGTAAATCCACACTTGGAAAGTGGGAGTCTTTTCAAAGTTGCATTGAGAGAATTCAGGGCGGCAAGTCCAGAGAACCCTAGATTCCAGGCGTAGCAAGAGTTTTGTCAAGAAAAAGAAACCAGTATATGTTAGATGAAGAACATTTAAAAACACAGGGCATCCTTCAGGAGTATATAGAGTGTGGGGAGAGGTAATTAAAAAAGAAATTACAAGGGTAAGGTATCTCTGGTAGAAGGGACTTGCATCTCCCAAGATTCCTTTCTGACTGACCACCTGTGTCCAGAAAAGCTTGGTAACCACCAGTAGACAGACACCCATCACCTTTTCAAAGCCAGGTTTCCCAAGCAATTAAGCACCAGAAAAACCACCACCCCATCTCTTATCACTCTACAAGCTTTGTTAGTCTTTTTTTCCAAAGTCATGTGACTTTCTGTAAACTGCAGGAAAACCATAACACACATTAAACTGCCGACTTTATTTTAAGAAACATATTTGTTTAAAAAAAATCTTGTGCAATTAAGAAGGTGTTCAATAGTCCTAGATGTTCCAATGTTTTGCATTATCCTTAAATAAAAAGACATACTTCCTTCTACAGACACTATAGTGGAGGTTCACAGAGTAATTACTCGGCCAGCAGGATGGAGGTGCTATTGAAAAGATTAGGTCTGCATTCTTAAGGAAGAATAAGAAGCACTCTCATTGAAACTGGCTTACAAATTTCTTACAGGGTTTGGCATGGAAGTTGCAGAGACGAGGTTACCCCGTGCCTGTGGATTCTGAAACATGGCCACAATATATCTCACAAATCTAGCACAAGCATAGAACTGAGGAAGTTCTTCACTCAGACTGTGGTGTGTCTCTGGATTTCTCGTAGCCCAGAGTGCCATGCAATCTCAGTCACTGAGCAGGTACAGCACAGGAACTGTAAAGTTTCTACTTATAATGACGTTAAGAAACAAAAGGATGGCCTTGGAAAATGACATTAAGATAAATGATCAAGAATGACACAGTATGCTTGAATACTCTACTCCAAAGCGCCTAAGTAAACTAATCTCCAAGACAGTGCTAACAGCAATCCTGACAAAATATTAAAAATGTTTCAACTCTTCTGTTTAACAGCAACCCAAGTTTTTGAATTGTGAAAGTAAAGGTTCTTTAGATGTTAACCATTAATCCATTGCTTGCTTTCAAAATGGCTCCAAGAAGGCATTGAGCTTTCATGGATCTGTTAGGTGTTCAATGGGGCAGGAGCAAGAACGAGGGTGGTGGATGGGAGACACTAGCAAAAATAAATCCCTCAAAGGTTTGCAAACCTGCGCCACACTGGATGGTAGAGGCCCCATTTTTAGCGGAGCCCACATAAGGCCAACTCCTCATCAACTGAGAGCAGCATTCTCGACACAGGAGGGGAACTGAAACCAGTGGACTGTGGTCTCAGTCTATTATGACCACACCAGCTGAGCTAGGAAAAAAACAATTTAAATGCAAAAGCAGGAATTCTTTGCACAAGCTCAATTCTGGGATTTGTATGCGGACATTGACTTATAAGAATATACTTTCTCCAATCAGAAGAACAGCAGGCCAGTCAAAGAGGGAAACAGCTGCAGGCACCATCTTGAGTGAACTTCCTCTTGCTTCCTGAGGCCACAGCCTGTGGTAAATGTTAGCGCCCACAAGAAATTGCAGTGATTTTAACTCACAAACTGCCTGATCTCATTTCATGCCGTTTTCCAAATTCCCGACAATGAGAGCCGTTCGAGAGATCACTGGAGTATGGACTTGGGAGGATGACCAGGGGTTCTGTCGGAAAGGCTGATCCTCAATAACAATCCAGCGAGCACAGTACTGGACACGTACACCCAGGAAAGCTATTTGTGTCAGAGCAGTAGAGACGGGGCACAGCTTCATCTAATCCTAGGTCATGTGGTTGTGTCAGTAGGTAAACATTTTGGGGACAGTAATCATATGTCATTATGCATAGGGATGAGGAAGATGCAGAAGTTAAACTGGGAGAAGGCGTAAACCAAAGTCATTAGACAGGAGCTAGCAAACATAGACTGGGAGCAGCTATTTGCAGGTAAATCCACACTTGGAAAGTGGGAGTCTTTTCAAAGTTGCATTGAGAGAATTCAGGGCAGCAAGTCCAGAGAACCCTGGATTCCAGGGATAGCAAGAGTTTTGTCAAGTGTACTTCACTAAAGTGTACTTCAGTTAGTGTACTTCACTACACATGGTCGCCAGGCTGACAGAGAGCACCTTTCAACACTCCAATGATCTACATCCTTTCACTGTGACTCAAATCTCAGTAACTCTGCTGGGGCCAGTTCCAGCTTCCAGCGTAGACCATTACTGTGTTAAAGAGGGGGCCATTGCTTAACTCCTGGAGGTTATCAACATTTAAAATGAACCAGTCGACAGAACCTTAGTATAACATCTCACTGGAAAGATGGCCAGTCCAAAACTGCCGAGGTGCCTCACCAATGACCCTCCGACAGTGCCGAGCTGCCTCACCACTGACCCTCCGACAGTGCCGAGCTGCCTCACCACTGACCCTCCGACAGTGCCGAGCTGCCTCACCACTGACCCTCCGACAGTGCCGAGCTGCCTCACCACTGACCCTCCGACAGTGCCGAGCTGCCTCACCACTGACCCTCCGACAGTGCCGCGCTGCCTCAGAATCACTCTTGGCAATGGAATACACAAACATACAGAGCATGAGCCCTTGACTGTGTTGTCCGATCTTTCCATCAGGATCCCTCCCCACCAAGCCCTTTAGTGGCTGTGTTTTCAGTACAACTTTTGGTCAGCAATCCCGAACCTCTGCAATTCCTGGCTTGGTCTGTATACCTTTACCCTTTCACTTCTCTGTGAGGCATTACAGGGTGTTTTTCACTATTGCCCTCATTGTGGGTGTTTTCTAAATGCAGTTTGTTACTTTGTGGCGGTTCTGGTGTTGTACCTTTCATCATCCAGGGTATTGCTTCATTATCCTGACACGTGCTACTGTAAACTGAACAAAGTGAACTGCTCTACGCACTATCTGTACACAGCACAAATGGTTTAAATTGTGAAAAAAATCTTGAATGTTATGACATTTCAAGTGCTCATCCAAATAGTTCTTAAAGATTATGACCTTACTGGACAATGCATTCCAGATTCCTATCACCCTCTGGGTAAAAAAATGTTTCTGCAGATTCCTTCTAACCTCCTGCCTTTCACTTTAAAATTGCGCCCCTTGTTAGTGACCCTTTGGCTAAGGGGACCAGCTGCTTCCTCTCCCCATTCAGGGATAAAAGGCAAGATCCAAGAATACTGAGAGCAGAGGGTGGGGCAGCAGAAATGATGGCAGTGCTTTGAGCTGGAACTGAAGAAAAATTCTGCTGTTTCGGCATTGGAACATTTCTGTTTGTTGAGGTGATGACTGCCCTGTGACCAGAGAGGAATTGAACAGCAGAGTGTATGGAAAAGCCAAACTGTATTAAAGTAGCTTCCTCTCTAGGTCAGTAAACCTGTGCAAGAGCAGAAATAGAAGAAAATGACAAGTGCAATTGTGAGTTTCTGTGCGTAAATATTGTTTTGTTGATTGCTGACCCCAAACTGGAGACTTATTTCCAGTCGCTCAAAGGGGTTAAATTCTTTTCATCTGAAATAGGATTGAGGCTGATTAACATCTCACACTGCACTAGTAAATTATTAGCAGGTCCAACTTTCATAGACCAGGGCAACGTGAATTCCTCCATCTGCACTTGGTGCTTTCTCCTGTTCAGTAACTGTGAGTTAGTTATTCGGGGGAGGCAATGGCCTAGTGGTATTAAATCACTGGACTGTTAATCTGGAAACCCAGATAATGTACTGGGGACAAGGGTTCAAATCCCGTCATGGCAGATGGTATAATTTGAATTCAATAAAATATCTGGAATTAGGAGTCTAATGATGACCATGAATCCATTGTCGAATGTCAGAAAAACCCATCTGATTCACTAATGTCCTTTAGGGAAGGAAACTGCCATCCTTACATGGTCTGGTCTACATGAGACTCCAGACCCACAGCAATGTGGTTGACTCTTAGCTGCCTACTGGGCAATTAGAGATGGGCAATAAATACTAGCCTGGCCAGCAAAGCCCTCATCCCGTGAATGAATAAAAAAAAAAGTAACTGGCAGAATGTTAATATGAATGGTATCGATACATTTGAGAGGAAGCTGGACAAACATTGCAGGGAGAAGAACATGACGACTGGATTTGGAAGAAAAAAAGGACAGGAGGAGGCTTCAATAATCACTAGTGCCAGTATGAACTGGTTGGGTCGAATGGCTTAATGACTCTATACCCTGACCCTTTAAATCACCAAGTGCCACAAAAACCTACCTCACAGTAAAAGACCATCTCCACTATGGGATTTATTCAGCCCCTTCGAACTGTCACCTGTTGTCACCACCAGAACCACATCCATACCTTTTGCAAAGCTGGGGTTTCTCATTGAGCAATTTTACCAAAACCAGTTTCTGCTGCCGTGAGAGGAGCCGGATCCAACACATGCCATGCCACCTCTGACATGAACAATACAAGCAAACAGCAAACAAAGACTGCTACAAGGCCCAAACTCCTTTCCTGGAGCCACAGCATCAGGCAGAGCTGCCTCCCAGGCTAATATCATTTTCCCATTGGCTCCAAGGAGGTATATCATGTCATAAAAGTACGATGCTGGAATACTGGAAATCTGAAACAAACAGAATGCTGGATAAACTCAGCAGGTCTGGCAGCATCTGCGGAGAAACAAATAAACAGAGCTCACATTTCAAGTCCAGCTTGATTCTTCTTCAGAAATCCAAAGCTTTAAGACGAGTAACATTGGACTTGAAACATTACTTTGTTTTTCTCTCCACAGATGCTGCCAGAACTGCTAAGTTTCTCCAGGTGTACAGTGCTGCCTGGTAACACTTGGCTCAGATATAGAGGCATCCTTCACACACACACTGTCTCTGTCCCGAGCCCATGCCCTATCACATACAGATACAGCAGCTGCTGTAAAACCCTCAATCACATAAAATCATAACATCAGAAAATGGCCCTGCACCAGCACAGGACATCCAGCTGTTCCTACCTCTACTAGCTTATAATTTTTGTGTTTATAAGCCTGCCCTGCACAGGGCAACATGTACAATGTCCAATGCTGAGCGTCTCATATCAAGGGAGTTCGGATGCTGCGGCTAGAAAGTCCATTACTTCCATGTTTACATTGCTCAGCCAATCAGAGAAGGGGACTGCTCCCATTTCAAGATGACCAACTTGTAAAATATTTGCTCTTTATCTCTTTTTACACAATGCAGTATTAGAATTACAGCTGCCTCTATGAACACCGTATTAGCAGCACCCTCTTTACTGAGGACAGATGCAATGTATTTCTTTAGTACCTCAGCTGTTTCTCCCACCTCTAAAAAAACCCATTTGGTCCCCAGTGATTTCATCCTTCCTTTGACCACAGATTAGTACTTTTATCTTCCAATCATACTTTTGGGTTTCCTTTTCTTACTTACCAACCTATCCTGCCTTATTCACTTTCACCCTCATTATTTCCATTTTCTGATTTCCATATTCAATTCTCTGTCAGAGTGGTTATTAATCTCTGATTTAGTAACATTTATGTAGAATGATTTCATCCTGCAGCATTTCAGCTCAACCACTGGCTTTAAAAATAAGCAGTCTGCTGTAATTTGTAAATTGGGATAAATTGTGGCATGGATTCAAAATCAGCCTGACAACGTCACATTTTCAGCTCGAACAGACACCACTGGTGGGACTAGGCCAGAAAGATGAGGCCTCCTGTTTTCTGCTGCTACCTCAAGCCTGCACTTCTTAATTTAGCTGTTCACTGACAGACTAATCCTGAAATGCATAGAACTGCAGAAAGGGAGTAAGAGTAAAAATTACAGGAGGAAGACAGAGAGCGAGACAGAGAGCGAGACAGAGAGCGAGACAGAGAGCGAGACAGAGAGCGAGACAGAGAGCGAGACAGAGAGCGAGACAGAGAGCGAGACAGAGAGCGAGACAGAGAGCGAGACAGAGAGCGAGACAGAGAGCGAGACAGAGAGCGAGACAGAGAGCGAGACAGAGAGCGAGACAGAGAGCGAGACAGAGAGCGAGACAGAGAGCGAGACAGAGAGCGAGACAGAGAGCGAGACAGAGAGCGAGAGTTTTGAAGGGCGTTTAACTAAGTGTGCCTAGGTTTATGGGTTGTCTGTGTGAGGGAGTGTGTGTGTGAGAGGATGTGCATGTACGAGGAGGAGTTGTGTGAAGAGGAGACAGTGTGAGAGTGTGTTGGGGAGGAGGGTATGTATGAGAGTGGGGGGAGTGTGGGAGAGGAGGGTGCGTGAGAGAGGTTGGAGGGTGTGGGGGAGGAGGGGTTATCTGCTAGAGTGGAGGATGTCGGGGAGGACAGGGTGTCTGAGAGAGTGGAGGGTGTGGGAGGGGAGACGAAGTCGAAGAGAGTGGGGGCAGGGTTCAATAGCTTTCCTGCTGATAAAGAGACACACAGTGTAACCAGTCCCTCACTCTGTTAGTGGTTGCTGCGAATTCCAAAACAGAACCTCACCCTTGCACAGAATCAGTTCGTTTCTGCAGAGATTGTGTAACAGCACAATTGCTGACAACTGGCTGTATACCAAAAATATTAGGTTTTCCTGCAACAGGGAAGATGGTGGGGGTGGGGGGGTTGAAGGAATGGCAGGGGGAGAAAGTGAGATTTGAGCAACAAAGAATCCAAGATATTTTGGCAGCCCAATGGGAAAGGAACAAGAAATCAGAGTGTCGAGGTCTGATTGTTACAACAACCACATCCAGCTCTTAGGCCGGCTCTGGTTCAGGTGAAGCCATAGGACGGACTGGTCAGTGAGTAACCATGGCTACCTTCCCATTATAACCTTGGAGAAACTGGGGCAGCATGGTGGCTCAGTGGTTAGCACTGCATTACGGCACCCCAGTGACCTGGGCTCAATTCCACCTTCAGGCAACTCTGTGTGGACTTTACACATTTTCTGTGTGGGTTTCCTCTGGGTGCTCCAGTTTCCTCCCACAGTCCAAAGATGTGCAGGTTAGGAGGACTGGCCTTGCTAAATTGCCCCTAATGTCCAGGGTGTGTAGGCTGGGTGGCTTTGTCATGGGAAATGCAGCGTTACAGGGTAGGGGTCAGGTCTGAATGGGATACTCTTTGGAGGGTTAGTGTGGACTCAATGGGCCAAATGACCTGTTTCCACACCATAAGGAGTCTATTCAGTGAAATGCTGGGCCTAGCTCGATTAGGGCTCATCCACCTGTGGAACATGTCCTGAGCCCAAATTCCTGCATCCCTTCCCTCCACAGTGTGGTATTCCCCAGCAGGATCTTTGGTCGATGGGCATCCTTAAGGATTAATTGACAAGATCTTAAACTGTCTGAACATAGGAAGTAAGGAGGCCGCCTGACTCTAAGCTGCTTCGCACACAAGCAGTTGAACAGTTAACTAGAACGAACAACAGGAAAGAATGGGGGGGGGGGGGGGGGGGGGAGAACACAAATTTAGCCAGAAAGATACATAGGGAAGGAACAGCTATCACAAACAAACAGACATTGAAAGGCCGCGCACAGGAAGGCTCTCTATGACTGGGCCAGGCACACATCACTGTTTGTATTGGCAATGCAGTCACTGATCCTGCACAACAGGCAGGGTGAGCTCAAGGGAAAAAGGTCCTCTCACTCAGAGCTTCCAAACAAGGATTCTGACAGTATCACAACATTTCCCCAGTGTGGGAGATCAGCTGCTATTTCAGGTTGGTTTCTTTGCGGAATTTACAAGTCTTCCTCCCCTTTTATTCCCATCAGTTTCCACCTGTTCCATCCCAATGTGTGGGCCTGTTTCAGGAACATGAAGAAGGAATTCCAAATCTGACTTCTACTTTTCACTTAGGAGTCTGAGGATTAATGAGATTGTTGTGTTCTGCACTATGGTCTGCTACCCTGCTGCACTCTGTATGGTATGATCTGCCCGTAGAGCACACACAACACCACAGTGTATCTCAAACCCATCCTCCCTCAGGTCTGTAAAACACATGCCTTTGAAGATTGGGTCAACGGCCAGCACGTATGAGTGTGAACATTCAGTCAACAACAGCCAAACAGAGAAGGCTGACAAAAGAAGCTGAGCTCAAAGCTGAAGCAAAGTGACTGTCATCATCTTCACAGTGCTGTACGTTCATGGGAACCAGGTATCTGTGAAGAGCCATGCTGCCCAGACCCTCACGGTTTGCAGAATGGGTGCAACA
The DNA here is from genome assembly GCF_030684315.1 of Stegostoma tigrinum. Classification (NCBI taxonomy): domain Eukaryota; kingdom Metazoa; phylum Chordata; class Chondrichthyes; order Orectolobiformes; family Stegostomatidae; genus Stegostoma; species Stegostoma tigrinum. The sequence goes on along the minus strand of NC_081374.1, from coordinate 2,610,561 downwards.
CCAGGGTTCCAGTGTCTAAACCCTGTATTCCCCACAAGCAGACTGGGGCCTGGTGGATGGCCTCTGGATCATCAACTGTCCACAACTCGTGAGGGACTTCATTCCTAGTAAGGTAATGGGGAAGTCAAAAAATCATGTTTCTAAGGTAGAATAGTCCAATCAGCTATCACTCCTATGGCCACTCCTGGATGGGACCCCACCCTCCACGAGAAAGGATCAGTTTTAGGGAGAAGCAGGAGGGATAAAGGGGGTTTTGGAGTTGGGGGGATTTCTGGCACAAGATTTGAATCACTGCAGCTATGATCAGTAGTGATAACAGCCAATTGCGACTCTTCAATTGTCCCAGAGTTTAAAAACTTGGACCCTGTTCCCTTTGCTCTTCAGTCTCTGGGTAAACAGTCCACAAATATCAATCAATCTTGGCACTCGTGCCCAGTCTCGGCACCATGAATGCCATGCTCTGGTTCTTGGGCATTGCTGCTGATATACACTCCAAAACGTGGACTGGGCTATCGGAGCATCCTCCACAAGACAGTCAGGTTTTGGTGGCAGGTCAGAGCAATGGGCTGTGTTGGGGGGTAGGGAGCATGGCTCAGAGCTAATGGCAGCACAAGATGGTGACTGTGTTCACTGAGTCAGTGGTGGAAGAAGTAAATCAGGAGAAAGACAAGTAGAAAGGAGGTGCCAGTTTAATCCGAGATGTGTGAATAGCAGCATGAATGGAGGAGAGTGACAGAGTACCAGCACCAGGTAGACTGTAGCAGCAAGAACAGACCCTACAGAACTGAAGAGGTTCAAAGCAAGAACATTTGAAATAGTGAGCACATTAGTTTAAGGTTGGGAAAAGTGATGCTATATAAAAACTCCAAACCCTCTTTTAATGGGTGGGGGTGGTGTTTGGATTTGAGAATATCAATTTTCGGGTTGTTTTAAACATTTGGTTTTTGCCTTTTAGCCATTTGTGTTTGAATCTTCCTTCCACTGAGGCATGCCGAAATCTATCACTGGAGTGGTGTGACAAATTTCCAATCACACACTTTGATTCAGAGTTTTTAATGTGACCAGCTTTGTGGAGTTAGCAACCAGCTTTTGTTCAGTTTCTCGGTTGTCAAGGTTAGGTTAATTGCCATGAATGTAGGGCGTATTCCTACTTCAAATCACTGTCATGTGGCCTCCGTGAAAGTTGAGCTCAACCAGTAAACACCTCTGCAGCAGACATTCACCACCCACCTCCAACTCTCTGTGCCTTCCACTTGGGCTATTAACCAAACTGTAATGCAACAACCAAGCAATCAGCAGAAGCTGAGGGGGTACAGGACTGCCCTAAGACCTCTGGTTAAGGCGATTACTGAGCTGTCATTGTCTCACACTGTTGGAGCATTGGCTGCAGTCCACAACTCTTCAAGTTCCTTTGGTCAGACTCCTGCCCAATTACTCCATCACCAGCAATCTCAAGGGATACAACCATCAGCCCAAGAAAATTAGACAAGACATATCGGTCAGTGGTTTAATTGCTGTCTCATAACTTCTATAAATGGCATAACTATGATGCGTTAACACTCAGGTTGACAACGCTTGACCAGTGCACATGATCCCTGCCTGTTCTTTGCTGAGTCCCAACATTCCATTCTCTCTTCTCCCACTCATTTATGCAAGATAATTGCATTTCCCCCCCACCCCACCAACCAGTTCCCCTGCCCCATCTTTCTTACTCTCAGAATTGCCTCAATCTTGAAGCTATTTCATTCCATCGCTGCTACATAACTGTCCGGGGAGAAAGTAACGCCAACAACACAAGCATCTGAAATGAATCAAGTGTAGAAAATCTGGAATGGAGAAGGGAATCCAACATTCCTCAGTTGTGGTTCCATACTGAGCACTTTGATTTATTGCCTGACTTGAGATGAATACTCCCTGTAAAAAAGAGAGAGAGAGAGATGTCCCAGGAGTGAAAGAGCACGTGATTATGAATCATCACCATTCATTCACAGTGGAATGACCCAACGAAACAAAAGAACAGGGCATTCATTGTTGGGCCCAGCAGTCAGGGGAACAAGTGAAACTAAACAGAGACCCCCTCCCTGACACACCGGCAGGCAGTGGGGAGACACTTGTTTTATTACGAAGGATTTACACCATCACCACGTAAATATGAGGATGCCTCGCAAGTCAAGAGGAGATCAGTGAAGTATGTTTCAGAACAGTTCATGCATGAAGCAACAGGCCCATTAGTTATACAGAATGTATTTCAACAGATGTCCCACCTTAAGACTGGCTGTGGGTAACACAGAAACTTTGAAAATACCAACAGGGAGGAGGCCGTTCAGCTCTTTGAGCCTGCCAACCCATTCAATATGATCATCCACCCTAGTCCCCTGTTCCTGCTTTATCACCATACTCTTTGATCCCTTTAGTTCTAACAGCTGTCTCTAACTTCATGTTGAAAACATTCGAAGTTTTGGCACTAACTGTTTCTGTAGCAATGAAAGCTGGGACCATCACTTTACAGAGGCCTCCGAGATAGCAGTGGGGATAGGGGCCAAAAGACAAATACAAATAGTTGACATGATGACAATGAGCCTTAATCCATGCCCCTGCCCACCCCAAGCGGGAAATTGAGCTTAGTGCACCCCACCCACCCTGGGCTAAGTGAGGATTGAGCTCATTGACCCCAACCACCTCAGCCTGAGTGCTGCTGGCCTTCTCACCGAAATGCACTGACCAATGGGAACAGGCGAGCAACCTCCTTGACCCCTCCCAAATCAGGCCCCTCAACCAATGGCTGGGCCTGAATGAGTCTGCACTTTGATATTTCCTCATCCCCTCCCCAAAAAAAAGAAACCACACGCCATAGGGCCATTCAGCCCATCAGTGGAAATGCTATGGAGGCAGGTTCAATGGAGACATTCGAGACAACACGTGATGAATGTTTAAATTGAAACAATGCACAGGATTTGGGACCAAGTCAAATTGTTCAGAAAGACAATGTGGCAAATGGCCTATGGCAGCGCATTATTGGTTCTGTGATTACATGTCTATGTTGACTCTAGCATCAGCCACAATCCTTTAATCTTCCCTGACCTTTCCTTCACAACTCCACATTGTTCCACTTTCCATCCCATCTCACCAGCATCACCACTTCCTCCCAAACTCCGTGCTGGGGCCTAGTCTCAGGCAGATACTGAATGCACCCATTAGCAACAGAACTCCAAGTGATTGTCCCGTACTATTAGACATTTTCCAAAGTCCAGTTTGTCACTGTTGCACGTTTAAGCAAGCACACACAAAAACAAACAGCTGCAATGTCTTAACTTCCACAAGAAATTTAACAAAATGGAAAAATAGAGAAAAGAGAGTCAACATTTTTCACAATTAATTTTAACTTAGTAAACTGATGAAAACATTTGGGAAGAATTTATTTTCAAGAGTTGCTCTGATATTTCAAAGGGGAACAGTTGGACCTGGGTAGAATCCTAACCTCAAAAGAGATCGGAGGTATAGCTTGCAGCAGAAACTGCTAGAGATTAAAAGCAGCAGTGGGGGGAATCAGTGCTATGCTGCACTCAATTGGAATGAGGCACAGTGGGGAAAGAGAGGAGAACGCATTGAGCCAATTTTACTTGCAATACGAACAAAGAACTTGCAACAAGTCAGTAAAACAACACTTTAGAAATCAGCCTTTATCTCTATTACTGACCAATGGACAAAAAATAATTCAAGGCATTTGGTGAAGCATCGAATCTCTGGGCTTTGGACACTGAAGTGAAAGGACGTGTGTCACAGGAATAGGATTTTCACGTCAAACATTTGACACAATTGTCTCCAAGAGTCTCGATTTACAGGGAAGGGTCAGAGTGCCACAGCTGAGGCAGTGAACTCCAGGATAATGAAAGCACAGCCCATGTTTACACAGTGCTCCCGAAGAAGGAAAGACAGGATTGTCAAAGATCCAGAAGTCGAGTAAGTCAGGGTCTTCAGCCCTTAAATGCCAGTCTTTTATCCGGCTTATTCATTCACAGGACGTGGACATTGCTAGATTATGTGCCCCAACTCCAGGTGCCCATGAATGGAGGAATTTGCTGGGTCATTTCAGAGGGCAGTTATGCAGTACCCAACTTGTTGTGGGTCCGGAGGCACATGTAGACCTAGACTAGAGGAAAATGACAGATTTCTTTCCCTAAAGACCTCAGTGAATGAGATGAGATTTTACAACAATTGGCAATGGCTACACCATCTGCCACGGTGACATTCAAACCCGGACATGAGCCCGGGCTTCTAGCTTACTATTCTAGTGCTGCTAACACAACACTATCATCTTCCCATAAGAAATAAGAGCAGACCATTTGGCCTCCCAAATCTGTTCTATCATTCAATCACGACTGATCTTTGAACTCAACTCCATTTCCCCACCTATTGCCCTGATACTTCAGTATCCAATACCTTACTGCTTTTGGCTTTAGACATACACAACACTTTCTGAACATCTACAAACCTCTTGCGTAGTTACAAAATGAAGCAGGCAGGATCTTATTGAACTAAACACTAATGTCCACCTCTGAATCTATCAGAATTTTCTTTTCCACATGCCAATGATAACAGTGTCAACTTTGTATTGTTATCCATCCCAATTTGCCAACTAGGGGTTTGGCACAGCTCTCTCAGGTGGGTATCTTGGCTGCTAATTGGCAAAACATTGCCAGAAATGGAGGCAGAGCAGGGTGAACATTGATCTGTTAGTGGTTCTTCGGGAAGAGAATCTCTGCCACAAGCAAGATCTTGTCCCAAAGTTAGAAATTCATTGAGTAACAAAAATTGGTCAAATAGAGAGTGGGGTGGGGGGCACAGATAGAACTCTCCAAATAATAGCAGCATTCTCTCCCAGAATATAAGAGACAGCCCCTTCCTCCAAGAAACGGATTCACAAGTTGTTTCTGTGAGGTCACGAGACAGGTTGACAAGGGTCGAGCAGTGGATGTGGTGTACATGGGCTTCAGCAAGGCATTTAATAAGGTTCCCCATGGCAGGCTCATTCATAAAGGCAGGAGGTATGGGATACAGGGTGATTTGGCTGTCTGGATTCAGAATTGGTTGGCTGACAGGAGGCAGAGTGTGGTTGTAGATGGTAAGTATTCTGCCTGGAGGTCAGTGCTGAGTAGTGTCCCACAGGGCTCTGTTCTTGGGCCTCTGCTCTTTGTAGTTTTTATAAGTGACTTGGATGAGGAGGTTGAGGGGTGGGTTAGTATGTTTGCTGATGACACAAAGGTTGGAGGTGCCGTTGATAGTATCGAGGGCTATTGCAGTCTTCAGCGAGACATTGACAGTATGCACAGCTGGGCTGAGAAATGGCAGATGGAATTCAATCTGGGTAAATGCGAAGTGATGCATTTTGGAAGGTCGAACTTAAATGCTGAATATAGGATTAAAGGCAGGATTCTCGGCAGTGTGGAGGAACAGCGGGATCTTGGTGTTCAAGTGCATTGCTCCCTCAAAGGTGCCACCCAAGTGGATAAGGTTGTTCAGAAAACATATGGTGTTTTGGCTTTCATTAACAGGGGGATCGAGTTTAAGAGCCACGAGGTTATGCTGCAGCTCTACAAAATCCTGGTGAGACCACACTTGGAATATTGTGTCCAGTTCTGGTCGCCCTATTATAGGAAAGATGTGGAGGCTTTGGAGAGGGTGCAAAGGAGATTTACCAGGATGCTGCCTGGACTGGAGGGCTTGTCTTACGAGGAGAGGTTGACTGAGCTCGGACTTTTCTCTCTGGAGAGGAGGAGGAAGAGAGGTGACCTGATCGAGGTGTACAAGGTAATGAGAGGCATGGATAGAGTCAATAGCCAGGGACTTTTCACCAGGGCAGGATTGACTGCCACGAGAGGTCATAGTTTTAAGATGTTAGGAGGAAGGTTCTTCACCCAGAGAGTTCTGAGCGCATGGAATAGTTTGCCAGTGGTAGTCATGGAAGCAGAGTCATTAGTGACATTTAAGCGACTGCTGGACATGCACATGGACAGCAGTAAATTAAGGGGAATGTGGGTTAGGTTATTTTATTTTTGGATTAGGATTATTCCACGGCACAACATCATGGGCCGAAGGGCCTGTACTGTGCTGTTCTTTTCTATGTTCAATGTTCAAATAGAGGAAGCAGGTAAAATATATGACAGCAAACATTTATTAAAAGAACGATCAGCTATAACAATGAATCAATACATTACTTTCTCTAAATCAAAACACGTGCTGTGTTCATCCAGCTCCACACTTTGTTATCTCACGTTCATAAAGCAACCTACTTGCTTCGTATCACATCCACAAATATCCATTCCCTCCACCAGTGATACTCAGTATCATCTAGAGGTACTGCAGAAATTCACATAGGCTCCAAACCTATGACCACTTCCACCTGGAAGTACAAGGGCAGCAGGTACATGGGAATATCAGCACCTGCAAGTTCCCCTCTAAGCCATTCCCCATCCTGACTTGGAAATATATCGCCGTTAATTCAGTGTCATTGGGTCAAAATCCTGAAATTCCCACCCTAAGGACATTGTGGGTCTACTACAGTACATGGACTGCAGCAGTTCAAGGAGGGAGCACACCACCACCTTCTCAAGGGCAGCTAGGGATGGGCAATAAATGCTGGCCCAGCCAACGAAGCCCACATCCTGTGAATAACTAAAAAGGTGGACAGACTTCCCATTGAGCAATAGAGAAGCCTTTACCAAGTGCTCAAAAAGCCATGGGGCAGGTTTTGGACTCCACCAATATCCCACTGGCTCACTTTAAAGGAGTCACAGGATCCTTTGGAAATCCATAGATGAAAATGGAATCAGAGTGCTATCTTCTGCAGTAGTTTTTCATAAAACAATGTTTCTCCTTGCAAAAGGAAAATACCTCACTTCTTCCATCATTCCACTGCTAAGTGAGGAATGCCACAATATCCATTACTACAGGAATCAGGATTCTCAAAAACGTCTCGGCTCACTGGTAGCTTTGTGGGTTCAACCCAACTCTGGAGTTTATGATTTGAACCTGGGCTTTCACTTCAGTGGGCAGCAGTGTACCATCTGTTGGAGTTTAATGTTCTTTCCACAAAAGATGAAACAAAGGTCCCATCAGATCACACGACATTATTCTGAGAAAAGTAAAGTGGGCGAGAGGGGGGAGTTTTGACAAGGCAGCCATGGAAAGCATGATTCTTCATGTGGGTGAGTCTGGAACCAGGGTTCACCTTTAAAACGGAGAGTCCCCCTCTTGTGGCACTTGCTCTCTCAGAGGGCTTTGGGGCTTTCAAGTAGAGGGGCTCTCATGGTCATAGACAATAGTCAATAGGAGCTGGAGTAGACCATTCAGCCCTTCGAGCCAGCACCACCATTCATTATGATAAAGGCCATGATGGAGGCCACTCATTGAATATTATTGAGGCAGAGGTGGATTAATTCCTTCGTTTGATAAGAATCCAAGGCCATGAGAAATGGTTGGGAATAAGGCACCATCTGATCAATTAGGGCGATGCTGAACGGAGGGGCTAAACCACCTACTTCTGCTCCTAATTCATTGATTTGAATGTAAATTCATCCTTACAGCCAAGTGTCTGCACAAAATTACAGCACAGGAGGTGACAGAGTGACTAAATCACACGTGAGCAGGTGCCAAACTGAATGAAGGAATGTACAACAATCGCATTTCTCCCTTTTCTGGGTTCTTTTAATCTGCCTTTTCAAATACCTGCTGATCCAATTAACAAATGCCTCCCTCAGTTGCCACTTGAAATAAACATTCTGATAACCCTCCAGCAAAGAAACCACTCTAACCTCCCTCTTTCACTTAACTGATAATGCTCAGTCAGTGTCCTCTTGTTACCCAATTGACAAGAAAAATTTCTTTCATTGTTCACGTTGCTAATAATTTTGCATACATTTATCCTATTCCAAGCAAATTTTCCCCTTTCATTTTTTGTTTTGTCCTTCTTTGTAAGAATCACCTAGTTCCTGAGACCACTTCCAGTGAATCTTCACTGATCTTCATATAATAAAGATACCCAAAGGGTAGAGCCCAGTCTGCTATCTGGTGTACAGTACGATGGAGCAAGCCTCTCAATCTACAATGCCTGAACCAGGTTTCCTGATTCTACACTCACTAGCCCAAGCTAGTTCATGCGCAAAGTGAGAAACACCAGCTCCCAACTCTCCAGTCTCAAGTAGTCAATTTACATATGTTAAAGTAGGTTAGTCGCGGGATCATCGGACAGAGAGAGGTGTAAAACAGAGCAGCAAGTATTGGGGCAGTTATCCTCAATTTCTTGTTTTTAAACTGTCTAGGACTTCAATTTAACTTAAACGGAGGTTCTGAGTATTCCTTGACCATTATTTAACTACTCACTATGGGAGGCATCAATCAAAATTAGGGATTTGTCCTATGAAGGGACATTAAGCAGTTTAGACTCATATTCTCTGGAGTTCAGAAGAATGACAGGAGATCTAAATTGAGGTCTATAAGATGCTAAAGAGGATTGATTAAGCAGACCCAGAGAGGATGCTTCCTTGTGGAACAATCTAGAATGAGAAATCATAGTTCTGGTATAAGGGGTTGCAGATGTAAAAGCAGAGAGGAGGAGAATTACTTCTCTCAAAGGGTTGTGAATTTGTGGAATTCACTCCCCCAGAGCATGGTGGATGCTGGGATAGAGTAAATTTAAGCAGGTGATAGACAAATTTTTAATTGGAAGCTAGTTGAAGGGTTACGGAGAGATGGCAGGTAAGCAGAGTTGAGGCTGAGATGAGATTGGCCATGATTGTACTGAATGGCAGGACAGGCTCGAGGGGCTGAATACCCTCATGTTTGTGTTCTTATGTTGTGAAACTACATGAATAGTCAATCCATCAGGCTGCATTGGAGTGGGCAACATTAGAGGGGAGTTTCATGGCAGTCAGGCTAAATCGACAGACTTCCTGGATTTGAATGCACAATTTGCTACACCATAACCTCGATGAACACAGTAGTCCCATCTCCCTGAGAGATAATTCAGGATCACAAATACATAAGCACAATTGGCAGTCTGCAGGTCATGTCACAAAAGGAAACAAAAAAGGTATTTTTTCATAAAGTGAATAATATTTCGCTGAAGTGCTGCCATCCTAAATGGAGAGGCCTCTCCAGTGAACAGTATTATTGGATGTGCCAATACTGTGAAGGGCATATTGGGACATATCTACACCATGAACAGTAGAATGACTGGTGTCTGTAATGTTGCCACTGGCTCTCAGTAATCCTATGCAAACATAGTATATTTTTGAACCTGCCGCTGAAGTGGCCCAGAAATTGCCATTTTGCACAGATTTCCCACTAAGAGATATACAGAGTCTTACTTCAGCAATGTTGACAGCAATAGCTGGAAGCATTTGACAGAGAACGCAAACTGAGGATGCTGGGAACACTCAGCAGATCTCGTAGTGCCTGTCAGGAGAACAGTCAGCATTATAGAAGCTCATTCTGTGTGAATACTCTGGCTGGCGGAGAGCACATTCCCCATCTCCACCAGTTAAAGCTCCGATATAGCAGCTAGCTGTACAGCTCCATCTCAGGAAACAAAGAGCTTTACTCTCGATCTAACTCTGGTGTTGTCCCTATCCTGTGAGCGTTTGATGAGGGGGAAATGTAGATGAAACTTTACTCTGTATCTAACCCTGTGCTATCCCCATCCTGAGACTGCTTGATGGGGCACAGCGTGGAGGAGACTTTACTCTGTTTCTAAACCTATGCTGTGGAGCAAGCTTTACTTGAGATCCAAACTATGAAGTAACTAGTGTAGACCGTGCAATGCAGACAGCTGTACATCTGACAGTTTGAGCACAGTCACATTCCCTTTGAATGCTGTCAGCTAAACCCGAGCAGAAATGCACACTGATAATCACCACCATTGGTAGTTTCTCACCCCATTTCCCCCGGAAATGACTTGTGAAGTAAAAGGATTGCAGTCTGCAATTTTGAAGATTGTAAATTTGATATAAAATTCCACCCAACATTACAGCAATTTGTCAATGATCCTGTGACTGAATCTCACAACATGATGATTATCCACAAATATCCGTTTCCTGCCGCTCCTCCTGGACCCACACACTGCTGCCCCCGCCCCCAAGAAATACAATCTGTACACTTACAGTGGCACTGCCTAAGCAGTGCCTGGCCGACTGTGTGCTCTCAGGCTAAGCCATTGCCAACATACTGTTACAGTAATAGAGCTAAGGTCAGCTTTCTCAGCCACTGCTCATGGTTAATTGTGCCTATAGCCCTGTACATCTATTGTGCAGTTTGTGTTCAGGAATTTGTTTTGTTGGTGGAGGACAGAATATCTCCACCAGGTTCAGATCAGAGTGCGTTCCCCCAATAAATAGTTAGAGGCCACTCATGGAAATAAACAATTTTTAAAATTTGGAATGAACAACAAGACAAATAGACCCTTTAAGATTCTGATTTGGCTTTAGGGAAGTGTAGATGTTGGAAAGTTATTACAAAGTTGATACCCCACTTGTTTAAAACTATTGAATACAGTTCAAAACTGTCCTCAACTTCATACCCACATCACCATTCTTCACATTTGATTTCAGGCAGTGGAGTGTCAACCATTGAATCTACAATTGTTTCCAACATACCCTGATCCTCGCTGACCCACTCAGATACACTTTCACCACATAGCTCAATACAGGACTGCAGGAAACAATCTCAGCTAACATTCCAACCCACCAGTGAGGGCGTACCAAACTGCCTGGGGGGTCAGTGCTGAATGAGGGCCGCACTGCCGGGGTGTCAGTATCTTACAATCAAATGTTTACCTAAGGTACCATCAATCTATTGAGGCAGTTATGGTACAAGTTGAAAAGGGGCAGACAGTTTCGCCCTGTAGGAGGGTGAGCATTTACTGCTTTAAATCGATAGCACCAAGAGACATTAACTGGCTTTACATTCCCTTCTCTTTATACAATCTGTCAGTGACTGTTCAACGACCTCCACATTTACCTACATAAGAGCCACTGCATTCTGAAGAAAGTTGAAGGATTGAGAGAAATGAGAGAGTGCTCCAAATATGAAAAAGTTGTTTCTTCCCCAACTGACGGAGAGACTGAAGAAACGGGTATAACAAAGAATCTCAGAGGACATAAACTGCCAGACGGCTTTGCCAAATTTCCTATAGTACATCAACAACGGCTCTTGCAGTGAAACCAACTAACACTTAATTTGCTTTCAAACATTTGTCTCCAAGCAACTGTTAAATTAGACATTGTGCAAATACCTGGCATTATAAAATTCTATCAACTTTGGGATCATGGCACAATACAATGATCCAGTTCCAATTGCTCATTGGCTTCACATGAATACACACCTCTCCTCAATAGTATCGCACTGAGAAAGACACACCGTAATAACCATGCAGCTCATGAATTGATTGTAAAAAGTTACACAAAGTACAAATACCATCAGGCGCAGTACTGGGGAAGCCCTATTGTTGGAACAGGAACAGACAGTATTCAGATTTGCTTTCTTTCTGCAATCTGCTTCTGTGAAAGCCAACAGTTCTCCTGACTTTGAATTCATGGCACCAAAAGACAAACATCAACTGGTCGATTAGTTTATTGATCATACCATAAAGTCAGTTAGCTCAGTTGATTGGATTGCTGGCTTGTGATGTTTACAGCATGCGTTCAATTCCTGCACCAGCTGAGGTCACCATGAAGACCTCTGCTTCTGAGTCTTTCCCCTCACCTGAGGTGTGGTGACCCTCAGGTTTAACCACCACCAGTCAGTCCTACCTCTCTGTTAACAGAGCTAGTCCTCTCAGACTGTGGTGACGTTACCGATAGATCATACCAGGTGTAAAATAGCTGCTAACAACAGACTAACCTAACATGATTGTCTATGAGGTAGTAAGAATTGCCAAAGCTGGAGTCAGAGTTAACAAGTGTGGAGATGGAGGAACACAGCAGGCTAGGTAGCATCAGAGGTGCAGGAAAGTTGACATTTCGGTTCAAGACCCTTCTTCATTCTCATCCACACTTCATAGTCCATGGAAAGCTTTTGAATAAAGTGCTTTCCAACTGACTCTTGCCTCTGTCATGAATAAAGGAGTTCGGTCATTGTAGATTTGTGCAAAAGGTTAACCTGACTCTAGGTGAACATGCGGTTACAAGAAAAAGTGATGTTACATGTCCCCTGACTATACGGTAACAAGCTCCAAGTAGTTACAGAGATACACATGGGGACTCCTCAAATACTAGGAGTTTGCAAACAGACAACAGAAGTATGAGAATTTGAGCTTCAGAGAGGAACAGCAGATGTAAGAAAGTACTCAGTATTCCTGATTTGTTTGCTTTGTTGAGTTGATGTTGCCTCCAAATTCAACAAGCACAGTGTTGAGCTTTTGAACTCTACAAAGAAACTGAGCTAAGTCCCAGTGGACAGAACTCATAGGACCAGGTTCGATAACAAACCCTAGGAGAGAGTTCTGACTTCAGAAGGACAAAAACAAAAAAAGGTACACAACGAAAAAAAAACCAAGCAATGTGCAAGTGCCAAAACCATACAAGAAGTGAAAAACAAGGAAACTTCCCTCCCTCCCGAAATCTTCCCAGTCCACTGTGCAAGAAACACCAACGATCCAGTGACAGCTGCTCCAGACTCCAAGCATTAAATCTTTTTTGTTTCAGTAAGAAGGAACTCAAGCATCAGACCCGAATGGTATTCACTAAATCCTTCGGGAGACTCATCCTAGAAGTAATATTTTGTCTTATTTACACTTGATTTAATTTTGATACTTGTAATTTCTCAAAAACAACTTTACCTCTTTATCCATCTATAATAGCTTGCATTAAAATAACCTTTAATCTGTTTGAACCAGAAGCTTGACTGTTTATCTGCTTTACTGGACTCATCACAAATTGAAAGGGGCAAAGTGGGCTGTATTGATTTACATTTCACTGACTGTGATGGTCAAAGCACTTTCAGATCCCACCCATTACAAGGGACTGCTAATGTTTCTGCAAAAGGTATTTTGTTATCCTTACTGGGAATCCAATTGACAGTGTCCGGACTCCAGGGACGAGGAATTTTGTGACACGAAATGAGCTGTCAGACAGAATACTGCAGCTGAAAATGGTTTGACTGCAAGGTCTCCCCTGAGTCAGTCACACCCTGTTCCTCAAACACTGACAGGCTGAATACATGAGCACCAACTGGAGTAGCTATGGATCAGAAATACAGTTGGGGTGACATTCATTAAACAACTCCTTTATTCAAACACATTTACAAATAATCACCTCGAGCCAAAGGCAGGATGTGGGATAACCTCAGTATGAACTCAATAAGTCTGGACTCCCAGGGCTCTAGTTATGACAGAACTGCTGATCATCACACACAGACTGATTCTGAACTAATATCACGGGAAAGGGAGAACAATAAGGGAGCCAGTAAACGACGAGACATAATTAAGCAGACAAATCAGGAATGTCACTGGATCAATTCCTGGTCGATGCCGAATTGTTTGACTGCAGTCTGGGTTAAGGGTGGGGGCAATGCATTGATTTCAGTTTTCCAGAGTATGGGAATTAGAATTAGAACACCTGCCATTCCCACTCCCAATCCAAATCTAATTATACTTTTCAGAAAGCATGTTAGTCATGGACATTGGGCAAAACAGAGATTGGCTTCAGGATTGACAGCCTCCCATATACCATTTTCCTAGTCTGGAATCAAGATGGACAATTTTGGTGAGTTTGAAGATGGAATCCATAATGAGGGTCAACAGATCGAAAAAGCAACGGATCCCCCTTGACTTAAACTGGGCTTCAGATACATGAAATCTGCAGCATCCTGAAAAGGAGGGAAGCAGCTCAAAGCCTCTTGTGCCCAGAGGATGTGCCAAATGGGCTTGCCATGCAGCTGGCACATTGATGATTAGCTGTGTCCTTAATTAACCCTCATTAAAACAGCTCAAAAGTCCTCTAAAAGAGGAAGTCATTAAGTATTATAATTAGGCATCTCCAAACAGCAAACTTACCCTGTCCTGACATAAGGAGAAAGAGAAACTCGACCTCTCAACCCCCAGCACTATGCAAAGCCACAAGCTCACTGACACAAAGTGCCACAAAATAATTACAAGCACTTTGAGCACTGAATTTCCTTTTACATAATGAATTGTTGTCACATTTGGTTTTCTTTGCACTCAGAGGGGGGTGAGGAGACAGATATTCTACTCCTGAGCTCACCCCATGTCTCAGTGGCGATGACAAGTGTGACAATCGTGTGAATGATTGGGATGGTAGGAGACATCACCCTTTATACAACACCCCGCCCTACCTCAGTGTTTTTATCGGTGAAATGTAGCCAGCTGGTGGTGATATGGGGTTGTGGGGCAGTGGGGAAGGGGCTAGCACCAGCCTCAATCACTGCCTCCAGGAGAGGCAATGGAACACAACACACCCTGTGACTTCCCCACCCTCAAATCAAAATGCCAAGTCAATGAGCTCTGCTGAATGGAATGTTGCTGTGAAATGCCAACTAAGTACTGAGCCCCAAGGTTGGTGGCACTATGTTGCCTCATTGGCAGCTATGTCAACAGTCCCACACAAGAATGGCAGTCACACAATTATTTTGACCTTTCTTTCCTGGGCATGAGGCTGCTGGCTGCAATAACTCCACGGAGGTTGGTATCCCATCACCAAGTCACCCTTTATGGGAGGGTACTTGACATTGATCTAGCTTCCTTTGAGCCAGCTCTGAGTGAACAGAACCTCTGACACTTCTGTTCATATCTGTAAGCCAGGGTTCCCCGATTGGACTGGATTAACAGCCCCAAATCAGGGAGCTCATATTCTATGAGGTCCAACTGGCTGGCCTCATTTAAATAACAACATATGCAATCAGTGGCAAGCAAAGGAGGTCCATCAGCAGCCAATCAAATGTTAAGGTGCTTGACTTGTACAAGTCTGTTGATGGCAGACTGGCGCCTCGCTGTGTGAGGAGCCCACAAACTGGAAAGATGAATGAATTGCAGAAACATTTCATTTGAACGTTTGACTGGATTTCCTCACAGTAATTCACAAAGGGGTTCTATCCCTGGGTGTCAGGCGTGACCATATAGCCAGTTCATGCCTGCCTGGGTATAAAGGTAGGCTCTGCTCCTTGATAGCACTGCCACTCCTTAAGGCCATGCATTACCCTACCCCTTAATAGCCAAGGTCTTTTCCCCAGGGTAAGGGAGGCTGAAACTAGACAGCATAGGTTTAGGGCGTGAGGGAAAAGATTTAAAAGGGGCCTAAGGGGCAATGTTTTCATGCAGAGGGTGGTGCATGAATGGAATGAGCTGCCAGAGGAAGTAGTGGAGGCTGGTACAACTACAACATTTAGAAGGTATCTGGATAGGTATATGAATAGGAAGGGTTTAGAGAGATGTGGGCAAAATGCTGGCAAATGGGACTAGATTAATTTCAGATATCTGGTCAGCATGGAAGAGTTGGACCACAGGGTCTGTTTCTATGCAGTACATCTCTAATTGATCCAGGATCCCCAAGGCAGCTCATTGGTTGGTTGCCTTTGGGAATACAAGGGGTAAGCCATTCAGAACTGAGAAGAAGAAGAATTTCTTCACTCAGATGGTTGTGAGCCTGTGGAATTCTTTCATTAGATATATTCAAGAGGGAGCTGGATGTGGTCCTTGCTACTAAAGGGATCAAGGGGAATGGGGAGAGGGCGGGAATGGGATAATGATATTGCATGATCAACCATGATCATATTGAATGCTGGTGCACTTTTGAAGGGCTAAATAGCCTACTCCTGCACCTATTTTCTATATCCGGCCTATCAAATGAGCACTGCTGGGTCTGGGTTCAAGATGGTCATTTACCAGATTGTCAGGAATGTGACGCATCAAGAAGAAATAAGGTCAGTGAGCGTCTCCCTTATTACTGATGTGAAGGGTGAGGATACAGGGACTGTAGACAACTCTGCAGTGCCTGCCACTTCTCTAAAAAGCTTCACAATGCCAATGCACAAAGGGACCACTGGTTAAAGAGTAGCCATTGGAATGTCTGCTTTAAAACTGAGAGCCAATTGTGCTGAGACTCCCTTTCTGGAATCTGAATGATCCAGGTACACTGGAAAATAAATGATAAAACAGAAATGAATGTAAAGAGTTACAAATAATCTTTTACTCAGGTCAGAAGGTCATCCCACTTTGTGAGGGGTTGAAGTAGCAGCTGACAGAGGTGATCTGATTGTTAATATCGAAAGACCATTTGGGTCTTTTATGGTGCTGTGCTAGTGTCCCTGCCTCTGCACCTAGAGGCCCGGGTTCAAGTCCCACCTGCTCCTGAAGTCTGTAATAACATCTCACTGAACACGTTGATTAGAAAATATCTAGAGTTAAACAAATGATTGAGGTCAATTCATGAATTGACTGGATAGATTTAACTGCAGAATCACATTTGACTGAGTCCTGCTGGGATTTAACATGTACCACAAACCTGGATGATTCTTTTTTTCCCCCCAATCGGTTTTCAATGAAGAATTTCAGTATTGTTCAGTGGGGGAAAAAATATTTGGTAGATATGGGAGGTGAGGGGAACAAAGGCTTTTGTAGCATGGTGGTACAGAAGATCTGGGTTCAAGTTCCATGAGCCCTACAGGCTTGTTATAATGTGCCCAAATGGGATTATAAATATACAATACAGCTGGTGTGTGAAAGGAGCTGCAAGGCTGAAGTTAACATCAACAAAGAAAGGTGTCTTGGCTTCTTTCTCAGCGACTAGTTTGGATCTGAATTGACATCAGAAACACAGGATCATTCCCTAATGGCATAGTTTGGATTGGAAACTGACAGTTCTTTTCAGGCAGAAGATTGTAATTAGAGCTACTTTGGAGAAGAATGGCTGAAACCAAGTACAAGAGTATCATGATATGATTTCACACTAATATTTTGTGAAGCTGTATTTCACAACGGAAAAATGAAATGAATATATAGACAAGGGTTAGGTATTTATGAAAAGCAAGATATGGCCTTGACACTATCACTTATCATTGGAAGTAAGGTCAGATATTAACATTCGTAGAGCTAGAGGCCCAATGACAGAGTTTGGGCATTCCATTAACATTTATAAAAAATGGTGGCCTATTAAATGGATAGACCTTAATCAATTTAGAAAGCAGGATGGATAATCTACAGCAGAACATGTAACAGAAATTAACAGACCTAATGCAAGACTGCAAAGATTCTACTTAGAGATGTTAATTCACTGCTTGCCTTTAAAAATTGTTGGGACTGTGCAAAGGTTTTGATTCCTCACATTAACTGAAGTTAGATTTTCAGAAAGAGACACACTTTTGGAACTGTCTTCAGAAGCTTTGCAAAATTTCCTGGCAAAACGTTAATTTCCAGAGACCTTCCAGCCTTAAATCAGACATTCAGCTGTTCTACAAAGAATCGAAGATTCAAAGAAAGCGATAATAAAAGTCTGCCTATATGCAGGCTGAGATTATATGAAAAGAGAATAAAGTTTCAGAGGATATCCATACCGCCAGCTACTCTAACTGATACCAAGAATTAAGGAATTATACGGAAAAATGAACAATGGAAATGTCTGGACTTTGGTCAGGTGTTTTAGAAATGATTCGAAATACCATTGTACAATAAATTGGGGAGACAGCAATCCCAGTCAGGCAGAGGGAATTACGCTAGCTACAAGAAGCTTCATCCCAGTTCAGAATGTTTTAGTCAGAGTCTTTGAATTGTGCTACGACGGATGGCAGATGAACATCTAGTGTGTGGATTGGATCGATTGAAGGGTCACCTATTGACTGTAAATCATAATAACTGACGTAAGGTTAAGGAATTGGAGAGTTCTTCCTGCCTCTGATTTGGGGTTGGCAAATTGCTAAAATTGCTAAAGAGTGGTCATTCCCTGCATAATAACTGCAATACCATAATGTCAAGTGAAACGCCATTACTGTTCAGCAGTCCATCTAGGCAAAAGGTTCCAATGAAACATAAGACAATTGTTTTTAAGGAAATCTGTGGATTTACAATTTACACAATCCAGACATTACTGTATTCCCTTAAGATCTCTTAATTTTATCATTCATCGGGTGATGTGTTTAAAGGCAAAAAGGTTAAGTTTTTAAAATTACATTAGCAATTTGACCATCAATCAACATCTCGGGTTCAAAATCCTACTAAAAGGGACAATAGGTATATTAAACATACAGAAGAGATGTGATTAATGTGATATATTTGAAGGACACATTCACACTATAGCGAGTCTCCCAATCACATAGCAACTAGATTTAGTCAGTCTATAATGACAGATAATAAAGAATAATAGTGGTCAAAGTCATGGGAAATGGGTAGCACAGGAACAGGAGCAGGCCACTCAAGCCTGCTGTGCCATTCAATGAGACATGGATGATTTGTGACCAAACTCTACATGCTTGCCTTTGGCCCATATCTTTCGATACCTTTGCTTCATTAAAAAAAAAGCCTGAAATTTACATTTAGCAGTCAAATTAACATCGACTACCATTTGAGGAAGAGAGAATTCTAAAGCTCTTTGTATGTCGAAGTGGTTTCTAACATCTCTCCTGAATGGCCTGGCTCTAATTCTTAGACTATGTCCCCTGGTTCTAGAATCTTTACCCAATGGAAATAGTTTATCTTTATCTACCCTGTCTTTCCCTGTTAATATCCTGATGACCTTGATTGGTTCACCTCTTAGCCTTCAAACTTCTAAAGAATAAATGTCTAATTTATATAATCTCGCCTCATAACAGAACCTCTGAAACCCTGGTATCATCCTTGTAAATGTGTAACGAACTCACTTCAGAGCTAAAACATCCTTCCTAAGGTGTGGTGCCCAGATATGCTCAGTGCTCCAAATGGGGTCAAAGTAGGGTTTTGTATACCTGCAGCTTAATGTCTGCATCCCAACCCCAGCCATTTAGATATAAAAGCCAGCATCCCATTAGCTTCCTTAAGACCATAAGACATAGGTTTAGAAGTAAGGCCATTTGGCCCATTGAGTCCACTCCGCCATTTAAATCATGGCTGATGGGCATTTCAAATCCACTTACCCACACTCTCCCTGTAGCCCTTAATTCCTTGCTAGATCAGACTATCTTCTACACCAGTTCATGGCATTTAAAGAGCTAGGCCCCTGAACCTCAGATCTCTTTCGACATCTACAGCATCTATCTTTGTGCCTTCTAAAAATACCTTGGATCTATCCTTTTTCAGTTCAAAATAGACAACTTTACACCTACTTAGATTAAAATCTAACTGCCACAGCTTTGCCTATTCACCTAACCTGTCAATATCTGTTGTAATTTTAAGCTGCTGTCAACACTGACTATAATGCTGCCCAATTTTGCATCATAGAGTCATACAGCACAGAAACAGCCCTAGCAAATGTGGATTTTTGACTTTTTATGCCATTATCCAAGTCAGTATTGGATATGGTGAATAATTGAGGCCCCAAAGCAGACACTACGAGTCACATCCTGCCAATTTGACTACTCACCCTTATTCCAACTCAGTTTCTTGCCATTCAACAAATTTCTTATCTACGTCAGTAATTTGCCCTCAATTCTGTGGGCCACCACCTTAGCTAACAGGCTGTTATGTGGGGCTTATCAAAAGCCACAGAAATAACATCCATCAGCATACCTCTGTCTACCACTTTTGTCACCTCTTCAAAAACTCTGACGAGGTTTGTCAGACATGACCTACCCTTCATGAATCCAGGCTGATTCTCCCTAATTAACTGAAATTTTTTGAAGTAATCAGTTACTCTATACTTGATCACAGACTCCAACAATTTCTGCAGCACAGCTCTGAAATTCCCTGGTTTCCTTCTGTCACCCTTCTTAATGGGCAAAGTAACATGAGCAAATCCAGAGTGACATTTGCTCGATCTAAGGCACTTTGAAAAATTATGGCTGAGGCATCAACAATACGCTCTCTTACCTCCTTTCACACCATGGGTGTAAACCATCCACTCTTTTGTCACTTTTTAGTTCCATTAAATTTTCCATATTGGTGACGTACTTAAGCTAATTTTAATTAGACCATGTTCCTGTACCTCTGTTAATTTCTTTGGGACTTCTGCAAGCTATCCTTCTTTTCTACTTTGAATACTGAAGCAAAATAATCATTTAGCATTTTTCCATGGTCACTGACAATATCCCCACTCTCAGTCTTCAGTGGCCAACAGTGCTCTTAACCATACTGAGGAGCTGGAGGAGCACAGCAGGCCAGGCAACGTCAGAGGAGCAGGAATGCTGATGTTTCCCATCAAGACCCTTCTTCAGAAAAGCTCCATTTCTGAAGAAGGGTCCCAACCCAAAACATCAGCTTTCCTGCTCCTCTGATGTTGCCTGGCCTGCTGTGCTCCTCCAGCTCCACACTGTGCTATCTCTGTCTCCAGCACTGACAGTTCTTACTAACTCTGAGTACTCTTAACCAGATGTTTCCTCTTTGTATAACTATAAAAATCTTTTCTTATTGTCTTTTATGTCCCTTGAAAGGTTCCTTTTATAATGCTTATTAGCCACTCCTATTTGCCACTTTGTGGCTCCTTGGTGTTTGTATGTCCTATTCTGTGGCTTCTGTGGAGTTCTTTGCATTTTTATAAGCCCATCCTTTTAACTATATGTTGACTCCTTACCTCCTTAGATGTTTTTCTTTGTGAGGAGGTGCTTTTTCTTCTTGTGGGCACAAACTGCCTCTGAATGGCATTAAACATTTAGAGATTGGACTTGCGCACTTGTCAAAGTCCTAAGTGACAATGGCGGCAATGATGATTTAAGGATGAGAGAGAAAATATGAACACTGTTTTAACGAGCGCTGGAAAGCCCCTTGAGAAATACAGCTTGTGTGAGTAATAGCATAGTATTAGGTGAGGTGCTTCATAAAATCCTTTCAAACCAGCAATCCTACGTGGCAGCAATAGTCTATTATCAACTATTAAAATCCAGAACTTTTCTGATAAGGAGAGATGCCCCCGGCTTTGGAAGGGACTACAGTCTGCTCCACTTTTTACTGAACACTTGAATGTCCTGCACATAGATAGAAGGGAATTCATTTAAGGTTGAGAATTCAGAGACAATTTGGCAAGCCATGCAATATCATATATAATCTTACCAGAAATAACTTTAAACCCAAGGGAATTTAAAGAAAAGCAGGACAGAACCAGTGGAAAGGTCTGGATAGCTTATGCTGGTAAAATTTGAGAGATTGAGTCTTTTTGATGAATTAAGTATAAAGTATCAGAGATAATGGGAACTGCAGATGCTGGAGATTCCAAGATAATAAAATGTGAGGCTGGATGAACACAGCAGGCCAAGCAGCATCTCAGGAGCACATATAACTCTTTTACTGACTGGTTGTAGCATAACATGGAGAATATGAAATAAATCATTTTGTTGACTAATCATTAGTTTTGTGCAAGAATTGTGGCTTAGATATTTTTAATCGATCTGTTAGGACATACCACTGGAGCAGGTATGAAACCAGGCCTCTTGGCCCTGAGGTATGGATACCACCACTGCACCACAAAAGGCCAGAGGGAGAAACGTGGGTTGGAAACAACTGTGCTAAACTTAAATAACCGTAATTAGGGATTGTGGGTAGAGATAGACAGAGTGGATTGGGAAATAAATTTAGCAGCAATGATAATTGAGAGAAAAAGGCAGATGTTTAAGATAATAGTTTCATGGCTCCCAAAGACGCTCCATTGAGGAGGAAGGATTCTAGGAAAGCGATAAGCCAAACACAGTTAAACAGGGGAGTTAAGGATAACATCTGATTGGAAGAGAAAAACGGACAATTGGTAAATGATGGACAAGATAAACTCAGGAAGGATAATCTTGAAGACCAAGGGGTCGAAAACCAGGAGCTACAGTTAAAGAATGCACAAAAAAACATTTATGACTGAGATGAGGAGAAATTTCATCACACAGAGTGGTGAGCCTCACTGCCATGGAAAGCAGTTGTGGCCAAAGCTTTGAAAGCTTCAAGAAGTCAGAAATAGGATTAAAGGGATCAAATGTTAGGGAGAAAAAGATAAAGGGTACAGAGATGGATGATTAACTATGATCATAATGAATAGCAGAGCAGGCTCAAAAGGGCCAAATGGCCTAGTCCTGCTCCTACTTTGTATATTCCTAAAGATTAGTGCTGAGCTAGAGGATTGGGAAAGTTTGAAATCCATCTAAAAAATAAAGAGGGAGAAGATAAACTTTGACGGTAAAATTGTTAACAGTATCAAGATAGACAGTAAGAGTTCCTTTTAAAATATAAAAAGAAGGGGAGGTCAAAGATAAGCCCCTTGGAAAATGAAGCTGGGCAATACCAACAGGGAATAGGAAATGGCAGAGGAGTTAAGTAAATACATTGCACCAGTCTTCACTAGAGAAGCCACTAATAGAATCCAAAAAAATTAAGCAATTAAGAGGCAAAAGAAGGACAGAAAATAAGTACAATAACTATTATAGAGTAAAACTGGATACAAGTTTGCTCGCTGAGCTGGAAAGTACGTTTTCAAACGTTTCGTCACCATTCTAGGTAATATCATCAGTGAGCCTCCGGTGAAGCGCTGATGTTATGTCCTGCTTTCTATTTATATGTTTAGGTTTCCTTGGGTTGGTGGTGTCATTTCCTGTGTTGGTGATGTCATTTCCT
This sequence comes from Stegostoma tigrinum, assembly GCF_030684315.1. Classification (NCBI taxonomy): domain Eukaryota; kingdom Metazoa; phylum Chordata; class Chondrichthyes; order Orectolobiformes; family Stegostomatidae; genus Stegostoma; species Stegostoma tigrinum. The sequence goes on along the minus strand of NC_081374.1, from coordinate 2,587,844 downwards.
ATTTTTTTCTCAGAGGGTAGTAGATGGGCTCCAAATCTGTGTGTTTGTTGATGGAGTTCCAGTTGGAATGCCATGCTTCTAGGAATTCTCGTGCGTGCCTCTGTTTGGCTTGTCCTAGGATGGATGTGTTGTCCGAATAAAAGTGGTGTCCTTCCTCATCTGTATGAAAGGATACTAGTGATAGTGGGTCATGTCTTTTGGTGGCTAGTTGATGTTCATGTATCCTGGTGGCTAGCTTTCTGCCTGTTTGTCCAATGTAGTATTTGTCACAGTTCTTGCAAGGTATTTGTAAGTGACGTTCATTTTGCTTGTTGTCTGTATAGGGTCTTTTAAGTTCATTAGCTGCTGTTTTAGTGTATTGGTGGGTTTGTGGGCTACCATGATGCCAAGAGGTCTGAGTAGTCTGGCAGTCATTTCCAAGATGTAGCTAAACAGGATGGGACTTTACTCACAGGAGTAAGAGGTGGCCTCATTAAAACAATAAAACAAGGGGCTTGACAGAGTAAATGCTGAGAGGATATTTCACCTCACGAGAGAACGTGGGTCCAGACTGCACAGTCTCAGAATAAATGGGCATCAATTTAAGGCTGAGATGAAGAGGAATTTCTTCTCTCAGAGGGTTGAAAGTCTTTAGAACTCCTTGCCACTCTCTGGGGGCAGAGTCCTTGTGTATCTGTACGGCTGAGATAGATTGATTCTTGATCAGTCAGGGAATCAAGGGTTATGGGGAAAGGGTAGAAAAGTGAATAACATGTCTGATCAGCCATGATCCTATTGAATGGCAGAGCAGGCTTGAAGGACTGAATGGCCTATGTTCTTATTTCTCATGGTCTTCCCTGAATCTGGAACATTTCGGGAAATTAAAACCAGTGCATCAACTACCTCATAAAAGACCCTAGGATGAAGTACATCAGGATCTCATGACAAGTAACATTCCAGAAACAGCTACATATCAGGAAATGGAAGGGAGGAAGGAGCTCTGGAAGAGCGCAGTCACCAAGAAGAGGTGGTAAAGAGCAAGTTGTTGTTGCTGAGGGATGACAAGTCCCTGGGTCCTAACAAACTTCACCCTGATATCTAAAAGCAAGGTAGGTAACCACACGTGGCCCTCATGCAGGCTCGGAAACGTGCCCATTCACAGGACATAGGTAACACAGAGAGGGCTGCAGTGTGGTACTAACACATAAGCTCAGTTTCCCTACCTTGCCAGGCACCAGTTAGCCAATCAACAGCTATCAGGAGGCACTGTTCTGGTAATAGCCGCTAAACTGAATTTCTGAAAGCAGTTTCAGAGATAATGGGAACTGCAGATGCTGGAGAATTCCAAGATAATAAAATGTGAGGCTGGATGAACACAGCAGGCCAAGCAGCATCTCAGGAGCACAAAAGCTGACGTTTCGGGCCTAGACCCTTCATCTGATGAAGGGTCTAGGCCCGAAACGTCAGCTTTTGTGCTCCTGAGATGCTGCTTGGCCTGCTGTGTTCATCCAGCCTCACATTTTATTATTCTGAAAGCAGTTGTTAGTTTCTCAACTTGTCATGGTGGAAAACCCGACCACTGGGTCACCAGTCTAGTGCATGACATGATGCCCAGCACAGCTGAATAGTTTACCAGCACTCACCTCTAGGGAAAAGGGGGGTGGGTATGCGTGAAGTTCCTATAGTGAGTTATTGTCTGCTAGGTTACAGCTTACAGTTCAGTCCAGGGACCTTAGAGGCCAGTCAGAGAAGAGTCGCCAAACTCAAGACCCCTCTCTCCTAACCCAGCTAAACTGACCCCTCAACCATCAACCCTGAGTAAAATCCCAGCTCACTGTAATGGTCGATGAATCTGAGCTTGGCATGACTCAACTGTACAAATGGACACTGGAGTTCAATGGAAAATGCGGAAAGGATTGAATATGCAATTCAGACAGTGAATGATTGAGCAGTTATTGCACTGGCTAAGCAGAAAATGTCTTGTTAAGTTTGCAGAGGATGTAACTCTGATGAATTACAAGTGACAGCAATTTATTTCATTCAGTCTGGGGCATACAGAACAGGAGCCAGAAATCAATCATTAGACTCAATTAAATTCTAATCCTCTATGATTTAACTGAAATCTCAGAAGGTCCACAGATACACAACAGGCCAGTGAATATTTCCTATAGGTATGGAGTGGCAATCACAAGGATTATAATGAGAACTTGCAGATATACATTAAATGTAATATAACAAATAATTGAGAATGAAGCAGCTAAGGAACTGAAAGGGAAAAAAAGACTCTCATTTCGATGGCGCCTCTCTCAACCTCAGGACATCCCAAAGCACTTTCCAGGTGCATAACGGCAACTGCTCTGCCCAGGAATGTAAGAAACTACAGAAAGTGGTGGCACAGCCCAAACCATCACGGAAACCAGCCTTCCATCCATAGACTCCATTTACATGGCTCGCTGCTGCAGAAAGGCGACCAAAATCATCAAAAATCCATCGCACCCTGGTAATGATCTCCTACAACGTCTTTCATCAGGCAGAAGATACAGAAGCTCGAACACATGCACCAGCTGGTTCAAGAACAGCTTCTTCCCAACTGTTACTAGACTGATGAATGGACTCTGACTTCAAATAATGCTGATCTTGTTAATGTTGATCTTGCCTTATGCATATCATTTACGGTGTAACTTGTATGCCTTACTTTGTCCAAGTTTTTTCACCTAATGATCTGTACAGTACGTCCTTGTTTATTTTGATCTGCCTTTACTGCTTGCAAACAAATCTTTTCACTGTACTTATGTACACATGACAATAAATTAATTCAAATATTCTGCGTAAACAGTGTTTTTCAAGTCTGGTCACTGTTGTAACGCAAGAAACATAGCAGCAATCTGCACACTGTATGCCAAGCAACATAATATTGACTGGGTCATCTGTTTCTCACGATAGGGAATAACAGGTTTAAATATTGACCCTAGTACCAAGAGGAATTCACAGTTCATCTTCAAATAGTGCCACAGGATCATTTAAAACCACTGAGGAGCAGACAGAGCCCTCAATTTAAGATCTCACTCAATAGCCAGCACCTCTGGCAGTGCAGCACATTCTCTGCACTGCATTGAGTACAATACCACTCTACTTGGCAAGCATTCCCACTCTACTGGCAGACTAACTCAGAGACTGAGCCTAGAGCTTCAATGTTCACTCCTCAAAATGAATTTGATATCGGCACTCACATTACAGTCAGTGAAATATAGTCAAGAATCATTGTGACAGAAAGACTCCTTCTGTGTCCTGAACTATAATATTGTGGGAGGCTTTACTTTGATCAATGTCAAAGCAACATTTTCCTTTGTAGTAAGCCCATGTTTAGGTAGATCAACTTCAATGTATTCTATTAGAGGAGAACGTACCCTCAGTACACAGATGTTTTATGCATGAAATAATTCCTGCTGTTCTGGATTTATTTGATGATGCAAAGCCAGTTCTTTATTAAATTTAACTTTTGTTATAAAGGTATGTTCTTCAGGCAGAAAACTGTCAGGAATGGCAAACAGCATCAGAAAGCCACATACAAAACTGACTCAGCTGGGGGGCTCAACTAGGACAGGACCTGCGTCTCTTGGATCACAGAAGGGAAAACAAATTCTCTCTGATCTCTGTCCAGTGACCCATTACAAAAGAACATGGTATGAATCTTCTTTATCATCGATTCTTGCAGTGGGGGCAGGGCTGGGTGTCACCAGCGACTGCAGTATTTATTGCCCGTCCCCAATTGCTTTTGAACTGAGTGGCTTGGTCAGCCATTTCAGAGGGCCGTCAATGACATTGTTGTGGGCCTGGAGTCACATGTAGGCCAGACGAGGTCAAGATGGCCGTTCTAAGGAAGAGTCACTCAACCCAAAACATTAACTCCGATTTCCCTTCACAGTCCTGCTAAGCTTTCCCAGCAATTTCTGTTCCCAAAAGGACAGGGCTGAACCGAATGAGGTTTTAACAACAATGATAGTTTCATATCAAAGAGATTAGTTTTCAATTCCAGTTTATTAATTGAACTTAAATTCCACGAGCTGCACAGGTGGGATATGAACCCGATTCCCACAGCATGACCCTGGGCCTCTAGAATGATAGTACCAGTGCATCCAACCTCCCTAATATCAGGGGAAACAAGTCTAGTGGTTAAAATCAAAAATAAACACTGCACACCAGCAACAGAATCAGAAAACTATAGTAAAAAAGATTGTCAAGGAGCACAGAGTGAATGGGATTGAGTAATAGGGGATCAGAATGAGAACTAGAATCATTCAACTTCCAGTCACATTCCCAATCCTTCATTATTCCTGGTGCCATGACAACCTAACATGGTTTGTTGGAGGAGCTGGGGTTCAATCATAAACTAGTGAACTTTGGCACAGTGGCGTCTAATCCATTCAATATTCATTTCGGTTTATCTACAATGAGGACATGTCTTTCATCTAAGCAGTCCATCTCTGAAGAACTTCCTTTTTGAATCATTATGTTCATCAAAGTGAAAAATATTTCAATACCAAGGCCTTTCCCATTTTAAGCACAAAATATCAGTCCCTCCCAGGTTAAAACCAGCAGCTGACCAACAATGAAGCTGAATTCACAGTATAGTTCCCTGACCAGGTAGATCTTTGCCACTTTCACAACATGGCTCTTCTGATTGTGAAGGTATCACACTACTTTTGGCAGAAATTGGATTGACTCTCATTTCACAACAGGACGTGCCCAACAGGAAAAAAAGGAAACAATCAACATTCTCAGTCTCGGACTGATTGACATGCACGAAAGGCCAAAGTATTGACCATTAGTTGCTGAAGCATCCTTTAATTATCTGTCTAACTCTCCAATCTATGACAGCATGATTTTGACATTCACAGCTTGCAGCAGGAAGAAACAGATTACAGTCAGTGTCCATCAATTCAACATAAAAAAAATTACAAGATCCAGTTATCCACTGGAAATGAACAATTATTTGCAAAAACTTCAACAGAACTTGCAATCAGTACAGCAAGTTCAAGATTGGACTATTTTATACCGTTTGCAGTACAGCATTTGAAGCTCAAGTAGATTTGCTGCAGACACTAATTATCCCTGCAGTTTAATACAAACATAATGTTGGGAGTATAAACATTATTAGCCCAGCATTGAGATGCTCCTGTTATCTTTGTGGTGTAATGTACCAGAGGGTAACACGGAGACAGCATGAATACACACACACATACAAAACCAACTTTGCAATATCAAAGTACAGAAAAGCAATGACCAAACTGGAATAATTGTGACTTTTAAGCTTGCTTTATTCTGCTGACAATATAATCCCTGTAATGAAGACCCTTTCATAGTTCAGAAAGACTGCCTGAGAATTCAAATAAAGAGTGGCCAGGAGTGGCAAATGTGGGATGACATTGCAGCAGACAGCATTTACAACTGTTTGAATACATTGGTTGAGATCCCCATTAAGGACAACAAACTGAAGCAAAGTTTGTCAGACAATTGGCTGGCTACACCATTTTGGACCTATGTACTTAGGGAGTGAAGATAAGCTGTGTTCCTGTGAGATTAGGCAAGATTTAGGGAGCATAGGATGGGGAAGGAAACTGCTGGGAATGGGCACATGAGAAATGTGGAGCCTTTTCAAGGAAAAGCTCCTGTGTGCCCTAGGTAAGTATGTACCTGTCAGGCAGGGAGGAAGCTGTAGAGTGCGGGAGCCGTGGTTTACGAAGGAGGTGGAATCTCTGGTCAAGACGAAGAAGAAGGCTTATGTTAGGATGAGATGTGAAGGCTCAGTTAGGGCGCTTGAGGGCTACGAGGTAGCCAGGAAAGACCTAAAGAGAGAGCTCAGAAGAGCCAGGAGGAGACGTGAGAAGTTGTTGGCGGAAAGGATCAGGGTAAACCCTAAGGCTTTCTATAGGTATTTAAGGAATAAAAGAATGACGAAATTAACATTAGGGCCAATCAAGGATAGTAGTGGTAAGTTGTGTGTGGAGTCAGAGGAGATAGGGGAAGCAGTAGATGAATATTTTTCAACAGTATTCACTCTAGAAAACGACAATGTTGTCGAGGAGAATACTGAGATACAGGCTACTAGACTAGGTGGGATTGAGGTTCACAAGGAAGAGGTATTAGAAATCCTACAGAGTATGAAAATAGATAAGTCCCCTGGGCCAGATGGGATATATCCTCGGATCCTCTGGGAAGCCAGGGAGGAGATTGCCGAGCCTTTGGCATTGATCTTTAACTCGTCATTGTCTACAGGAATAGTGCCAGATGACTGGAGGATAGCAAACGTGGTTCCCCTGTTCAAGGGGAGTAGAGACAACCCTGGTAATTATAGACCAGTGAGCCTTACCTCAGTTGTTGGTAAAGTGTTGGAAAAGGTTATAAGGGATAGGATTTATAATCATCTAGAAAAGAATAAATTGATTAGGGATAGTCAGCACGGTTTTGTGAAGGGAAGGTCGTGCCTCACAAACCTTATTGAGCTCTTTCAGAAGGTGCCCAAACAGGTAGATGAGAGTAAACCGGTTGATGTGGTGTATATGGATTTCAGCAAGGCATTCGATAAGGTTCCCCACAGTAGGCTATTGTACAAAATGCGGAGGAATGGAATTGTGGGAGATATAGCAGTTTGGATCAGAAATTGGCTTGATGAAAGAACATAGAGGGTGGTAGTTGATGGGAAATGTTCATCCTGGAGACCAGTTACTAGTGGTGTACTGCAAGGGTCGGTCTTGGGTCCACTGCTGTTTGTCATTTTTATAAATGACCTGGATGAGGGCGTAGAAGGGTGGGTTAGTAAATTTGCAGACGACTCTAAGGTCGGTGGAGTTTTGGATAGTGACGAAGGATGCTATAGGTTGCAGAGAAACATAGATAAGCTGCAGAGCTGGGCTGAGAGGTGGCAAATGGAGTTTAATGCAGACAAGTGAGGTAATGCTCTTTGGTAGGAGTAACCACAAGGCAAAGTACTGGGCTAACGGTAAGATTCTTAGTAGTGTAGATGAACAGAGAGATCTCGGTTTCCATGCAGACAGATCCTTGAAAGTTGCCACCCAGGTTGACAGGGCTGTTAAGAAGGCATACACTGTTTTAGCTTTTATTAATAGAGGGATCGAGTTCTGGAACCAAGAGGTTATGGTGCAGCTGTACAAAACTCTGGTGCGGCCGCACTTGGAGTATTGCGTACAGTTCTGGTCACCGCATTATAAGAAGGATGTGGAAGCTTTGGAAAGGGTGCAGAGGAGATTTACTAGGATGTTGCCTGGAATGGAGGGAAGGTCTTCCGAGGAAAGGCTGAGGGACTTGAGGCTGTTTTCATTAGAGAGAAGGTTGAGAGGTGACTTAATTGAAACATATAAAATAATCAGAGAGTTAGATAGGGAGAGCCTTTTTCCTAGGATGGTGACGGCGAGCACGAGGGGGCATAGCTTTAAATTGAGGGGTGAAAGATATAGGACAGATGTCAGAGGTGGTTTCTTTACTGAAAGAGTAGTAAGGGAATGGAACGCTTTGCGTCTAGAATAAAGGTGGTAGATTCGCCAACTTTAGGTACATTTAAGTCGTCATTGGATAAGCACATGGGCGTACATGGAATAGCGTAGGTTAGATGGGCTTGAGATCGGTATGACAGGTCAGCACAACATCGAGGGCCGAAGGGCCTGTACTGTGCTGTTACGTTCTATGTTCTATGTTCCCTTCTGTTCCACAGCCCAGTATTCCTCATAACATTAACTTGGGCCTTGTTTCTTACAAATAGCCACAAACATCCAATCCGAGATCAATTGTTACATAAAAATGGAACAGCCACATGCTTGAATGGGCCATCTACACTTCGACCACGGTCAATGCTGGCTTTGGGAAGAAAAAAGGAACCCTTTACCCATCAGCTTGTCGCCTGTTAGAGCCACAGTCCTATCAAAATTTATTACAGAAATAGACAGCACTGAGAGAACACATTTGCTCAACATGGCAGTGGCAGCTCTTTGAACCAATGAATCAAATTAGTTTATTTTTCTTCAAAATGCTGCACTTTATTTCTTTCAATAATCTATGCTGCACCAACATAGCAAAGCCAGTTTTAGACAAGTACCAGGAGTAGGCTGTTGTGAAGAAAGCAAGGTGACATTTGTCTGTCTTGATTGAGGAAGAATACCAAAATTTAAGACAAAGACAATTGGACATGTGGGTTTGATTGTTAAACCCTCGAAAACTGTCCCAACAAAACTAACATTGCCCAATAAATTTTCTGATTGCTTGACGATCAGGATTTTGGTATTATTGATGTAACATCAAATTAACATAAAGATAAGACTTTAAATAACATTTTGATAATAATTATCTTTGGTCAACCTGTATCCGCCCTCCATAAGGTCAGAAATGGGGATGATCGCCAATGGTTGCACAATGTTCAGTACCATTCATAACTCTTCAGATACTGAAACAGTCCATGTTCAAATGCATCAAGCTCTGGACAATATCCAGGCTTGGGGTGACACATGGCAAGTAACATTTGCACCACACAAATGCCAGGATGGACCACTTCCAATAAGAGACCATCTAAAACCATCCTATGACATTTAATAGTGTTACCATCATAAGGGCATCTAGGGTTGGGTCATAAATGCTGGCCTAGCCACTGACCTCCACATCCCAAGGATGAATGAAAACAAAATCTAGTCTCTTTTCACTGAGAAGGAGAGAGAGAAATCCACGGAAGATCTCCACAGCTCAGATAATTTCAAGACAAGAGATGAAGCCAAATTTTCCATGATTGTTCTAAAGCAGGCAGGTGTAGAAAAGCCATAAATGTTGAACTAATAATGTTTATACTTCCAAAATTTTGCTTGGATTACACAGCTGGGATAATCGGGGTGTGAAAAAAGTTCAGCATTTAAAATTGTGGTCAACTGTCCAATTTAGACTTGTCCTAACAGCTGCAGGTTTAAGTGCAGTTTCTATTCATTGACTTTACCTTGAGTTAGTGGACATACACTATGTTCCTTCCTACTACATGCTGTGCATGTGAACAGGGCCCAGGTCAGCGCACTCAGTTTTTCCTGGCTTGGAAGCTTTCCTACAGAGTCAGACAGACCTGTAGCTTGACTCCAATCCTCAGCACCCCCACAACAATCCTGCACCTCCACAAAACCCTAGACCCAGCACTGCAGTCAGTTGCAAGGTTACCTGTAGTCTGCGCTGATAAACCAGATTATTGGTTGGTTAAGCATCAGCAATATCCAAGCACATGTTTTGGACTCCCTCTAGTCCGATTCTTTGTTCTGTTAAAAGCAAAAGACTGCAGATGCTGGAAGTCTGAAATACAAACATCTTCCAAAGAAAAGTCATATCAGATTGCTGAGTTTCTCCAGCAATTTCTGTTACTTGAGTATAAGTCTCAACAACACTTGGCATCATATAAATAAAACTGCAGTGTTATGAGAACCCCAAGACTGGTAACATGTTGCCATGAATGGCAGATGTGTGACTGATCACAAATTGGGATATTGGGAACGAACCTCATCTGGGATTGTCACAAATCAGTCGGGGATTTATTCTGCATCACTTCTTGCCCGAGATCCTGGGGATAAAGTTACAGAGACTGAATGTTTCCTCTAGATAAAACCAACTGCAAGAGTCCTCAATATCAAAATGCTTTGTGTGGTTTCAAGAATGTAACATGATTTTCAGAACATACAGTGCAGCATTACAGATATTTAGAAGTTAAGTACCAACTCAGTGAGACTTAACTGCTCACTGCCAAACCCCTTGCAGAGATCAGGATCAATCAATATTAAAATACACAGTTTCAGAATTGTACAAAATGTTTCAGAAAGCTGGATAGTCATGTCTCTAGTCTTGCTGTGTAATTTCCTGATCCCTGTGTTGAAAGGATCAAGAGGTTCCAGTTCGGCTACACCAAGCTGCCCCTACAAATGCCATTTGTGGAGGTGTTTAATCGCTGTAGAGAAAGATTTGAAACTGGTCTTGTTCAACTCAAATCAGGTGATAGCAAAACCCTTCTACACCCCACTCCTTGACTAACTAGCCCATGTTCTATTGCTTGCAGTGAGCTCCTGCCCAAGACCATTTTCATGCCCTCTGACTCATGGGGTCAGAGCTCCACATTTACCCCACCCAAAAGGTACCTATCCTTCCCACATTTCATCAGAAGCACAGGTCCTGTACTTGAAAGACTATTCAAGCCACACTGCTGTCACAGCAGAATCTGATCCTGCCTCCAACATCTGTCAACATTTTCCACTGACTCACTGCTGAATGAGCAGGAAGGTAAGCAATAGGTGACTGAACGTTACTCTCTGGTTTCTGGGGAGAAGAGGGCAACAGAGTGGACTGCAATGTCCCACTTGTAACACCTTCTCTTCCCCTGCTGAAATCAGTACAGGCCCAGGCTGATCTAAGACCCTGGCACATGGTCAGTGCCTGGAAGAGGAATGCACATTGTTCTCTTTTGAAAATATCTGGGGCATGCCCCGTGTCACGCAGTCACAGCATTATGAAAGCAATATTGCTTATGGCTGGAGAGTGTAGCTGCAGTCAGTTGACCCTTAGCCACCTTCCCCCCACGGTGCTGTAAGACCCAATCTGTCCGTAGCCTACAACCAGGCCATCCCTAACACAAACTGCAGCCCTTCAACCGATTCTCTGAGGCCCCTCCAAGTCCTGTCGTCCCAAATCTTTAACTAATAGCTGTATTGTGAACTGCGAAAATAATCTGTAGGCTTGCAGCGAGTGACAGCAAATGACCAAAGCAAATTACTATCCGATTTTAACAATGTGCCTTGAAAATTAATTACCCAGAAACAAGTGTTGCTGCATCACAGAATGAAAATAGCAGTGCATTCTTCGGAGGGGGGAGCCCTGGATGAGGCTAGGCTCGGCTCCCATCAGTTTGGTAACTCTGCCACAATGCTGCATATCTGAAAAGATGATCAGACCTACCCTTAACCTGAGTGTCATACTCAGTAATGATCTCTTTGTCCTTCTTGAATTTAGCTGGCGATGTCATCGTTTAGAAACTGCTTTCCCTTCCCACGATGAAGAATTCTTGCAGATGCGGGGAATCAGATGCTGTTGTGTAGCTGCTGGCTGAGAGAAAGGCGGGGAGACTGTCAGTCAGTCCATGGGAAAGGCTGGGCTCCTAACCCCAACTCCTGGCAGCAAAGCCCCACCAAAACGGACCAGATTTGAGGAGGGTGGGGAATTTCAAACGGAATCCCAGAGACAGGACCGAGAGAGGAAATTGCACTGACTGCAGCCAGACACCGTCACAGCAGCTCGGCTCCTCTAAACCAGGAGGGAAGGAAGGAGATAGGGAGGGAATCGGGTGGGTTCACTCTCAGACGGTGGTTATCAGGGGGAAAGAGGGCAGGGAGTGTGCGAGAATGTAGGGTAGTGATCCTTTGTCGCCTCGGAATTCCAGTACACAGGCCATTTCAAAACGCGTCCTCCATTCATCCAAATATCCGCTCGTGTGAGAGAGGGGGAGGGACAGTGAGACGGAGAGGGGGAGGGATAGTGAGAGAGAGAGGGAGGAAGGGACAGTAGGAGAGGGGCGGGGGGCGGAGAGAGAAAGAGTGAGCGAGGTAGAACGTGTGTGTGTGTAAGACAATGTTTGTGTATGAGTGAAAGACAGTGTGAGTGTGAGAGAGAAATGGCCGGACTTTGCTCTCAGGCGATCAGATCTGGCAGTGATTAAGACCGGGGTTTAAATTCGAACACAAACTCAGTGCAGAGCAAGATGATGTTGGAAGCAGCAAGAAGAGTTTTCCCAGTTCCCTCCAGAGAGGCCGAGCTGATGGGGGGTGGGGACAGCGGGGGCGAGGGAGGGGTTTTTGGTAGGAATTACCCCCAGCCTGAAGCTATCCCTGGGAAATGGAGCGAGGCTCAGGGTGGGGGTAAGCCCCCAGAACCGGGCAGCTTCCTTCACCCCTCCCCAAAGGCGATCAACTAACTCTCTCGAAGCGACTTCCAACCGCCCTCACTTGTGGGTTCGGTTCAGTGCAGAGAGAGAGATCGTCCGTGGTCGAAAGAAATGTAAAAGTCCAAAATCACACAAAAAGTTTGAGGTTAAAACTTGCACAGAAGCGGTTTCTTCTTTAGGCGCAACTTTCTCCTTGAAATCGTTCCTTCGAATTCATTTCAGGTTCAAACTCTCAGCAACAGTTTCCGCTCCCTGCAATTTCCCCCCCAAACTGACATTCCCTTTTGTCCAAGTGGAGGAACTCTTTCAAACTTTATTGGCTGTGTTTTGTTTCTGCTCTTGTTCGGGTTGCACTCAGCCCTTTTCACAGCCTCCTTGCCCTCTCCTCTGCCCGCACAGGTTGGCAGTTGTAGGGTGTTCCTGCTCATTCCAATTGCGTGAACGAGAAGCTGCTGCTATTAGACAAGAGGCGCCCCCTTCTCTCACTCAGACCGGAGAATCCAATCCTTCCTATTTAAATGCACAGGCTGCCTTCCCTGGCACTGCTGAGCGCTTCCTTCTGTCTCGGAGCGGGACTGTACCATCATCATTCCCCAAACTAGACTGGCAAATCATTTCATCTCCTGATTATCAAAGCTCCGATTTATTAAAGTGCGTAAGACTGATTTACAATGATTGATCGTTTCCCCCTCTATTTATGTTTACAGAAGTATAAGATATGACAGCATAATTGGCCATTTGACCAATCGAGTCTGCTCCTCTATTCGATCATGACAGAGAAGTTAAACATTTTTAAAGACAATAACGCAGTTTTAAAAGGAATACTGGAGTTTTCACCTCCAGCCCCAGCTGGAAGTCCTTTCAACGCATTCCGCATGTTGCCCCCCCTCAACTAAATTCAATAAATCTTGTTCCAATTTAGGGGAGTGCTTGGTGTGAATTACAGCTTGCCCTGATCCAGCATCGAATGGAATAGAGATAACGAGGTGTAGAGCTGGATGAACACAGCAGGCCAAGCAGCATCAGAGGAGCAGGAAGGCTGACGTTTCGGGACCGAAATGTCAGCTTTCCGGCTCGGCCTGCTGTGTTCATCCAGCTCTACACCTTGTTATCTCAGATTCTCCAGCATCTGCAGTTCCAACTATCTTGAATGGAATAGAATCAGGAACAGGCCTTTCAAGCCTGCTCCATCATTCAATAAAATCAAGATTGATCCTAATTGTTGCACGTTCCCGTCTGTCCCCAGTAACCTTTCGTCCTGCTCCCTTGCTTATCAAAGAATACATCTCCTCTGCCTCAAAAATACACCAAGACTCTGCTTTCATTGCTTTTTGAGGGAAAGAGTCAGACTCTCTGTGACAAAACATTATCCTTCTCTGTCTTAAAACAGAGTCCTCTTATTTTCAGACATTGTTTCCTGGTTCTAGATTCTCTCTGTCAGGACACCTCCAGAAATTGTATTTCAATCAAATCTTCTCTCACTTTTCTAACCTCTCGCAGATACAGGCCCAATCTGTCCAACCATTCCTCATTAGACAATCTGCCCATTCCAGGTATTAATCTCTAAACTGCCTCCTTCCTTCAATAAGGAGATAATACTTTACACCATACTTCAAATGTGGGCTGACCAGTGCCCTGTTTAACTGGAGATAGAGGCAGCAAGGTTTAGGGAGGGAATTCCAGAGCTTAGGGTCCAGACAGCTGAAGGCAAGTCTGCCAACATTGGAGTGATTAAAATCAGAGATCTTAAAAAGGTCCAAATTACAGGAGCTAATCTTGAAGGGTTGTGTGCCTCAAGGAAATTACAGAGACAGGGAGGGGCAAGTCAGTGAGGAGATTTGAAGATAAGGATTAAAAGTTTAAAATCAAAGTAAAAACCGAAAGAACTATGGATGCTGTAAATCAGAGACAAAAATAGAAATTGTTGGAATGGCTCAGGTGGACTGGCAATATCTGAGGAAGGGTCACTCGACCTGAAACGTTAACTCTGATTTCTCTCCACAGATGCTGCCAGACCTGCTGAGCTTTTCCAGCAATTTCTATTGCTGACCGGGGAGCTGGTGTCAGACAATATGCATAGCAATGACAGAGGAGTGGAACTTGGTGTGACAGACAGAAAAATATGTTGGCACTGTGTCAGTGTTACAAATTCAGAAGCAATACTTTTAAGTGTCTGATATAACACACTTTCCCTGCAACTGGTGCTCTGTCAACACGTTTCTAAGGGAGTTTAGGTCACATACCTGAAATGGTTATAGAGTCATAGACTAATACTGTACGGCAACAGGCCTTTTGGCTCAAACTGGTCTACGCTGACCGTGGTGCCCACCTAGCTAGTTCCAATTGCCTGCATTTAGTCCTCATCCCTCCAAACTCTTCCCATCTATGTAGCTATCCAAACGTTCCCTGACTGTTGCTATTGTACTTGCCTTAATCACTTGCTCTGACAGTCAATTTCATTTACACACCACTCTCTGCATGAAGAAATTGCCCTTCAGGTCCTTCTTAAATCTTTCCCCTCTCACCTTAAACCTGTGCCTCCTAATATTCAATTCCCCATCCCTGGGAAAAAGAATATATATATTTATCCTATCTATGCCCCTTGTGATTTTATAAACTTCATTAAGGTCACCCCTCATTCTGCTACGTTCCAAGGAATGGAGTCATATCCTGGCCATTCTCTCCCTATAATTCAGGTCTAATAATCCTGGCAACATCCTCATAAATCTTTGCACACTTTCCAGTTTAACTATGTCTTTCCCATAACAGGACAACCAACTGTACACAATATTCACTGAAGACTTATAACGTCCCAACTCCTCAATGCCTTGACCGATGGAGGTCAGCATGCGAAATGCCTTCTACACCACCCTGTCTACCTGTGACACCACTCTCAACAAACAAAGTACTTGTACTCCTAGGTCCCTCTGGTCCAAAACTCTCCTCGGGACCTTATCATTTACTGTATAAGTCATACCTTGGTTTGATTTTCCAAAGTGCAACACCTCACACTTGTCTGGATTGAATTGCATTTGCCAATTCCCAGTCCACTTCCCCATCTGATCAAGATCTCTCTGTTGATCTCTCTAACAATGATATCTCCTAATTTTGTATCATCTGCAAACTTACTAATCATGCCTTGTACCTTCACATCCAGATCATTTATGTAAATTACAAATAACAAAGGTCTCTGCAGCGACCCCTATGGCATACCACTAGTCACAGGCTTCCATTTCGAGAATCAAGCTTCAACCATCACCCTCTGCTTCCTACCTTTGAGCCAATTTTGAATCCAATATGCTAGCTCTCCCTGGATCCCATGCAACTTAACCTTCATGACTCACCTGCTGTGCGGGACCTTGTCACAGGCCTTACCAAAGTCTATATAGACAACATCCACTGCCCTACTCTCATCTATCCTCTTAGTTACCTCTTTGAAAACTTCTAAAAGCTCTGTCAGACATGACTCCACATGCACAAATCCATTCTAACTATTCCTTATCCCTAGACCTTGACTATCCAAATGTTGGTTGATCCTATCCCTCTGTATCGTCTCCAATAACTTGCATATCGCTGATGTCAGGCTCACTGGCCCGTAGTTCCTGGCTTATCTTTGCTACTCTTCTTAAACAATGGAACAACATTAGCCACCCTCCAGCCTTCTGGAACTTCACCAGTAGCTAAAGATGAAGCAAAAATCTCGCAAGGGCCTCTGGAATTTTTTCGCTGGCCTCCAACAATGTCCGAGGATGAACTCTATCAGGCTCTGGAGATTTGTACACCTTAATGCACTTTAAGGCTGCAAACACCTCCTCTCGTCATATTTATGTTCTCCAAAACATCCCCCCTTCTTTCCCTTATTTGCTTAGCATCTATGATTCTCTCCTCAGTAAACACAGTGTGTATACCTTTACATCTATATTTAAGGTCCAACACCTGTTTTAGAATTTCTTTCCAACAAGGATACCCTGATGTAGCCTGTACACAGTACATCCTGTACTCCATGTGGTATTGTCAGTAGCTCTCAGATGGATAGTTTGATTCTATTGCCACAATAATATCATCAGAAAAAAAGATACTTGAATGTAAAATAAGGGAAAACCTACATGACTTCAGGAAAATTGAAAGCATTTCAAAGCAAATTAAACAGGTTTTGAAGTGTAGTCACTGTTGTAATGAAACAGGAATCCTGCAGTGGTTGAGAACGCCCTTGACCATGTCTCCCGCATTTCCCTCAACACATCCCTCACACCCTGCCCCCGCCACAACCGCCCAAACAGGATCCCCCTCATCCTCACACACCACCCCACCAACCTCCGGATACAACGCATCATCCTCCGACACTTCCGCCATCTACAATCTGACACCACCACCCAAGACGTTTTTCCATTCCCACCCTTGTCTGCTTTCCGGAGAGACCACTCTCTCCGTGACTCCCTTGTTCGCTCCACACTGCCCTCCAACCCCACCACACCCGGCACCTTCCCCTGCAACCGCAGCAAATGCTACACTTGCCCCCACACCTCCTCCCTCAACCCTATCCCAGGCCCCAAGATGACTTTCCATATTAAGCAGAGGTTCACCTGCATATCTGCCAATGTGGCATACTGCATCCATTGTACCCGGTGTGGCTTCCTCTACATTGGGGAAACCAAGCGGAGGCTTGGGGACCGCTTTGCAGAACACCTCCGCTCGGTTCGCAATAAACAACTACACCTCCCAGTCGCAAACCATTTCCACTCCCCCTCCCATTCTTTAGATGACATGTCCATCGTGGGCCTCCTGCAGTGCCACAATGATGCCACCCGAAGGTTGCAGGAACAGCAACTCATATTCTGCTTGGGAACCCTGCAGCCCAATGGTATCAATGTGGACTTCACCAGATTCAAAATCTCCCCTTCCCCCACCGCATCCTAAAACCAGCCCAGTTCGTCCCCTCCCCCCACTGCACCACACAACCAGCCCAGCTCTTCCCCTCCACCCACTGCATCCCAAAACCAGTCCAGCCTGTCTCTGCCTCCCTAACCTGTTCTTCCTCTCACCCATCCCTTCCTCCCACCGCAAGCCGCACCTCCATCTCCTAACTACTAACCTCATCCCACCTCCTTGACCTGTCCGTCTTCCCTGGACTGACCTATCCCCTCCCTACCTCCCCACCTATACTCTCCTCTCCACCTATCTTCTTTTCTCTCCATCTTCGGTCCACCTCCCCCTCTCTCCCTATTTATTCCAGAACCCTCTCCCCATCCCCGTCTTTGATGAAGGGTCTAGGCCCGAAATGTCAGCTTTTGTGCTCCTGAGATGCTGCTGGGCCTGCTGTGTTCATCCACCCTCACATTTTATTATCCTGCAGTGAGTAATTCACCTCCTGACTCCCCAAAATCTGTCCACTATCTATAAGGGACATGTCAGGAGTGTGATGGAATATTCCCCACTTGCTTGGATGTATGCAGCTCCAACAACACTCAAGAAGCTTGACACCATCCAGGGCAAGGTAGCACTATTTTGTTCGCACCATGTCCACAAACGTCTACCCACTCCATTACCGCACTCAGTACCAGCAGAGTATGCTGTATACAAGATGCAGTGCAGAAATTCACCAAGGCTCCTTAGACAGCACCTTCCAAACCTCTGACAATTTCCATCTAGAAAGACAAAGGCAGTATATACATATGAAACACCACTACCTGCAAATTCCCCTCCAAGCCACTCATCATCCTGATTTGGAAATATATCACCTTTGCTTCACTTTCACTGGGTCAAAATCCTTGAATTCGTTCCCTAAGGGCAATGTGGATCTACCTACAGCACATGGACTGCAGCAGTTCAAGGAGGCAGCTCACCCCCAGCTTCTTAAGGGCCAACTATGGATAAGAAATAAATGCTGGCCCAGCCAGCAATTCTGACACTCCACACTGCCCTCCAACCCCACCACACTTGAAATAACAACATTTTCAGAACTGTCTGGAGACATAACACATGGAAGAAGAGGCCATTCAGCCTGTGAAACCCTATACAATCTAAAGATGGAATGGGTGGAGTCGTCCACAATTATATTGGACAACTCTAGGATGTTCTCAAAACTCTTTCATGGGTGGGACTGATGGCACAAGATCTCAGTTGGGATCAGGAGGTTTCCAGTAAGTAACATTCTTCTTCAGTGTTCCCCAATTGTCTCACTGGCATATCCTGCAGTCCAATACAATGCCCCAGCTTTATCTGACACTGTACACTGGCAAATAGATAAAGGCAATAATTGCAAATCAACAGAGCAGGAAGGAAAAATAATAGGTCAACTAAAACCCTGCTGCCAATTTCCTAACTTACATCGAATTCCATTCAGTTCATCATTCCTGCACTTGTGCTTCTCGTTATACCACAATTTAAAAATTCTCATTGTTACTTTCAAGTACCTTCATTGCTTCAGGCTCAATGCTCTCAGAATTCTGTCCTATGCCCATTCTGGCTTCTTACGCCTCCCAGATTTTCATCTTCCACCACTGTCGTTCAGCTATCTGGGTTCAAAACTCTGCAATTCCCCCTTTAACCTCTGCCACCTCTATCTCACTTACCACCTTTCAGATATACCTTAAGTTTACTTCACTGTGGCTCAGCAACAATTTTTTGTTGATAACAATCGTGTGAAGTATCTTGAATGTTTTAGTCCATCGAAGAGACTATCTAAATACAACAAAAACAGAAATTACTGGAAAAACTCAGCAGGTCTGGCAGCATCTGTGGAGAGAGAAAAACAGAGCTGATGTTTCAGGTCCAATGATCCTTCAGAACACTAAGCCATCTAGAAAGTATTTTGATCTATCCATTTAACTGTTATAAATATCGGGGTTGGAATATAAAGGCGCTTGCCTTTATTTGTCAGTGCACTGAAAATAGGAGTTGGGAGGTCGTGTTGCAGCTGTGCATGACATTGATTAGATTCCCTACAGTGTGGAAACAGGCCCTTTGGCCCAACAAGTCCACACTGCCCCTTGATGCGTCCCACCCAGACCCATTCCCCTATAGCCTACACACCCCTGAACACAACAGGCAATTTAGCATGGCTGATCCACCTAGCCTGCACATCTTTGGACTGTGGGAGGAAACCAGAGCACCTGGAGGAAACCCATGCAGACACGGGGAGAATGTGCAAACTCCACACAATCACCTGAGGCCGGAATTGAACCTGGGTCCCTGGCGCTGTGAGGCTGTAGTGCTAACCACTGAGCCACCCTTTGGTTAGGCCACTTTTAGAATAATACATTCAACACTGGTCTCCTTGCTATAGGAAAGATGTTGTGAAACTGTAAAGGGTTCAGAAAAGATTTACAAGGATGTTGTCAGGGTTGGAGGGTTTCAGCTGTAGGGAGAGGCTTAATAGGCTGGGGCTATTTTCCCTGGAGTGTCAGAGGCTGAGGGGTGACCTCATTGAGGTTTATAAAATCATGAGGGCCATGTATAGGCTGAATACTCAAGGTCTTTTCCCCAGGGGAGGGGAGTCTAAAACTCGAGGGCATAGGTTTAGGGTTTGAAGGTAAAGATTTAAAAGGGACTTAAGGGGCAATGTTTTCATGCTGAAGATGGTGTGTATGGAATGAACTGCAAGAGGTGGTGGTGCAGGATGGTACAATTACAACTTTTAAAAGGCATCTGGATGTTATAGGAATACAAAGTGTTTACAGGGATATGGACCAAATGCTGGCAAATGGTGCCAGATTAACTTAGGATATCTGGTCAGCATAGACGAGTTGGACCGAAAGGTCTGTTTCCATGCTGTACATCTCTATGGTTCCATGACTCTATAACAGGAAATTTTGCAACAGCTATACAAAATCCTGGTTAGACCACATTTGTTCACTTCCAAACACC
Source organism: Stegostoma tigrinum (assembly GCF_030684315.1). Taxonomy (NCBI): domain Eukaryota; kingdom Metazoa; phylum Chordata; class Chondrichthyes; order Orectolobiformes; family Stegostomatidae; genus Stegostoma; species Stegostoma tigrinum. The sequence continues at coordinate 2,568,037 of NC_081374.1, read as the reverse complement.
ACATATTAGAATCAATATAGTGACGTTGAAAGGTGAGAAATGACATAAACTAGACTTGTAATCCCTAGAATATAGAAGGTAAAGGGTTTTTGTTACTGTGGTTACTTACGGGAATTTGAAAGCAATTGTTAGATAGGCATAAACTTTTTCCAGTAGTTGGAGATTCTATTTCAAGGGGACATCCCTTAGTGAAAGAGTCAGATCATTCAGGGAAAGCTGGACAACAGTTCTGACTGCAGAGTTAGCAGAATTGTGAAATTCTTTCCTGAAAAAAAAGGGATACTGGCTCAGTTAATAATGATAAATCTGAGATTTCATAGATTTTTGCTGGATATCAAATAAAAGAACATGGATCAAAGATGGGTAAATGGGATTAAAATACAAATCATGAGGGGATGATTGTATTCCTCCTGTTGGTTTATGGGACAAATCCAGTTTCAGGATTGGGAGAGATACAGGGAAGATGCAACAGCATCATCTAGTGCCAGGAGGCCTGCTTAACATGCACATCCTGGCACAGAGCTTTCCATAAAATGGACGAGGTGGGAGTTAGGCAAAAAATCTTAATAAGCTTTTAACATATTTCAAAAAGATTGAAGCAATGTCACATGAGGAGCTCTTTAGGTCACCCCAACCCTAGCCTCACCTCAGTGTTTAAAACATTCAACCAGCCTCTCTCCCTATTGCCCTGTTCTGTTTAATTGTATCACTTGGTTCAATTCTTAGCCATCCAAAAATAGTCAGAACATCTTCAACAAGATCACTTTCCATTAGCTGCAGCTGTGCATCACTTCTTTTCCACATTTACCTTAATGGGAGGTGATGGTCTATTGCTGTTATTGTTAGACTCTTTCTGAACAGAACCTGGAGCCGGAGACATGGGTTTGAGTCTTGCCATGGCAGATGGTGAGATTTGATTTCAGTGAAAATCTGGAATTAAGAGTTTAACAGTGAATGCTGCCATTTTTTGGGGAAAAATCAATCTGGTTCACTAATGCCCTTTAAAGGAAGGAAATCTATCATCTTTAACCAGTCTGGCCTATGTGTGACTCCAGATCCACCGCAATGTGCCCTCTGAAATAGCCCAGCAAGCCATTCGGTTGTAACAATCACTAAAATAAATGCTGGGGTCAGCCAGTGACATTCATGTCCCACAATTAAATTAAAACAAAACCTTACCACATGCAGCCAGATCATGACTGAATCTGGGATCAGCTTCCTATATCTACACCAACCGCTTATACCCCTGCTTTACCATTTCTGCTTTCAACCCTGTGGCAGCCACTATTGAGCCTTACCTGCTCATCCAACCTGTTTTCTAGGTTGAGAATGAAGCTCTTCACTGCAACATGTTGCTGTTTTCAGGGAATTGTGGGCATTCCTCTGGCTGAGGAAGACATGGAAACAATGAAATAGAGAAACACCCAGATTGGTTTTTGCCTACCAGTCTGCTCCTCTCCACTGAACGCCATAACAATAGAGAAATTACACAGGAAGAGACCATTTAGCCCACTGTGTCTGTGTGAACTGATGATAAGAAAAAACAACCAGCTACCTGTTCTGTCCCATCTTCCATTATCTGGTCCATACCCATGCAGACAACAGCACTCAGATGAAGATCCAGTTCTTTTTAAACAAGTTGATGGTTTCTGTCTCCATTATTAACTCAGACAGTGAATTCCAGACACTCTCCAACCCACCCACTTGGTGAAAATGTTTTTCATGTTCTCTCTCATCATTCTGCCTATGTTTAACTCTTAAATCCATGTTACTCTAGCAATCATGATTATAAGGAGTTAGAGGATCATGGCTGATATAACATTCCCCACAACCATTTCTGTGCCCTTTCCCTATACTCTCATTTTATTGAATGACAGAGCAGATTTGAAGAGCCAAATAGCCTACTCATAAATCCTGTGCCCTAACCCCGCATTGCGAATGCAAGAGCCCAGTAACAGGAAAACACACACAATTACCAGAATGTGTAATTCATATGAATTCTACCTGCTGAGCTTTCTAAAAGAAAAGTGTGAATTATCAAAGCCTAAATGGGATTTTCAAGCTGAATGCCTCAAATGAAATAATTCTTCAATCACTGTGCATTTTTCAGACAGAAAGAGGTGGATGGGTTTGAAAGAAATGCTTTGTATTTATTGAGTTGCTGTCCTTTGTCATTTATCACAAGCTAGAACAGGCTGGTTTGTCATTCCCAATCTGACAATCCTCAATGATATTTTGGTTCAATATGCTGTTCATTCCCTTAAGCTTGTCCAACCCCTCTTTTGGAGGGTTGCTGGCTAATATTTTTGTAAAATTTACCACCAGTCAATCTGTACAAAGCCACATGGTATAAAAATTCAGAACGGATTGGTTTTCGGAATAAATGCATAATCGGAACAAAACGTGCACAATATTCACAGCATAAACAAGTCAGAATTGTCAATTTTAGCTTACATTTCAGAAATTAAATAATCTCACCGATTGTTGCTCATTGATTTTAGGAAAACTGACCAGTACAAATCACATAATTACTATGTAATGTATTGTAAACTAAATCAGGGCTTCCCAAAGTGGGGGTCAGAATCCAAATGGGGGCAGGAGCTCTAAGAAAGCAATGACTGCTGTTCAAATCTCATGGAATTACCATAACAGCTGCACCCCCACTTCCCAGCTCAAACAGATAGGCCCCTGCTCTCACAGACACTTTGCGTTTTCAGACACCCCTACCCCACTCTCACAGACATCTTCACTTCACTCCCTCTCACAGGTCTCTCTGTAAAGGTCACAGCAATATTCCAGCCTTGAACTAGGTTTGCAGTGGGATAATGTTTGGTAAGTATTGATTTAAATGTCCGTGCAGCATGATGGGCCATTTCACTGTCATTTCTCACCATCAAACCACCGTTCTTAACCCCAACTCTTGTGATATAACCATTCACCTTGTTGCAGAGCCTTGCAAAACAACAACCATAGATTATGTAACAGAGTATGGAAATCAAGAACAAATACATCCATACCCTTTGACAGCATAGTTTGCAGCAGGGGCTGCTCTATAGTAACCTACAGGAAAGAACCTGGCTGGATTTTTATTGTCTCTAGTCCCTGAGTTCTGAAGCCTTGGGAATAAGTTTGATTAGATCATTCTTAGGGACAGCAGACAGAAAGGTCTCTATACAGTATTCCTTCGTGCACCAAGCAATGCATGTATTGTAAACATTGTATATAGATGGCTTACATGATTACAACTGAGCACTCTACAGTTTATAGTGCTCTGTAATAACTACAAGTAAATGACCTTATGTATGCACTCAGTCATGTAATGGTACATATGACAAAAGGTCTAGGACATATCAGAAGGGGAAATATTGTGTAAATGAGCAAACACAGGCAAATAAAGGCCATCACATAACCACTTCTGCAGAATCCTTTTAGGCACTATTGTGAGATAATTATTTGTATTCACTACCCCGGTGATATATCTGACTTCAGAGCAGCTGTGAATGCAAATTTAGCATGGATGGTACAGATGTCTTTGCTGAACTTTCATTCAGAGTCTTGGAAAGATACATTTGCCATTCACACAAACGAAATCCTACTATTTCCTTGCAATAGATTAATAGATTTGGATTCTCCACTTGATAAGGCAATTCCAGGATAAAGGAGCTGGATCTTTTGATGGTGACTCAGCTTCAAGAATCTTTGTTAGGATAGTAAATGCAGCTAAAAAAGTTATACCGCAAACACAAATATAGTTGGATTAAGCAGCTTAGCCTTTGATTAGTCAGTGGCCTCTAAGTTAGAATGCTGTGTTTCCCGTTTCAGTGGACTAACAATAAAATTAAGACTGTTTTTCCAGGGCTGTCAGACACTGTCTTTTTGATGAGACTTAATGTAAAACATCCCATAGCACTACTTGAAGAGGAGAATTTCCTCAGACAATTACAATTGATCAAGGAGATTGCAGGAGTTTGACTTTAGAAACCGTGATAATACCTCCAAAGTACTAGGCTGGAAAACACCTTCTAAAATCCCATGTTTATAATAGTTGCTGACAACTTATCAAGTAAATTAAAGGCCTCAACCTGACTGAAAGGAATGGAGTAGATCGATAAGTGAAAACGGAATTGGATATGAACCGCAAGATGGGAAATTAGGGAAGCAATTGCTGCTTGGTAAAAGGGGTTATGAAAGGGTTTTAGTGATGGATATAGAAATTGTGAAGAAAGCAATGTTGGGGGAAGTTTACAGAAGTTCAAGGCTGCAAAGCCTCTGCTGCTAATGGTCAGTGAAAAGAGTAGGAAACAAACTACATGCTGTACTTAATAGGAAGAGTTGGCATCTTTGGTAATGTCACTGGACTTGTAATTCAAACCTCCAGGCTAATGTTCTGGAGAAACAAAAACACAAAGCGCTGGAGAAGCTCAGTAGGTCTGGCAGTATCTATGGACAGAAAACTAATGTTAGGGTCTGGTAACTCTTCTTCAGAGCTGGATTCAAAGCATTAACTCTGATTTCTCTGCACAGATGCTGTCAGGCCTGCTGAGTTTCTCCAACAATTTCAGTTTCTGTTTCCGATTTCTAGCAAGTGCAGTTTGTTTTAATTTTCTGGAGACATGGGCTCTAATCCCATCATGGCAGACTGTGAAATTAGGATGTTAAAAATCTGGGATTAAAATATTAGCCTAAAGGTGATCATGTAATCATTGTTTGTTGTAGGAACAATTGGTTTACGAATGTCTTTTAGGAAAGGAAATCTGCACCTTTTACCTGGTCTGGCCTCCATGTAACCGCAAATCCATAAAGTGGTTGACTCTTAACTGCCTTCTGAAATGGCTAGACAGCTAATTGGTTTTCCATTCAAGAATATTTTTTAAACAAAACAATGATGAATAGGGCAGGCCTGCAGACGTACTTGAATGATGTTCAGTTCTGATTCAATTTGTTGTTGGTGAGGAGTTAGCATACAATGAGGACAGAGGGTGTGCGTGTCATGACGATTGTCTTCACACAACAGGACATGATTAAATGCATAAACATAACAAAATCTATGGTCCTTAATGTAATTTCACTCATGCAGCTGAAGATCTGAGCAGAGGTAGTCACTTCCTTAATCAAGTCTTTCCAGTTTAGCTTGGATACTTGTGTACCTGACAATGTGGAATATTGCTTGGTTACGTGTATTCATTAAAAAAGGGCAAATTTAACCTGGTCCATAACCATCAACCTCCTCACACCAGTCAGTAAGATTGATGGAAGAAGTCAACAGAAATGTCACAAAGCAAAATAACCTTGCCTGTCAGTGATCAGTTTGTTTCCCAGTAGATCTCATAACAAACTTAGTTCAAACACAGGCACAGATGTCAGGAGTGATGTGTGAGGAACTGCTTTTCACATAGAGGTTATGCTCCACCAACTATGAGACAGAAACATAGAAAACATGGAAAATAGGAGCAGGAGTAAGTCATTCAGCCATTCTCGCCTGCTCCACTATTCTTTACGATTAATCATGTAACTCCTTCTTGGAATCATACAAATGTTTTGGCCTTGACTGCTTTCTGTGGTAGTGAATTTCAACTAAAGAAACTTAACAAAAACAGAAGGCAATGAAAGTGAAAAAGAAAATAAGTCAGTAGTGAGACTTGTCTGAAAGAAAGGGGTTGTATTAAGAGTCATTGAATCATAGAACTGTTGCAACATGAAGGATGCTTTCTGGCCTATTGTGCAGCTGCTGGCTGACAATCTGAAGGAACAATTTGTGTAGTGCCACTCTCTTGTCCACGTCCAGCATCCCAATACATTCTCTCTTTTCAGATAACTATCCAATTCCTTTTGAATGCTATGATCAAAGCTGCCACCAGCCCACTAAAAACACTGAAGTTCAGTTTCTAAATATTCAATTCATGAAGAGCTAACAAGGTGTAGAGCTGGATGAACACAGCAGGCCAAGCAGCATCAGAGAAGCAGGAAAGCTGATGTTTCAGGTCTAGAATATCAGCTTTCCTGCTTCTCTGATGCTGCCTGGCCTGCCATGTTCATCCAGCTCTACACCTTGTTATCTCAAATTCTCCAGCATCAGCAGTTCCTACTATCTCTGATTCAATATATGAAAATGTTTTTCAAAACATCTTTCTCCATTGCTCCTTTTTCCAATTACAAAAGACTACAGACAGATTGTGGTCAAGGTCCAGCAAAAAAAAAATGAGCTAAAGAACAATGATGCGAGGAAACAGTGCAGGAAATCCAGCAACATGACTGTGCATGATGCTTATTGACCAGACTGAATAGTTAAGACCATTTCTGGCACCAACACCCAAGGGACCTACCCACTGAAAATCAAGCACTCATCAAGAATAGATTCAAGGTAAGTGCAGAGAGGAGCAGAAAACTTTATACATGGTCTTCTATGACTTAGTCAACTGGAGGGACACAGTGAGTCCTCCTCAGATTTGGCTGCTTGCAGATGTTCAGCATCATTCTTCAACTTTTCCATGATGATATGCAATCCATTATCCATGGGAACAGACCTACCACAGTCACAGGATGTGTAATGTGTACAAACTGAGATCCTGTAAGGCTACGTCATCATACTAACAATCTTCTCCAATTTCTTCACTGCAACGCTTACCCCACTCCCACCCAACCATTGCCATGAAACTTGCCACTGGAAGGTGGCTTCTCCACAGGGCAAGCGGAGTAACTGTTTAATCTGTGTTGCCTCTAGTCCAGAACCAAGACCACTCCAAATTCTGCCATTGAGCTGCAGTTGTCAGACTACACTTGTGTGCGAGAGACATTCTGTAACTGAGCCCCAAATCATTACTAAAACACACAGAGGCATGTCAGAGAATGGGCCTTAGGCCAAACATACATGGATAAAGATCCTGTACCAGCCTGACTCTACTGCACCACCGACCCAATTATCAAGATATGTGGACAGCCACTGATAATATGGATCAGCACTTGTACCTTGGGAGCCTTCTTTCAGTGAGGGGTGACATCACTGACGAAATTCAATATTGCCTCCAGTGTGCTAGTGCAGTCTTCAGCTGCCTGTAGAACAAAGTGTTTGACAAAGGTTGTCCTCAAAGCCTCCCGGAAAATATGCAATATCCCCAAATGACTTGGGAGAATCTTGCCTTGACCACCAAAACTGGAGATGAAGCTCACATTGAGTGTCATGGGCAGGTTCAGGTGAAGGCTATCTGCAAATTGCAGAGGGAGATGTGAAAAACCTGAGGATCCCATTTATCCATATCTTTAAACACCACTTGCCCCACTTGTGGCAGGCTGTGAGGATCCAGCGTTCGACTGTTTAGTCACTTCAGCATCCACAACCCCAGAGCTGAATAAAGTAATCCTTTAAGATGATGAACAGAACAGAGTTCCTTCTGCAAATCCTTAATTATAAAAAGGAGCAAGAGCCAGTTTAGAGAACAATCAGCGCGACATCAATAATTTGGCTGACAAAGGACAAGTAAGAATCCCTTTTCCGTTCATTCAGGGGATATGGATAGCTTGACAAGTTCAACAGATATTGTCCATCCATAAATGAAGGGAGCTGCCTCAAGCCATTGCAATCTACATGATGAATATATTCACGACAAAATACTGTTAGGCTGGAAGTTCTGGGCTTTTGGTCCAGTTATGATGAAATAATGGTGGCATATTCCAACAGGAAGGTCTGCCACGAGTGGACAATCAATGCTGTGTTCTTTGCATCACATTAGAGTCATACCTGGCAAACAGGAAGATAGCTGTTGGAGGTTAATCATGTAATTTCCAAGATGTCTCCCTAGGAGCTCCTCTGGACAGTGTCTCAGGCCCAACCATCTTCAGCTGCTTTATCATTGACTTCCTTCTTTCATAATGTCAGAGGTGAAATGTTTGCTAACAAATACATAATACTTAGCACCATTTATATCTCCTCAGATACTGAAGTATTCTATGTCAAAATGCAGGGACAATATCCAGGCCTGAGCTGTCAAGTAACACATGTCTCATACAATTGCAGGCAATGGCTATCACCAAATCAACCCATCACCTCTTGACACTCACGTGGCATTCCCATAACTGAATACCCAATTATCAACATCCTAGGATGAGGTTGTTGACTTGCTCACCGAGCTGGCTTGTTTTTGTACAGGTGATTCATCACCATGCTAGGTGACAATGTCATATGTTTATTGATTGAAGTATGGATGGAGAAACATGCCACTAGGAATTCGTGTGCGTGTATATGTTTGGCTTGGGCTACTATGCTTATTTCATTCCAGTTAAACTGATGGCCTTCATTGTCTGAACGTACACACATTAAGGCGAGTTTGTTGTGCCATTTTGCTGCTAGCTGACGTTCGTGTATTCTGATGGCTAGTTTCCTTCCTGTCTGTCGGATGTGATGTTTGTGGCAGTCATTGCATTTTTATTTTGTAAACTATGTTGTGGGAAAGGGGTCTTTAATCCTTGAGAATGTTTATCATAGAGTGGCTGTGGACTTGTGGGCCACCATGATTCCTAGTGGTCTTGAGAGTCTTGTTGTCAGTCCTGATAGGTTTCCAATGTAGGAAAGTGTGGTATGTGTGTTAGGGCGTACTATGTCCTCTTGTTGTTTTCTGTTACGTATGCATCTGTGGATGAAGTTGCGGGATATCCGTTTAAGGCGAGGATCTTGTATAAGTGTTCTTCTTCCCGGCATAATTCTGGTGTTGCAGTGAATTGTGGCCCATTTAAATAGTGTCCTAATACAGCTTTGTTTGTGGACATTGGGGCGGTTGCTGTTGAGGATTTGATCTGTATGGGTTGCTTTTCTGTATATTGAGGTTTGGAACTCCCCGTTTATTAGTTGTTCTACCTTAACATCTAGAAACAGAAGTTGTTTGTTGGTTTCTTCTTCCCGTATGAATTTAATCCCTGTGAATATGCTGTTGATGAGGTGGTGGATCTTTTCTAATTTGTTATATTTAGGAATGGCAAATGTGTCATCTACATACCAGATCCAGAGTTTAGGTTGAATGTGGGGGAGGGTGGTGTCTCCCAGTCTTTGCATGACTGCTTCTGCGATGAGGTTACGAATAGGGTTACCATTGACTAGAAACTGAATTTGATTAGTCAGATAACAGTGGCCACGAGAACACATCAGAGGCTAGGAACACTGCAGTGAGTAACTCTCATCCTTTCTCCGAAAAGCCTGTCCACCAGTTATGGGCACAAATCAAGAATGCAATAGAATACTCCCCACTTGCCTGGATGCATCCAACTCCAAAAACACAATTTTGTTTTTAAATCATCCAAGACAGAGCAGCCACTTGATTATTTCTACATCCATTCCGTCCACCTCTATAGAAGCAGCAATGTGTACTATCTACAAGATGCACTGCAGAAACATCAAGGTGCCTGAGACAGCATTTTCCAATACCACACGTGAGACAGTAAGAACTGCTGATGCTGCAGTCAGAGATAACTGTGGAATTGGAGGAACACAGGAGGCCAGGCAGTATCAGACAAGCAGGAAAGTTGACGTTTTGGGTCAGGACCCTTTTGTGCTCCTGAGATGCTGCTTGGCCTGCTGTGTTCATCCAGCTTCACACTTTATTATCTCTACCCTTCTTTAGAAAGCCCATTTCTGAAGAAAGGTCCCAACCTGAAACGTTGTGCCCTTACTGGTGATCAATAATGCAGCTGTTGTAATCCCATTTACCAGTACTGGCTGGAAGCCTTGTATGCTACAACATTCTGAAGAAGGGTCCTGACGCAAAAACGTCAACTTTCCTGCTCCTCTGATGCTGCCTGGCCTGCTGCGTTCCTCCAGCTCCACACTGTTATATTTGGATTTTCCCTTATTTTACCATGCCCCCCTTAACTTTCACCCTAGCCCCACACTGTTATCATTTTCCAAACCCATGACCACTTCCATCTAAAAGGACAAAGACAGCAGATTCATGGATCACCATCACCTCCAAATACCCCTCCATACCACTCACCATTCTGACTTGGAATTAAAACACCATTCCCTTACTGTCACTGCCAGAATTTTGGCATTCTCTTCCTAACAGCATTGTGAAACTAATCTACACAAAAGGCCACTGCAGTTCAAGGTGGCAGCTCACCATCACTTTCTCAAGGGCAACTAGGGAAGTGCACTAAATGCTGGATCAGCCAGCGATGCCCATGTCTCATTAATGAATTTGTAAAGGCATATTCTTTAAAAGCAAATGGAGAAAAACACGCGCCATCTTGGGCACAAGGACAATTATGTCAAAAATTGGAAGTTAGTCAGAAAAGTCTTCAGCTCATGTTAATCATTCAATGTGTTCTGCTAGCCAGTAAGTGACCAACTTTAGATTAGATTAGGTTCCCTAGAGTGTGGAAACAGGCCCTTTGGCCCAACAAGTCCACACTGTCCCTTGGATCATCCCATCCAGACCCATCGCCCTATAACCCACACACACCTGAACACTACAGGCAATTTAGCATGACCAATCCACCTAACCTGCACATCTTTGGACTGTGGGAGGAAACTGGAGCACCCAGAGGAAACCCTCACAGAGACAGGGAGAACGTGCAAACTCCACACAGACAGTTACCCGAGGCTGGAATCGAACCTGGGTCCCTGGCGCTGTGAGTCTGCAGTGCTAACCACTGAGCCTTCACAATGATGAAAAACTTTGGCCTAAACTGTTAGTTGTGTTTCATGGAGAAGAACAGATTATTTTGCAGCATTGACAGAAGCCCTTTGGCCCATCATGTACTTACTGGTGATCAATAATGCAGCTGTTGTAATCCCATTTTCCAGTACGGACTGGTAGCCTTGTATGCTACAACATGCTGAAGAAGGGTCCCAACCCAAAAACGTCAACTTTCCTGCACCTCTGATGCTGCCTGGTCTGCTGCGTTCCTCCAACTCCACACTGTTATCTATGCTTCAATATAATACACTTCAGTCTTCACTGACCTGCTGGGTAACAAACATAAAACTGAGGAGGACAAATTACTTTCCTCAAGGGTTCATTAATCTGTGGAATTCACTATTCTAGAGTATGGTGGATGCTGGGACAAGGAATAAATAAAGAAGATAGATTTTAATTGGAAACAAAAGCAGAAACTCACAGGTCTGGGAGCATTCATGGAGAGAAAGCAAATTTAAAGTCAAGCCCAGCTTATCCAGAACACAGTTCAGATTTTTAATTCATACAGTAATGGGCTCAAATTTTACGGAGGGTGAAGAAGAAAGGTGAAGTTGACACCAAAGATAATGGGAACTACAGATGCTGGAGAATCCATGACAACAAAGTATGAAGCTGGATGAACACAGCAGGCCAAGCAGCATCTTAGGAGCTCAAGAGCTGATGATTCGGGCCTAGACCCTTTATCAGAAAAGGGGGATGGGGACAGGATTCTGAAATAAATAGGGAGCGACGGTGAGGCAGACTGAAGATGGATAGAGGAGAAGATAGGTGGAGAGGACGGTATGGGTGGAGAGGTAGGGAGGAGATAGGTCAATCGGGGAGGACGGACAGGTCAAGGGGGCAGGATGAGGCTAGTAGGTGGGAAATGGAGGTGCAGCTTGAGGTGGGAGGAGGGGATAGGTTAGAGGAAGAACAGGTTAGGAAGAACAGGTTAGGCAGGCGGGGACGAGCTGGGCTGGTTTTGGGATGCAGTGGGGGGAGGGGAGATTTTGAAGCTGGTGAAATCCACATTGATACCATTAGGCTGCAGGGTTCCCAAGCAGAATATGAGCTGCTGTTCCTGCAACCTTCGGGTGGCATCATTTCAGCACTGCAGGAGGCCCAGCATGGACATGTCATTGAAGGAATGGGAGGGGGAGTTGAAATGGTTCGCAACTGGGAGGTGCAGTTGTTTATTGCGAACCAAGCGTAGGTGTTCTGCAAAGCAGTCTCCAAGCCTCTGCTTGGTTTCCCCAATTTAGAGAGCCACACCAGGTACAGCGGATGCAGTATACCACATTGGCGGATGTGCAGGTGAACATCTGCTTGATGTGGAAAGTCATCTTGCGGCCCGGGATGGGGGTGAGGGAGGAGGCGTGGGAGCAAGTGTAGCACTTCCTGCAGTTGCAGGGGAAGTGTGGGTGTAGTGGGGTGAGAGGGGAGCATGGAGCGGACAAGTGAGTTGCAGAGGCAGTGGTCTCTTTGGAAGGCAGGCAAGGGTGGGGTTGGAAAAATGTCTTTGGTGGTGGGGTCAGATTGTAGATGGCGAAAGTGTTGGAGGATGATGCGTTGTATCCAGAGGTTGGTGGGGTGGTATGGGAGGACTAGGGGGATTCTCTTTGGGCGGTTATTGTGGGGGCAGGGTGTGAGGGATGAGGTGCGGTTATTGTGGGGGCGGGGTGTGAGGGATGAGGTGCGGCAAATGCGGGAGACATGGTTGAGGGCGTTCTCGATCACTGTGGGGGGCAAAGTTGCAGTCCTTGAAGAATGAGGACATCTGGGATGTGCAGGAGTGGAATGCCTCATCCTGGGAGCAGACGCAGCGGAGGCGAAGGAATTGGGAATAGGGGATGGAATTTTTGCAGGAAGGTGGGTGGGGGGAGGTGTATTCCAGGTAACTGTGGGAGTCGGTGGGCTTGCAATGGACATCAGTTTGTAGGTGGTTGCCTGAGATGGAGACAGAGAGGTCCAGGAAGGTGAGGGATGTGTTGGAGATGGTCCAGGTGAACTGAAGGTTGGGCTGGAAGGTGTTGGTGAAATGGATGAACTGCTCCCAAGAGGAGCTTGAACAGTTCATCCAGTGGAAGATCCTCCTCTTTTCTGATGAAGGATCTAGGCCCGAAACGTCAGCTTTTGTGCTCCCAAGATGCTGCTCGGCCTGTTGTGTTCATCCAGCCTCACACTCTTGGATTGCAGTTCCCATTATCTCACTCTTTCGGTCCTTGCCGTTGCTGACACTGGAGAGCGTGCGCAGTCATCTCTATGGAAGACGTTTGCGCATGCGCCACTGATTCAGCGTCTACTGAAATGATTTCAGAAACAAAAACAGAAATTGTTGGAAAAATTCAGCAGGTTCTGGAATATCCACGGAGAGAAAGCAGAGTTAATGTTCCGAGTCCAGTAACCCTTCTTCAGAAACGATCTTTTATACAGAGCTCAGTTTTCTTTTTAAAGAACATATTTAAAAAGCTCCAATATTGTAATGTTATTAATGATTGTAGACTTATTGACCTGAAACTATAATTCTCACACAATCACTCCATCTGGCAAGGATTCTCGCTCCGTTACCCGACGAAATTTAAATGGATTTTTCCGTTAACCGGTGGGTTTTAAAGCCTTATAGTCAACCAATAGGAGGCGAGTGTGAATTTGAATTCCGGCGAACGTTCCAGAAACCAACGGTAACCCGAGGGGGCGGGGCCGAGAGTGAGAGACGGTGCTGTCTGAGTCAATGAGCATAAGTCACAGAGTCATAGGGTCATATCCGGGGACTGGGACAGTCAGTGTACACCAGGCAGTGTATACTGAAAGGAATAGGAATCAGTGTATTTCAGATAGTGTATACTGAAAGGGAATAGGAATCAGTGAGCTTTAGGCAGTGTATACTGAAAAGGAATAGAAATCAGTGAACTTTAGTCAGTGTGTATTGAAAGGGAATAGGAATCAGTGAACATCAGGCAGTGGTGAACTTTAGACTATTTACTGAGGTGGGACAGGAATCCATACAGAAGGCAATGTATACTGAGGGACTAGGACAGTGTACATAAGCAGTGCATACTGAGAGGACAGTAATCAATGTACATCAGGCACTGTGTACAGAGGGACTAGGACAGTGTACATCAGGTAGTGTATGCTGAGGGCGGTAGAGGGGTCAGTCGGTGTAACTGAGATTGAGGGGCAGTCATTCTATACTGGGGGACTAGTCATTGTATTCTGAGGGGGTTGGAGGTAGTCTGAAGGAAGTGGATACTACACTGAGGGATAAATAGGTCGAAAGAGGCACGAAAGGCAGCCTCTACTGAGTGTTGGACAGTAGCACCGTGCACACAGGAAAGGGTTGGACGTGTAAACCACAGACAGCTGTTACTAGATAGATCCAGGCACACACGATTAACCAGGGATAGGGAGATTTGTCAAACATGCATTATTGGCTGGAGCTATAAAGATAACCAGAAATCTAGCCTGACAGCCAGGGAGTGCAGAGTACAGTAATCCCGAGAACAGACCAAGTAAACAGCTGGGCAGTGAAAGTTACTCTCTGACTATTTAACTCAGGGTGAAAGTTTGACGATAGCGAACTGAGATTGAAAGTAAAGTGTGTAAAATTGCAAGCGGCAGTGGGTGTTTGAAGACAATGTATTTTTTCTACGGCCAGAAACAGTGGGAATGAATGCATTTATTAATTCCGTAAAAGTCCGAAAGAATCTCACAGTACTCAGGTTGAATCGTCGCTGCTGCAGATCAGAGGCGCACATTTGAGCGTACGTCTTTGAAATTAAGTCCGGCCGTTGTGGAGAGAAGTCGGAGATGTCGACACTGACATTTAAGAACAAGCTGGTGAATTTGCTGTGTTGCAAGTTCTGTGACAATGTGCTGTGTGCCCGGGGTATGAAGGCAGTACTCCTTGCTGACACAGACGTGGAGCTTTATTCCACTGATATCCCCCCGACAAGGTAAGGGGCAGATTGTCATATTGCCCAGCTTTGTTTGTTATTTTCTGATAGGATTCAAACTGCTTGTATTTTAATGACGCTTAACTCTGCCTTGAGAATGATGAGTATTTGGAGCTGTGTACTTCAGAGAGTGTTTGATGTGGGTATCGAACCTCCTTGAAGAGGGAAATCTGGATAACTTAACAGTCAGGTCATAAGAGTGTGCCGGACAAAGAGACCTTGGAGTGCATGTCCACATTTCCTTGAAAGTGGAGGCACGGGTAGACAGGGTAGTGAAGAAGGTGAGTTAACGAAGAGTCTATTGCTGGATGATCACAACAGACCAAGCAGCATCGAAGGATTAGGAAGGCTGACGCTTCAGGCCTAGACTCTTCTTCAGAAACAGGGGAGGGGAAGGGGGTTCTGAAATAAATAGGAAGAGAGGGGGAGGCAGATAGAAGGTGGACAAAGGAGAAGATAAGTGGAGAGGAAACAGACAGGTCAAAGAGGCAGGGGTGGAGCCAGTAAAGGTGATGTAGGTGGGGAGTTAGGGTGGAGATAGGTCAGTCCAGGGAGGACAGACAGTTCAAGGAGGTGGGATGAGTTTAGTAGGTTGGAGATGGCAGTGGGGCTTGAGGTGGGAGGACGGGATAGGTTGGAGGAAGGACAGGTGAGGGAGGTGGGGACAAGCTGGGCTGGTTTTGGTATGCGGTTGGGGGTGAGGAGATTTTGAAGCTTGTGAAGTCCACATTGATACCATTGGGCTGCAGGGTTTCCAAGTGAAATATGAGTTGCTGTTCCTACAACCTTCAGTTGGCATCGTTGTGATACTGATGGAGGCCTGGTGTAGACATGTTGTCTAAGGAATGGGAGGGGGGAGTCGAAATGGTTTGCAACTGAATAGGGTGAAATAGTCAAGGCCTTTTCTCCAGGGTATGGGAGTCCAAAGCTTGATGGCATAGGTTTAAGGTGAGTAGGGAAACATTTAAAAGGGACCTAAGGGGAAACTTTTCACAAGAGGGTGGTGCATGTGTGGAATGAGCTGCCAGAGGAAGCTACAATTACAACATTAACAGACATCTGGAAGGGAAATGAATAGGAAAGGTTTAGGGGGATATGGGTTAAATGCTGGCAAATAGGACTAGATTAATTTCGGATATCTGGTCAGTGTAGACAAGTTGGACTGCATGGTCTGTTTCCATGTTGTACATCTCCATGACTCTAAAGCATATGAGGGAGACAGGGACAGGAGGATTGACTGAGAGGCTGCTATAGAGTAACATTAGCATAGACTAAACTGAATTAAATAACCTGTTTCTGTACTAGAAATATTACGGAATGACATTTTAAAAAAACAGAAACTCGATCAGCTGTGGGTAACAACAACCTTCTGTTTGAGTCAGAAGGTTGTGAATTTAAGTTTCACTCTAGACATGGAACAAAACTGTAGGTTGGCACTCTGAGTGCAATACTGAGGGAATGATGCACTGCCAGAAGCACTTTTTTTTTGAACACGATGTTAAATCAAGGCCCAATCTGATGTCGGCTATGAAATATCATGTAACACTATTGGTAACATAGAGTTCTTCCAGGTATTCTGGCCAAAGATCATTCCTCAACCTATTATCCAGACATTATTACAGCACTGTTTGTGGAACTTTGCTGTGTACCAATAGGCTGCTGCATAACCTACATATTAACATTGACCATAATTAAACAATATTTCATTGGATGCAAAGAACTTTGATAACAAAGTCATGAAAGGAACTATGTAAATCTAATTCAGAGGTAGTAGGAACTGCTGATGTTGGAGAATCTGAGATAACAAGGTGTAGACCTGCATGAACAGAGCGGACCAAGCAGCATCAGAAGAGCAGAAAAGCTGATGTTTCTAAAGAAGGATCCAGACCCGAAATGTCAGCTTTCTTGCTCCTCTGATGCTGCTTGGTCCTCTGTGTTCATCCAGCTTTTCACCTTATTATCAATGTTCCTTCCAACCTGTGTACAAAATTATACAAAACAGAAAGACTTGCTAAGTTACCGGTAATATCACTTTCAGTATCCACAGATCAGAATGGAAGTCATCTGTCAATATTCTGTCTTCTGATGGGTATCCTGTCAAATGTCTACCGGAAAATGTGCACATGGGAAGGAATTTGATTCAGTTGTGATTTCTGCTGTGTGTCACCTCCCGGCTGAGTAATGTGCCAACACTCATCATTCAAGTTCATAGATATAATGACTTATGGTGAGCTATTGGTGTCCTCAAAACAATGCCCCAAAGGAGATCCCCCTATTTAGAGGTAATGATGTTGATCTGGGAAAAAAAAAGCAAGACATTGAATCAGTGGATTAAACTGGTGTGACAAGTAGAACTAATGGCAATAGTAGCAGAATATGAATGAAAAAAAAATGCTTGCGATTGAATTGGGCTTTTCACATTCGGGCTGTCCAGCACTTTGGTACTTAACCAATTAAGTTTCTTTGAAATGGGAGTCCTGGTTCGCGGTGTTCAAAATCCAGCTCTAACTTTCAATGGCCTTTGATGGGATAGATTTCCAGGTAATAGTATATGGTGACGTCAGCTGAGTAATAATTATGGAAGAGAAGACCTTATCCTTCCTCCTGCTTGTATTATGGGATCTTTTCCATCCACCTGAGAGACAAATTTTATGTGTTGCCTGAAAGATGGCATTGCCTAACAGTGCAGCAGTCCCTCAGTAATGCTCAGGTTTGTAAGCCATATTTATGATCACAAGTCTCTTCTATGGAGCAATGGCACAAATTTGAAAGAGTGCTATGTCCAAGCCAAAGTTGATGTCATCAAAGATCTATGTCTGCTGCAGCCATATTGAACAGAGCTTTACTCTCTGTGAGCTTAACCTCGGACCAAAGCCATCATGTTAAACACTTTACCTTGTATTACTACTGTCAGGCACATCAATAACTTCATGAAAGCAAAGATATTTATTTGGGACATTGTACATGGGACAAACCACATTGCTATTGTTAGTGAATTAAAGCATTGTCAAACTGTAGAAGGACACCGCTCAAGCCGTTGTCTGCACTGAATGTCGAAATGAACATCTCGCTTAGTGCCATCCTCTACCGTCTCCCATTAAAACTAATGTTGTTCTTTTTCAAACGACCATCTGATTCTCTTTGAAAGTTCCAATGAACCTACCTACCAGTGTCGGAGAGTGCATGCCAACCATAACCACTTGCCATGCAAAGGAGCTCTTCCTCATACCATGAACAAAAACAAAGTTGCTGGAAAAGGTCAGCAGGTCTTGCAGCATCTGTGGAGGAATAAACAAAGTTAATGTTTCGGGTCCGGTGGCCCTTCCTCAGAACTTGGACCTGAAACGTTAACTGTGATTTTTACTTCACAGATGCTGCCAGATCTACTGAGCTTTTACAGCAGCTTTGTTTTTTGCCCTCCTCTTTGTGATCCTTGGTGATATTTGTACTGGCAAAGCCCAATGACTCATGACTCCTTAAATCCCACAGCTAACTATTGGCTAGTTTTTTTTTGTAACAAAATATTGACTGATACATTGTGGTCATTCCAATTGTGAACAGAATCCTATAAGCAAGCAGAATAAAGATAATCTTTAATTTCCTGTGGAGTTTCCTATTCACATAAATATTGTGCTTCTTGATATTTTGTTGAGGGGGATAGATTCATGTCAAGTCAAATCAGAACTGCTTGAATGGCCTTAATCAGGCTTGCCTTCTTCTAACTCAACACAGAGTGCTATCTGTGGGCAGTTATTCATAGAACATGGAACACAGAAAACTACAGCACAGTACAGGCCATTCGGCCCACAATGTTGTGCCGTGGAATAATCCTAATCCAAAAATAAAATAACCTAACCTACATGCCCCTTAATTCACTGCTGTCCATGTGCATCTCCAGCAGTCACTTAATTGTCACTAATGACTCTGCTTCCACGACTACCACTGGCAAACTATTCCATGCGTTCACAACTCTCTGGGTGAAGAACCTCCCTCTGACGTCTCCACTGTACCTTCCTCCTAACACCTTCAAACTATGACCCCTCGTGGCAGTCAGTCCTGCCCTGGGGAAAAGTCTCTGGCTATCGACTCTATCCATGCCTCCCATTACCTTGTACACCTCGATTATGGTCACCTCTCTTCCTCCTTCTCTCCAGAGAGAAAAGTCCGAGCTCAGTCAACCTCTCCTCGTAAGACAAGCCCTCCAGTTCAGGCAGCATCCTGGTAAACCTCCTTTGCACCCTCTCCAAAGCCTCCACATCTTTCCTATAATAGGGTGACCAGAACTGGACACAATATTCCAAGTGTGGTCTCACCAGGGTTTTGTAGAGCTGCAGCATAACCACACGGCTCTTAAACTCGATCCCCTGTTAATGAAAGCCAAAACACCATATGCTTTCTTAACAACCTTATCTACTTGGGTGGCAACTTTGAGGGAGCAATGCACTTGAACACCAAGATCTCGCTGTTCCTCCACACTGCTGAGAATCCTGCCTTTAATCCTATATTCAGCATTTAAGTTCGACCTTCCAAAATGCATCACTTCGCATTTATCCAGATTGAACTCCATCTGCCATTTCTCAGCCCAGCTCTGCATACTGTAAATTTCTCGCTGAAGACTGCAATAGCCTTCGATACTATCAGCGGTACCTCCAACCTTTGTGTCATCAGCAAACATACTAACCCACCCCTCAACCTCCTCATCCAAATCATTTATAAAACCTACAAAGAGCAGAGGCCCAAGAACAGAGCCCTGTGGACACCACTCAGCACTGACCTCCAGTCTGAATACTTACCATCTACAACCACTCTCTGCCTCCTGTCAGCCAACCAATTCTGAATCCAGACAGCCAAATCACCCTGTATCCCATACCTCCTGACTTTATGAATGAGCCTGCCATGGGGAACCTTATCAAATGCCTTGCTGAAGTCCATGTACACCACATCCACTGCTCGACTCTCGTCAACCTGTCTCGTGACTTCCTCAAAGAACTCAATAAGATTTGTCCCTCACAAAGCCATGCTGACTCCCTTTAATCACGCTATGCTTTTCCAAATTGTCATAAATCCTATCCCTCAGAATTCTTTCCAAAACCTTGCTGACCACAGATGTAAGACTGGCTGGTCTGTAATTTCCAGGGATTTCCCTATTCCCTTTCTTGAAAAGAGGAACAACATTTGCCTCCCTCCAATCTTCCGGTACGACTCCCGTGGAGAGTGAGGAAACAAAGATCTTCGCCAGCGGCTTAGCAACCTCCTTTCTCGCTTCCCAGAGCAACCTAGGAAAAATCTGGTCTGGCCCTGTGGACTTATCAATCTTAATGTTTGCCAAAATTTCCAGCACATCAACTTCCTCAATCTTGATCTGTTCAAGCCTGTTTTCCTGCTCCTCAAAGCTTTCATTCACAACAAGGTCCCTCTCCTTAGTGAAAACCGAAGCAAAAAACTCATTTAGGGCTTCCCCTATCTGCTCAGACTCCACGCACAAGTTCCCTACGCTATCCCTGATCGGCCCTATCTTCTCCCTGATCATTCTCTTATTCCTCACGTTTGAGTAAAATGCCTTCGGGTTCTCCCTAATCCTTCCTGCCAAGCCTTTTTCATGCCCCCTCCTGGTCTTCCTCAGTCCACTTTTGAGCTCCTTCTGAGCAAGCCTGTAATCCTCTAAAGCTGCGCTAGACCCTTGCTTCCTCCATCTTAAGTAAGCTGCCTTTTTCTTTTTGACAAGAAGCACCTCCGTTCCCATCATCCAAGGCTCCTTAATCTTACCCCTTCTTACCAGTCTCAGAGGAACAGATTTATGCATCACTCACAACAACTGCTCCTTAAACAGCCTCCACATGTCTGTTGTGCCCTTTCTGTGGAACAATTGCTCCCAATCTGTACTTCCCAACTCCTGCCTGATAGCGTCATAGTTTCCTTTTCCCCAGTTAAATATCTTCCCCTGGTAACTGCTTCTTTCCCTTTCCATGGCTATGGTAAATGTGAGGCTGTTGTGGTCACTGTCGTCAAAGTGTTCTCTCACCACGAGGTCTGACACCTGCCCTGGCTCATTGCTGAGCACCAAATCCAAAATGGCCTCCCCCCTCGTCGGCCTGTCCACATACTGAGTAAGGAAACCCTCCTGAACACACCTGATAAAAACAGCTCCATCCAAACCATCTACACTAAGGAGGTTCCAATCAATATTGGGAAAGTTGAAGTCACCCATAACAACAACCCTGCTACGTTTGCACTTTTCAACAATCTGCCGGCCTATGAGTTCTTCGATCTTTCTACTGCTATTTGGGGGTTTGTAGAAAACCCCCAATGAGGTCGTTGCTCCCTTGCTGTTCCTAACTTCCACCCATACTGACTCAGTTGACAAACCTTCCTCGGCAACCTCAGCCCATACCACCTCAGTAGACGAGTCCTCATCAAAAATTCTTTCAGCCACCGTTCTACTGTCCTTGACCAACAAAGCCACACGTCCTCTTCTTTTACCACCTTTCCTGACCTTAATGAAAGATCTAAACCCTGGAACCTGCAACATCCATTTCTGACCTTGCTCTATCCATGTCTCTGAAATGGCCACAACATCGAAGTCCCAGGTACCTATCCAAGCTGCAAGCTCACCTACCTTATTCCGGATACTCCTGGCGTTAAAGTAGACACACTTCAACCCAGCTTGCTGTTTGCCAGCACACTCCTGTGACCATGTTCTCCCTACGCTCATCCTCCTGTGTACTAGGACTACACCTCAGTTTCCCATCCCCTTCTGAGCTAGTTTAAATCCACCTGAATGGCACTAGCAAATTTCCCAACCAGGATATTAGTGCGCCTCTGGTTCAAGTGGAGACCGTCCTGTTTGTAGAGGTCCCACTTTCCCCAGAATGAGCCCCAATTGTCCATGTACCTGAAGCCCTCCCTCCTGCACCATCCCTGCAGCCACGTGTTCAGCTGAAATCTCTCCCTGTTCTTTGCCTCACTATCACGTGGCACGGGTAACAAACCAGAGATAACCACGCTGTTTATTCTAGCAGTCTGAACTGCTGTGATTCCAACTGTCTGCATTTAGATTGAGGCCACCGAATACCTCATGGGATGGAAATTCCTGGTAGAGATAGAGAAGAAACCTTTGGAAATGGAATTGAAAGGAATTTCAAAAGGTCTTCAATGCACATGAAGATTCAGGATCAGATTGAAGATAACTATAATTGATATAACTGCAGCATTGTCAGCTTCCAACAGCTTTTCTAGTTATTCTGCCATGCTTATGAATTTTCAGCTTTCATAGGGAGATAAGGTCCATGTTCCAGGCAGGTGCAAGTAATGACAGATACATTCTTAAGATCAGCATTAGATTGAAAAAGAAAAGAGAATATTATTCAACAGCAATAACCAACACTTACTGGCAACTAAGGAAAGCAGTGTCAAACACATTCAGCTCTAAAAGTCTGACAAAGGATGCCCAAAGGTCAGACAACTGTTTCTGGAAGGGAGTTCGAAAATAGCCCTGCAGACCAATTGCTGGAAAGCCACCATGAACAGAAACGTCACTTGGCAACAGAAGCTGACTTATAACCATTGAATGGTACTATCAAAGAGAAATCCTACAAAAATGCAGATATCTAGGTATCAGGAAGTGCAGAGCAAAAACATAACAATCAGTGTGTTGGTCATGCATTTCAAAAGACATACAGGATAACATTTTGTCATGCCAAATGTGTATTGTGAACATCTTTGCCTGCAGTACAATCAATTCCATCAAGGTTTCTGGAAAGGCTACGGGAAAGGCTAGTGACATGTTTATTTTTAGAAAGGAGATGTATTTAGTCCTTGTTGACTTTTATTTACGACACATTGAAATGGCAAGACTTCATTCAACCGCAGTAGGCTCAATGATCAGAACATTGTAAAGGATCTTGTGATACACAGGATCCCAGAAGAATTAATATCAGACACTGTGGCGGATAACAGTAATGCCACTAGATTAGCAATACTGAGCCCCTGGATAATATTCGGAGGTTCAAATTCCACTGTGGCAGATGGTAAAATTTGAGTTCATTTAGAGAGATCATTGCCAAGTTTTTCTGTCTATCTTCATAATTGAAGTCTGTCATCCCTGGAAAAATTTTCTTAAATCTTTTCTGCACCTCGTCTAAAGCACTTCATCTCCTCCCATAACATATAACGTCAGATTGTGATCTGATTCTGAGGCCCTGATCACAACTTGCCTGTCAGCAAAGTACACTGTATCTGTAGACCCAAAAAACCTATGTAAAGGTTTGTATTATCGCCAAAAAGCAAATGGTCTGCAATTTTCTCGCTCCTCACCCAAGTATGCTTCTCTTGGCAATTGTGGCCATCTGGCACCTCACCAAATTGGCTATCTTTGTATGGGTAATTTGAAGAGGTTAATGCAGCTGAAGCCAATCCTATGCAGATCCAATATTGCACTATTAAAAAGCACAGAAAAGGATGCTGGTTGGCAGTCAGAAGCAAGAACCGTACAGACTAAGTCAGTAAAGACATCTGTGGGGCTCTTGTGATAGCTTCCTTACCTTTGAGCCAGAAAACCTGGGATCAAGCCCCACCTGCTTCAGCGATGTGTCATAGCATAATAAAAACCGAAGGAACAGTGGATGCCGTAAATCTGGAACAAAAATAAAGTTGCTGGAAAAGCACAGCAGGTTCTGAGGAAGGGTCACCAGAACTGAAATGTTAACTTTTTTTCTTCACGTGATTCAACACAGCATGCTTGAACAGGTTGAGGAAACATGCCTACCATGTTCAGGGAGGAGAGTTAAAGATAGCTAAGGTTTAAATTGTAAGGAAAAAAAAATAAAGTCACCCATATTGCCTTCCAGCGATTACCTAAAAGGAAAAATTAATGGTGGTGCATTGCTTCTGCTTCTGTTTTGTTGTGATATGCATATCACCTCCTTGATTGGGCCAGTTGTTGTTGGGAGCATGCTGCTGAGTGATGAAAATTGCAGCTGTTCTTTCACGCTGACTTGTTCTAAATTACAGGGCCGTGGACTTTGTTGGAAATTGCTACCTCACAGAAAGCTGCAAATGTAAAGTAAAAGACATTGCATGTTTAAAATGGTAAGTGTGTTTTCATCTCTAATTAGAAGTTGTAAATGAGTGGCCATAGAAGAATGAATGCCAGGATTCTGCAAATCTTGAGTGAAGAACAACTAAATTGTTTGACTTCAACTGAAGTAACAGTAAATCTTCTATAGGACTGAGAGGTGAGAAGTCAGCAGGTGGTAGTGTATTTCCAACTCTGTGCCATTTTGCCAGCAGTGGCAAAGATAGCAGATGGACTGCCACCTGAAACCTATTTGAATCATTTAAGTAAATAAAAACAAAAATTGTAGGTGCTGGAAATCAGAACTAGTTCTGAGGAAGTGTCACTGGACCTGAAACACTGACTTTGCTTTCTCTCCATAGATACTGCCAGACCTGCTGAATTTCTCCAGCAATTTCAGTTTTAGAATCACATAAGAGCCCAATTAAGGCATTCTTTCCTTTTCCACTGACATATATTCCCAGCCGCTCAGGAGGGCTGACCTCTGCATGGGGACACTGCTTGCTAAATCCTGGGTATGTGATGAGGGGTGTGGTGGGAATTTGTTTGTGGGCATACTTGGGCACCCAACACCACAGGGTTCTCTTGCCAGTAACTACCCTCTTGGCCTTGGCATTTCTGGACCCCACTTGTCATTTTGTGTCCTTGAGTTCCAGATTCAGTTAGCTAGCAGATCATGCCTCAGCCCATAGGGGTAAACATAAACCATTCAACCCCTTGAACCTATTCCACCATTCATTTAGATCATGGTTGATTTATTTATCTGCTTGTCTTCATTGCTTATCTGTTAGTATGTTTACCAAACAAAAACCAATCCATGTTCCCTAACATGACCCATTTTCTTTAATGTGTTTAGGTGGCATTTTGTCTCAGTGTTTGCACTCTGTCAAAATATTGAGGGTTCATATCTCACAATGGACTCATGCATATTGTCTTAATCCACTGTAGTGCAGTGAAGGAGTGTACCCTCATGGAGTTGCCATCTTTCAAAAAAAGATATTCAACAAATTCCTGTCTGCTGCTTAAGCAAGCATAAAAGAATCCGAAGAAATGTTGGAAAATGAGCAAGAACTTCAAGTAGTATGCTAACCATCATGACCAATTATTCATTTATTGTCTGTGTAACCCTACTGGGAGCAAGCTAGCTGATTAAAAGTGCTTGTCATTCAAAACAAAATACAGTTTTAAAAATAGGCATGTAGAATACAACAGTAAAACAGTAATACTAAACTTATACAAATTATTGACCAGATGGCAATTAGAATATTGTGTTTAGTTTTGAATGTCCTAGCTGAGGAATTATGTTAGATCTTTCAGTTGCTAGGCTACCACCATAACTGTTCATGTTGTTTGAAAGCAGCATGCTGGGGATGCTGGAAATTTACAAAAAGAACATTTTGGAAATGCTCAGTAAACCCAGCAGCATCTGTACATTAAGAACCAACATTAATATTTCAAATCAATGCCCTTTCATCAAAACCTTTGCAGGTCACTGACCCGACCATTAACTCTGTTTTTCACTCCACATGTTGCCAGATATGCTGCATATTTCCAGCAATTTCTTCTTCACTTTAAATTTACATTTTGTTTTCTTTGCTTGTATAGTCTGGTTCTCTCTCACATTCTCCTTCCCAAATCATTTCAAATCTGTAGTGTGGTACATGTGTTTATACAGCTGATGGTTCCACAAGTACCTTTTCCAAATTATGGTTCCTGATTGTTAAATGTCCTACTTTACAGATTCCAGAAATAATCAATGTAGTTTTAAATAAAAACATCATAGTCATATTAATAACCAACTTTGTATGTTTATCATTAATAGAGCTTTTCCCACAAAATTTAGACAAATGAAAAGTGAGCAATAAGCTCCTGACCTGGATGCTGTTAACTATGTACCTTAATTTTGACAATGCAAGAAAAGAAAACTTTGTTTTAATATAGTTTCTAACATCTGATACATTGAAAAACAGAGGCAGGAAGACAAATAGTGACCATTTTGTGCAAAACAAGTTCCAATAAGACCAATAATGGATTTCCTTTTGACCACATAATCTTATCTACAATAAAAAATATAACTTTTACTTCTACCCATATTTTAGCTCCATAGTCATTGAAATTATATTTTCCATACCCTCTAAACTATAGTTTTCTAATGTTCTTTATAGTTCATTAACTTGTCCAGAGCACAGCCACCCAAAGTCCTTTGTCCCTATTCTCGCTGACTTACATGAACATCTTTCTGCAATACATTGAATTTAAAATCCTCCGAATTGAGCTTCCCAATGGCCTTGCTATATTCTTCCTCCAATCCTGGATCTTTTCATTTTCCTGAGTGAAAGAGTTTGTGTTTTCTCACTTTGCTCCTTCTATTTTTGCAAGTTTGTCTGCAACCCCAGTCCTTTCCCCCAATCCCACACAGTGGTCGCAGAGTCTTTACCAGCCTGGCTCTGATTGAATATTCTTTCTGAACTAAAATAACTCCGCAGAGGCAGGTATCCCATCACTAAGACCCTCTTCATTTACATGTACATAGTACTTGACACTGGTCTGGCTTCAACAGAACCAGCTCTCTGAGTGAGCAGATCCTCTTACGCACATGTTTATATCTGTAAGCCAGGGCTTCCTGATTGGACCAGGTTAACAGCCCCAATCAGATAACTCATTCCTTAAGGTCCACCTGACTAACCTCATTACAATAACCACATACCTCCCCCTTTAAATTTGGGGGCTTAAGCCTGTTATTTTTTTCTTGTAGCTCCTCCTGGGGTGTTTTCACACCGAATTCAGTTCCTCCTACTCAGCCTCGGATATGGACAGCGTGTACCGGACCTCTTGCGCTCAGAGTGTCTTTGAAGAAAGTCATCCTCTTCTTTAGGTGCTAAATGCATTGAGGCTGCGACGTCCATCGTATCCATTCCAGACTCTGAGGTTTCTTCGATGCTAGATGGAGTGAGAGGAACCATAGGTTCCGACAGCCTTTCTAGTTGTTCTGCCATGCTTATGAATTTTCAGCTTTCATAGGGAGATAAGGTCCATGTGCTTTTTCAAGACTGCCTCACCTACCCAAACTTTGTACATCATGGAACCTGACCTTATGTTAACCATGCCCCTTACCCACGCAGGGCCATCTCCATGGTATCGGCACATTCCCTGAAGAGGAAACTTGTGTCCAGCATTGGCTTTCCCGGTGCTGTTCACTCTTACTCCCCTAATAACATGCCATCCTCTACTGTGATTTCGTCTTACCAGGTCCAGAAAGGACTTAATTCTGATTGTGATC
Organism: Stegostoma tigrinum; assembly: GCF_030684315.1. Classification (NCBI taxonomy): domain Eukaryota; kingdom Metazoa; phylum Chordata; class Chondrichthyes; order Orectolobiformes; family Stegostomatidae; genus Stegostoma; species Stegostoma tigrinum. The sequence goes on along the minus strand of NC_081374.1, from coordinate 2,541,070 downwards.
ATCCTTTTGTTTCCACCATAAACACCAGCTGTTTTAGTTTTGCCAGGATTGGATCTTCGTGCATCCACAGTCTGATATTATCAGCGGGGACCAGAAGGGTGTCCAGAAAGTTTAAAACCAAAAAGGACTCTTCCACTGGCAGCATTGTGGGTAGAATATGTGCCAGCAGGATGTGGGTCAACGATTCATATTTGACGCTTGTCCTCCCAGACGGTGTTCCAACTTGGAATCGTATGCACTTAGAATGATAGTCCACTGTTGAAGTTGACCTGAAGCTTTGGATGACACAACTTTCACATCCTTGAGTACCCCGAGCAGGGGTTTTTAGTCTTTTACTATTACAAATTTACATCCTTAGAGGTATTGGTGGAACTTTCTCACACCAAAGAAGACTACCAAACCTTTCTTCTCTATCTTAGTGTATGCACTGTGCATCAGTCAAAGTCTGGGAAGCATACACTATTGGGCATTCCTCTCCCTTGGGTCATCTGTTAGCCAACACTACCCCAATACCATATGGGGAAACATCACGTCAGCGCCAGATCTTTCTTGGAATTATAGTGTACCAACACCTTAGACAATTTAGCTACATCTTCACTTCCCTAAAGGCTATGCCTTGGTTACAAGACAATTTTCAAGGCTGACACTTTTTCAGTAGCGGCTGTAAGGGTGCCAGGATGGAGGCCAGGTTACATATAAATTTTCCTTGATAAATTCATCAATCCAATGAAAGACCTAGGCCCTCACTTTATCTTCCCATGGGTGTAACCCAGTCTTGATGACTGTAGCCCAAGTAAGTCACTTGGGATTCCTGGAATATACGTTTTTCCATTTTAAGGCCTTGGTGTAATGTCTAAGGACTATGTCCAAGTTAAGTGCTCTTTATTGGTCTTCCCTGTTAATAGTACGTCATCAAGATAAATGGCGACCAAGAGTAGACTTTATAAAATGTTCTCCATTGTCAGCTAAAAAATGCCCCAAGTCCTAAATGGCATTTCATATATTGGTACAAATCCTTATGGTTATTAATTGTAGCATACTTCTGGAATCCTCATCAACAGCTACACATGGCTCAAGTTCAGCTCCGGGAAGATAGCTTCCCCTGCCACCTTTGTGTACAAGTCCGCTATGCGAGAGATTGGGCATTTATCCAGCTGCAAGAAGCATTTTACTATTAGTTTAAAATCCCCACAAAGGCGAACCGACCATTCACGTTTCACTATTGGTATGACTGGTGCTGCCCATGCCATGAACTGTACTGGTTTGATAATTCCTTCGCTTTCCAGCTTCCTGATTTCTGCCTCTACTTGGTTCCTTTGATAGTCTGTAGATTTCCAGAAAACCTATTTAATTAGTTCTTCACCCAGGCAACCATTTTCCAATTGAAAAATGTTGGGCCAATCAAGGTGAATCTTTCTCAACCGATTTCAACCATGAAGCTTTGGTCTGAGCCATTTACTACAATCAGTGGTAACTGAACCAGCTGCTTCTCATGCGAGACTGGAACCAAAGTTGTACCCTTACTCTGTAAAGGTTCCCTAGTGCGGGTTCATAGTCGAGCTGAGGACTTATGCAAACTTAAGGGTTGGAGTCCAGAGCAAATTTTGTTGGTCTGGCTGCACAATCACAGATTCTGAAACAGCCATCTGAGTGTCAACCCCCATTAGAACTGGGTGACTGTTTAACCAGATGTTTATTTTGATTGGTTTTGATCTGGATGTTGCTAAGGAATTTAACTGTTCCAAGCCAGATATAGGTTGACTTTCCAGAGTGTGCACTGTCCTAGACTCTGGCCTATAATTACTCTTACTCAATTCAGGCCTGGTGGGTCTCCTTTGTTGCCTCGAGTTGGCATACCAGCAGCAACAACAATGGCTTGCTAGCCCAAATCCCAAAGAAAATGTTATCATTTTGGCTGAAGCTTGGTTTTGCTTTGGGGTTTTGGTGTAGTCTGACCAAGAGTTTCTCTGCTCCAGATATGTCCTGAGTGCAACTATGCAGTTGCTTTCACTCAAGTGGTCTCTTTCAACCTCAGTTGGCCTGGTGAGGGTATCGACTTCTATTGGCATACCCTAAAAATCATATGCTCCACTTGCTGTGTTTTCGAATGACAAAGCCAGTTGTGCCTGTTTGAATTCCATTTGAGTTTCAGCTAGTAGGTGCCTTTGCATGATTACACTGTTAATTTCACATACCCAATGGTCTCTCAGCATCTCATTATGGGTTAAACCAAAATCACATGCCTCTGTAAGTCAAGTTAACCTCGTCAAAAATCCTGATACAGTTTCCCTGGTTCTTAAATTGGCAAGTAAAAGTGATGGTGTCTCAGAATTAGAGGAGGCTTAGCCTTGTATTATTCCTTAAATAAATCCATCAACTCTTGAAAGGCTTTAGTATCTGGTGCCTCAGGAAATGTTAGGCTCCTAATAATGGAAAAAGCTGCAGCTCCACAAGCTGGCAGGAGAATTACTAGTTACGTTTGATCTGCCTTAACGTAATTTGCCTGGAAAAACTAATACAGTCTTTCCACATACTGGGTCCCCAGTCTTTGATGGCAGGATCAAATGAGTCAAGCTTCCCAAATAATGGCGCAATGCTAGAAATGTTTACCCCCAATCAAAGCCAACTGTTGTGAGTGAATTTTTCCAGGAGTGTGCTTTTACTCTCGTTGCCATTGAAATAACCACACAGAGGCCGGTATCCAGTCACCAAGTCACCAAGTCACCCCTTATTTACATGTGCATAGCACATGATGCTGATTTGGCTGCCTCGGAGTTAGTTCTCAGAGTGAACAGAACTTCTGTTTATATCTGTCAGCTTGAACTCCCCGGTTGGACCAGGTTAACAGCCCCATTCAGGGAACTCATATTCTATGAGGTCCACCCACCTAATCTTGATAGAATCACTCCATGAACCTTTGCATCTTTCCGCTTCTTTCTCCACCTGTAAATCCTTCTTTTAAAGCAACCATCAGCTTCTACCATTTGATCCTTTATTGATGTCCTTCCAACCCTTCCCCATCTAGTATAATTTATCTTGAGATATTTACTTATATTGAGTATTCAGTATAGATGCAAATTGTTCAAGGTAGGTATGACAGCTTTATTTTGAAGTTTTGAGGAGGAAATTCTGCTGTCCATTTTTATTCCCTTTTCTGCTGAAACGCTCATTGTGCTTGTGGCTTGGTGGTTCACTTTCACACGTACTAAATACCATTCCACTCATTTTTCATTTGTGACAATAGAAGATTGTTCAGCTATGTGACTCAGCACAACATATCCTGATCTTGTTCTGAGAACAAGCTAGCAAAAATATATTGATGTGAGAAATGGGACTTTGGCTGAAATGACTTACTGTTTGTGACTGAAGCCTTCTGGTCTGTGTGCCTTAGTATTGCACAATGTTATGTCATGAACAATACCTTAAGGACTCTTGTGAAATTATGTTATAACCATCTGGTAAATATGTGCCAAATTTCAATTTTCTGTCACATGAGAAGTTCATGACTGTGTTTTGTATAAGGAAGGTGGGCAAGTTGTGGTTTTGAGAGGATTCTCTACAGCAGCAGCTGTTAAAGCATTTGTTTTACAATCATCACTTTTTCCTGTCATTTACAGTGGTAATGCTGTTGGCTACCATGTGGTTGCCCCATGCAAGCCATGTTTGCTTTCCTGTAACAATGGCCATTTCTGGATGTTTCACAGCCAGGTGATCTATGCTGTCAACAGACTGGATTCCTCTGGTAAGCATATTATTAAGCTGAGCATGTAAACCTGCAATATAGTACTTCCATTGTTTGGACAACTAGTGTTGTTTAAAAGGGAGTTCATGGCCTGTTAATATTGGAGTTTTGTCTAATTCGTGCATGGGATGTGTGTGGGCTGGCATTTATTCTCTATTCTTAATTGCTTTGGAGAAGGTAGTGAAGAGCTGTATTTGTAAACCGCAGTAGTCTTTGGGGTATAATGACAACCACAGTGGATGAGTTTGTCTTGCTAGATCTATTTGAAGTGTGTCCTATTTAGATGGTGACAGTGCCATATAACATAAGTCCAGTATTTTAGATTAGATTCCCTACACTGTGGAAACAGGCCCTTCGGCCCAACAAGTCCACACCGCTCTTTGAAGCATCCCACCCAGACCTATCCCCATCCCCCTATAACCCACACACCCCTGAACACTACAGGCAATTTAGTCCCCAATGTTAATTACAGAAGGCATGTAAGAAAGGCACCCCCTTTTAATTTATTTTCTGCCCTGTATCCTGACTACTGGTAAGTGGCCTATACATAAAGCATCTTCTTTCCTTTGTGGTTCTCAAGTCTACCCACCCAGATTCTATGCCTTCCAACCATATATCACTTCTTGCTATCAATGTAATTTCATTTATTAGTAACAAACCATCAACTTTCCCTTTGCCTATCAGCCTGTCCTTTCAATAGGATGCATCTCTGTAGGTATTTAGATCCCAGCCCCAATTCCCTCGTAGTCATGCCTCTGTGATTCCCACAATATCATACCGCCAATTTCAGTCTGTAGTACAAGCTCATGTACCTTGTTTTGTATATTACTTGCATTTATGTAAGATGGCCTCATTTCTGTGTTGTCTGCCCCCCCTCTCAAACTTTTTCCCTTGTCTGCTGTGCCTGAAGTTAAATTCCTAACCATTTGTCTGTTTGCTCTTAGTTCAACCTGAGGTGGTCTAGTTTCATTCCTTAGTTTAAACTTCATAGCAGTTTTATGAACTAAGTGGCCGGTTAGGCCCTTTCAGAAAGCAGTTAAGAATCAACCCCATTGCCCCAGGTCGAATATTTAGCTGACAATATGTGGATTGATATGTATCAGTATTTTAAAAAATTAATCCATTGGAGATGGGTGTTACTGACTAAGCAACATTTCTCCTGTTTTAATTGGCCGAATTGTAGTTAAAAGTTCACCACATTGCAATGGGTCTAGAGTCACGTGTGAGTTAGATCAGGTAAGAATGGAAGATATACCTCGCTGAAAGACATTATAGATTAAATGGATTTTTACAACAATCAGTATGGTTGCCATCAGATTAGCTTTTCATTCCAGATCATTTTTTATAAGACCAAAAGAAATAAGTATAGGAGTAGGCTGTCTGGCCTCTTCAGCCTGCTCTGCCATTCAATAGGATCATTGCTGATCCAGCACTCCTCGTGGATACTTTCCTGCTCATTCTCCATAATCCTTGATTTTCCAACTGATCTATCTCAGTCTTGAATATAGGCAAGGACTCTGCCCCCACAGCTTTCTGTGGCAAGACTCATAACCCTCTAAGTAGAAAAAATTCCTCCTCCTCTTGGTCTTAAATTTTTGCAGCTTAATTCTGAGACTATAACCTCTGCATCCTTTCAGTATAATAAAATGTGAGGCTGGATGAACACAGCAGGCCAAGCAGCATCTCAGGAGCACAAAAGCTGACGTTTCGGGCCTAGACCCTTCATCAGAGAGGGGGATGGGGGGAGGGAACTGGAATAAATAGGGAGAGAGGGGGAGGCGGACCGAAGATGGAGAGTAAAGAAGATAGGTGGAGAGGGTGTAGGTGGGGAGGTAGGGAGGGGATAGGTCAGTCCAGGGAAGACGGACAGGTCAAGGAGGTGGGATGAGGTTAGTAGGTAGCTGGGGGTGCGGCTTGGGGTGGGAGGAAGGGATGGGTGAGAGGAAGAACCGGTTAGGGAGGCAGAGACAGGTTGGACTGGTTTTGGGATGCAGTGGGTGGGGGGGAAGAGCTGGGCTGGTTGTGTGGTGCAGTGGGGGGAGGGGATGAACTGGGCTGGTTTAGGGATGCAGTAGGGGAAGGGGAGATTTTGAAACTGGTGAAGTCCACATTGATACCATATGGCTGCAGGGTTCCCAGGCGGAATATGAGTTGCTGTTCCTGCAACCTTCGGGTGGCATCATTGTGGCAGTGCAGGAGGCCCATGATGGACATGTCATCAAGAGAATGGGAGGGGGAGTGGAAATGGTTTGCGACTGGGAGGTGCAGTTGTTTGTTGCGAACTGAGCGGAGGTGTTCTGCAAAGCGGTCCGCAAGCCTCCGCTTGGTTTCCCCAATGTAGAGGAAGCCGCACCGGGTACAGTGGATGCAGTATACCACATTGGCAGATGTGCAGGTGAACCTCTGCTTAATGTGGAATGTCAGAATGTCCTTTCAGTATTTGCCTTGTCAAGCCTCTTAAGAGTCTTAAATGTTTCAAAGAGATCAACTCTCATTCTTCTAAATTCAAATGAGTCCCAACCTGTTTCACCTTTGCTCACAAGTCAATCCCTCCATAACAGGAGCCATTCTACAGAACCTTCTCTGAACGGCTTCCAATAAAACAATTTCTTTTCCTAAATAAAGGCACCAAAAGTGTTCATAATACTCACATGTGGTCTCGCCAGCACTTTGTATAGTTTCAGCAAGACTTCCCTACTATTATACTTCAACATCCTTGAAATAAGAGCCTTCATTTCATTAGCCTTCCTGATTACCTGTTGCCCCTATGTGCTAGCTTTCTGTGTTTTGTGCACAAGTACTCCAAATTCCCTTGTGTTGTACCTTTCTGAAATTTTTCTTATAAATAATATGGTTCTTTCTTCCAAAATTAACAACTTCACATTTTCTCCCATTATACTCCATTTGCCAAACCTTTTGCCAACCTAGTTACCTTATTAATATCTCTCTGTAAACTGTTTGTATTCCTCTCGCAAACTGCCTTTCCACCTATTGCATGGAAATTTGCTGCCATAATGAGTTTTGAAGCCACATACACAGAACATTTGCCTGGGGTTCCAGATTACAGTATTGTTATTCCCTATGCCACCATTTCTCTTGGTGGAAACTACATGTGAGAATATCCACTCACATGGTCAGATTCAGGCTAATATTGATGACTTTGACAATTTTATAGTACATTCCAAGGAAGATTCAAATGGAGTTGGAGCTTTGTCTCTGTTTCTCTCTCAAAGATGTTACAACACTGCTAAACTACTCCAGAGCCTTCAGTTTTTCTTTCAGATTTCTAGCATCCACAGTCTTTACAGTTGCGTTATTGCAGAATGTCAATAAAGAGTTGTGCCTCATGGAAGACATTAACGACAAATCGTAACCCAGAATTAATCAACATCTTCTGTCTAGGGAGGAATATTAAACTGCATGTAAACATTGTATTTTTCTTACAAGATCAGTCAAAGTTGTAGATGGTAGTCAGTAGGAGAATTCAAGGGTTTACTATCTGATAAAATAAAGGATTGGACCTACTAGTTTAAAAAAAACGTATGTGCATGTTTGGGTGGAACAGAAAAGAATTCCAGGCTTTTCTGGAGCAAAAGGAAATGGCCTGAACCTTGCAGAAGCTTTAGTAGTGTTTTTCTTGTAATGTGGATGAATTCCAGGTGGATTTAAAGACCTTTGAGCCACGTCTCAGAGGTAAACGCCATTTTGTTTTCATAGAGCAGTTTCAGAATCATTTTAAAAACATGTGGTTTTGGAGTATTTCAGCTCTAAAGTTCGCTCCTTTCTGACTGATCCCAGAATCTTTATTTTTAAAAAATGAATTCCCAGTTATTGAATTTTTTTAAAAAAAGTAGGGCCTTTGTTGATGCTTGAATAAGATTTTAAATTATTGGCATAACAAAGTAGGAGAGAGCTCTATGCAGTTTGGAAACAATAACTGAAATACTTGTGATTCAGCATTGGGGAATGGACAAGCACTTTTGGGACTGCATAATTTCCAAGTAAACTGGCAGAACTTGCAATAGGAGTTAAGATTTTAGACCTATGTGGAATCTTTAGATTAGGGTTTTGAAGGGTTATGAATCAGTAGGGGATCATAAGCACAATGGGCAGCATGCTGGGACAATCGTGTAATCTTAGAATGATTATATTGCTGAGGGAGGCTATTCGACCTATTGTTTCAATGCTCGCTTTCTGCAAGAGAAATTGACCTTTTCTCATTTCCCAGCCCTTTACCTGTAACTTTGCAGTTTCTTTTCAGTTGCTAATCCAATTCTCCTTTGAAATCTTTGCTTAAATGTTCCTCCACCACACATTTGGTGCATTATACAGCCTGACTACTTTTATTCATTCAGGAAATGTGGACATTGCTGGATCTTGAGAAAGTGATGATGAGCTGCTTTCTTGAATTTCTGCACTGCTTGGGGTTTTCCAGTATTTTGATGCGGCAGCAATAAAGAAATAGTCATTAAGTTACCGTCATAGAGTTGTACAGTGCAGAAGAGCCCCTTTAGCCCATCTATGACCCCGCATTATTCAGCCTTGAACTAGTGGGAGCAGTTGCTTCCTATCCATCCTGTCCATGCAGCTCAAGATCTCATACACTTCAGTAAGGTTCCCAACAGCCTTCTCTGCTGTTAACGCAGAAAACAAGTCTATCCACGGTGATTGAGAACGCCCTTGACCGCGTCTCCCGCATTTCCCACGACACATCCCTCACACCCCGCCCCCGCCACAACCGCCCCAAGAGGATCCCCCTCGTTCTCACACACCACCCTACCAACCTCCGGATACAACGCATTATCCTCCGACACTTCCGCCATTTACAATCCGACCCCACCACCCAAGACATTTTTCCATCCCCTCCCCTGTCTGCTTTCCGGAGAGACCACTCTCTCCGTGACTCCCTTGTTCGCTCCACACTGCCCTCCAACCCCACCACACCCGGCACCTTCCCCTGCAACCGCAGGAAATGCTACACTTGTCCCCACACCTCCTCCCTCACCCCCATCCCAGGCCCCAAGATGACATTCCACATTAAGCAGAGGTTCACCTGCACATCTGCCAATGTGGTATACTGCATCCACTGTACCCGGTGCGGCTTCCTCTACATTGGAGAAACCAAGCGGAGGCTTGGGGACCGCTTTGCAGAACACCTCCGCTCAGTTCGCAACAAACAACTGCACCTCCCAGTCGCAAACCATTTCCACTCCCCCTCCCATTCTCTTGATGACATGTCCATCATGGGCCTCCTGCACTGCCACAATGATGCCACCCGAAGGTTGCAGGAACAGCAACTCATATTCCGCCTGGGAACCCTGCAGCCATATGGTATCAATGTGGACTTCACCAGTTTCAAAATCTCCCCTTCCCCCACTGCATCCCTAAACCAGCCCAGTTCATCCCCTCCCCCCACTGCACCACACAACCAGCCCAGCTCTTCCCCCCCACCCACTGCATCCCAAAACCAGTCCAACCTGTCTCTGCCTCCCTAACCGGTTCTTCCTCTCACCCATCCCTTCCTCCCACCCCAAGCCGCACCCCCAGCTACCTACTAACCTCATCCCACCTCCTTGACCTGTCCGTCTTCCCTGGACTGACCTATCCCCTCCCTACCTCCCCACCTACACCCTCTCCACCTATCTTCTTTACTCTCCATCTTCGGTCCGCCTCCCCCTCTCTCCCTATTTATTCCAGTTCCCTCCCCCCATCCCCCTCTCTGATGAAGGGTCTAGGCCCGAAACGTCAGCTTTTGTGCTCCTGAGATGCTGCTTGGCCTGCTGTGTTCATCCAGCCTCACATTTTATTATCTTGGAATCTCCAGCATCTGCAGTTCCCATTATCTCTATCCAGCCTTTCTTCGTAACTAAAGTTCTCCAATCCAGGCAACATCCTAGTGAACCTCCTCTGCACCGACTCCACTTACATTCTTCCTGTAGTGCAGAGATCAGAACTCTACATATTATTCTGGCTGTGGCCTAGAATGGTGCTATAATTCCAAGTCAGAATAATGTGCAGCTTGGAAGGGAAGACTAGTAGTTGGTGATGCTCCCATGCATCTGCTAACCATATCCTTTTGATGGTACAGGTTACGGGTTTGGAAGGTGCTGTCAAAGGATCCTTGGTGAGTTACTGCAGTGCAGTAGTAGATGGTATATGTGCGGCAAATGATGGTCAAATAAGTGAATGTCAGAGGTGGTGGATGGGATGCTAATCAAACGGGCTGCTTTGTCCTGGATGTGTCAAGGTTTATCACAGTAATTCTGGAAAAGGCCAAATGCTTACTCCTGCTCTGATTTTATATGTTTCTATGAGCTGTACCTTTCCAGGCAAGTGGAGAGAATTTGATTACACCCCTGACTTGTTCCTTGTGTTAGTAGAGAAGCATTGAGAGGACAGGAAAGGAGCTACTTGCCACAGATTTCCTAACTTCTGGTCTGTTCACATAGCCACAGCTAGCCCAATTCAATTTTTGGCATTGCCTGGCATTTATGTGGTGTGAAAATTATTTGTCATTCATTATGTCAAGCCTGGGTATTGTCCAAGCCTTGTTGCATGTGGATACAGCTGCGCCAGCATCTGAGGAGTTAAGAATGGCCATGAACACTATCTCCTTATTAAGCTGTTTTCTCTGTGTTTGGCTCAAGATTGAAAGGAATCAGAACTGAGTAGCTCTGGCAAAACCCAAACTGAGAGTCGGTGAGCAAGCTATTCCTTTGCACTGTCGGTGACCTCTTTTATCACTTTGCTGATGATCATGAGAAAACATATAGGGTGGTACCTGTCCAGGTTGAATTTGTCCATGGGACTTACTTGGGAAAATTTCCACATTGTCAGGTAGACGTCAGTGTTGTAGCTGTACTGTACTTTGGTAGCTTGGAGATGGGGTATAGGTTGTTTAACAGCATCAGTCTTCAGTACTATTGCCGGGACATTGCCAAGGCCCATATCCTTTTCAGTATCTAAAGTTTTTAGTTTGCAATTCTGCCACACTATGCGAATGATGTGAATACATTGGAGAGAGTGAAGAAAATGTTTATGTGAATAGCTCCGAGGATGAGCAACTTTAGTTTTGAAGATAGACAAGAGAAGGTGGGATGAATGTAGAAAATATCGGAGGCCTCATCAGGGCTGGCAGCATCTGTGGAGAGAGAAGCAGAGTTAAGTGGTCTGATTCTTCTGCAGAAGAAGAATCTTTTGAAGAAGAGTTATACCAGACTTGAAATGTTAACTCTGTTTCTCTGTCCACAGATGCTTCCAGACCTGTTGAGTATCTCCAGTGTTTTCTTCAGAATTCCGGCATCTCAGTATTTTGACCTTATATTAGATAAGGTGTTTTCCTTGGAGAGAAGAGGCTAGGAGTAGGTTTGATTAAACTGTTCAAAATAATGATAGGGAGAAACTATCCCTGCTTATAGAAGGATCAAGAATGAGAGGGTATTGATTTGAAATGATTTGCAAACAATGTAAATATCATTTGTGAAAGAACATTTTTGCCGCAGTGAGTGGTTCGTGTCTGGAAATGTGGTGTAAACAGATTCAATCAAAGTCTTCAAAGCCTTAGATATTTGAATATGAATAATGTTCAGGGTTACAGGGAAGAGGCAGGAGAATGCAATTAAGCCATAATATGCATTTAGAGAGCCAGTGCTGACATGATGGGCTGAAAAACCTCCCTCTGCACTGTGATGATTCTGTGAAAACAATCCCAGCTTCACCAATCTGTTGATGTAATTGAACTTGCACATCTCTGGAACCATTCCCTTAAATATTTGCTGCAGCCTCTCCAATGCCTTCTCATTCTTCATAAAATGTATTGTCTGGAGTTGCGCAAATACTGTGGTTGAGGCTGAACCAGTGTTTCATAAATGTTCACCATAAATTCCTGGCTTTTGTCATAGAGCCATAGTGCCATTGCCTCTAATTCTAAAATTCAGGTTTCTACCTTTTCAACCACCATTTTAATTTCTCCTGCCAGCTTCAATGTTTTGTTCACATATATCCAAGATCCCTCTGACCTTACCCTTTTGGAGTTGTTTCATTTATTTTATATTGTCCATCCTCATTCCTCTCGCCAAAATGTATCACTCCACATTTTCTCAGCATTAGATTTCACTGACCTGACTGTGTCATCTTGGACACTGTCATTATCATCCTCATAGTTCACCATAGTGCCAAGCTAAGAGTCATCTGCAAATTTTGAAATTGTGCCCTTTCGACCCCAGGTCAGGTCATTTTGTATATGGGGTAAGTATTTTTGGAAAACTGAGCACCAATATTAAAAGGAAGACATTTTTTGATTTCAGGTGTTGATGTGCTGCTGTGGGGAAATTTACCAGATACAGAAGATGAAGAGACATTATTTAACCTTTCTGAAGAGGAGTGTATCAGATGATAAAAAAAACAACAGCTTCCACGTTTTGATTTTGTTTTGTTTTAAATATAAACTTACTTTGTCATCATGTAAATTTTCTGAACATTTTAGTATCTGCCGCATGATGATTTAACTGCAGTTTGTGAAGTGGAGCCAGCTTGTTTGAAATTCTTTGCACCAGAGAAGGATGTGAACATTCTCACCCTGCAAGTTGCTATGTGAACACCAGGCAGGATTGGTGAAGTGCTGCTTGGTGCTTTGCAGCTTTTGAGACAGTTGTGTCAGATCCTACTGAAGACCTCTGCCTGTGATTAAACTTGAACACAAATACTGGTGTGTCCTCGCACTGGACGAGCTGCACACACCTCATACCAAATTTCACAATGGATGTAACTGACAAGCAAAGAAGTTGTTGTGGTTGCGTATGGTGTAACATTGGGGTTGGGTTAATTGCTACCTCTTCTCCAAATTTTATTCTCAATGTGAAAGCTGCATTTTTGGCAGACAACCTATTCACACTCAAAGAAGGCAAAGATTGTTTTAATAAGGTAGCCAAATATAAATTTGTACTTCTTTCAAGCAATTTCCCTGGAAATAATGTTACTGGCTACATTTTATTGTTGTTAATGTTTAAATTGGAGTTATTTCTGACGGGGAGCTTATGACGAATAAAACCCTGTTATCAATGATGTGCATACAATGCCCAGACTCTGCTGGCCTTGCATTTCAGATGTGGCTAATGGAATTAATTGTGACTAAATATTTGTATATTAGGGTATTTTGTGCAAAGGAATGAAATTTTATGATTATTGTGTTCCATGTCTGACCTCATTCCCTGAACACAATATATGTAGACAGCCTATTGCAGTGAAGTTTCAATGTTATCTATTTGCATTTTGGCTTTTAAATTAAATTTCAAACATTAACTGTCCAGTAATGCAATGTTGTCCAGTAAAATAGGAATTGCTGAGCAGCCAGAGGATGGGCCACAGTAACATCCCTTTGGCAGCAGACACTAATTTTATTAAGAAATATCTTGCATAGAAAATCAGTTTTCTATTCATCAAAGTTTGATGACATGTGACATATGACATGTTAATGCAATTTCTAGGTTTTGTTCAGCAGCCAACAGTAGTGTTTAGATTTCATCAGTATTGTTGTGTGGATCAATGTTTTCAGCAGTGAGACTAATGTACCCCTGCTCTCCACAGAACACAGTTAGATGTTTCTTGATCTTTGCGAGGGTAAGCTCCATTGTAGCTGCCTGTTGTTCATTGGGTTGCTTCATTTGATAGGGCTGACTGTGAAAGTAGTTTTCCTCTTGACAATTTTGCTGATATTTCCACAGTGCTGAAACTTGACATTCTTTTTTAACAGATAAACAAGGAAGTAGAGCTGTCACAATGATAAAAAAAATTCATATAGATTGCCTCTCCTTGTATAATTCTAACAACAAATGCATAATGAATGAAATCAGTCCATCAGCACATCATGTGCAAATCTAATCATTTGAGATCACAAGCCCACTGACAGTGGTTATCATTCCTTTCCATTTACTAATCAGAAATACAATTAGCCATTTTTGATGGCTCTTTGAAACTGTAGTGAATATTATCGGAAATCATTTCTGGAAGAATGTTTCTATGTTTGGTGTATTACACAAACAGAAAGGTTTGCTGACTAGTAAGTACTAGTACAAGTACGAGTAAGTACAGAGTACACTGTGGAAATTATGGTTAAATTCTCTGTTAGTTCACCCTGCCAGGCTCATGGGCTAAAAAAAAAGCTAGTTATGCAAGGCATCAATAGGTGTCTACTCCAACTGGAGCTGTCTCCCTTCAGGAGAGGAAAAGCCTTCATTAACACATAAATAAAAATTGTTTTGTATAAAATTCTGAGTTTACACTATCTGATAGGGACATGATTTCTGATATACTTGAAACCATGAAGATCATATATCATTTATACATATACTCATAAATATTTTGCAGGCTATGTGAGAATTTTATCTGAGAGTTTAGTTAGCTGTCAAATCAATTTGTGTTAATTGTACCTTGCTTTACAGTTTTCCAAAGTGTTAGTGCATTTGTAAAAACTTCCTAGTTGCATGGACAAGCACTAAATTGGAAACTAGATGCACTACCCTAGCTTTCACGTTGAAATATGCATTTGGCTCATTTCAGTACCTTGTGGGTTTCCATACATGACAAGTTTTCTTCTGTCTTCACAAGCAAAATGGGTTGGCGGTAAAGTAATAGCTTCTTGAATATTCACTTGGAACAAAGTACCATTTGATTTAATTTTGAAAACTTTGGTTGAAATTAAAGGCTACATGATCTCTATATGCTTTTTATTCAGCACTATTCAACACCATTTACTAATTTTTCCGGACATGTTGAGTAAAAATGATAATCTGCTATTTACATAGATCGTAAGCTCTAAATTTGATTTCCTGGTCTATGCTGAGCTGGTCCATTTGCAGAGATGCTCTTAGTGATCAGAACAGAATAATTTCTCGAAATATCAACTAAAGTTTCTTTTCCCAATGGCTACTCAACAAGCATAGAATACAGGTTCATACTTGGGTTACTGTGCTTTCTCTTTTCACTTCTAGTAAAATAACGAACTGCCGCTCACTGTCTGGACTTATTTAAGAATGATGGTGGGAGGATTACCAGTCAATTAATCAGTTCCATTGATATTTCCAGGAGAGATAAGTGAAAATTAGTGCCAAAAATACCTCTGTAGGTTTAGATATTGGCATATGTTCAATGTCACATGAGCTGCTTCAACCATCCAAAGTGCACTTCTACATACAGTTACAATTTGCACAAACCTAATCCAATATATGAAATGGACAGTAAACTGCCAATGACTTCTTGTTAGCGATGTCTGTTTGTTCTTTTATGGATCTTGTTTGAAAGGAAGGAAATTATAACATTATATTTTTGCATCAGGAGCTTTTTTTTGGATTGAATTGAAGTTAGGGTAAAGAAACCTTTATTGGGACTCTGGATAATGAGTGAATTCAGCTGTTCTTTAGCTTGCCGAGCTGATCGTTCCATGGTGTGCAGACGTTTTGTTACCCTCCTAGGCAACATCATCAGTGTGACCTCTAGTTGAAACTTTAGTGTTCTGTTTCCTTCCAGATTTATATGATCCGGAAACCATCTCTGCGACTAGAGGTCACATTGATGATGTTGCCTAGAAGGGTAACGAAACATCTACACGCCCCAGAACAACAAGGCTTGGCGAGCTAATGGACAACTGCATCCACAACCCAATCTGCAAATTCCCACTAAGACCTTAAATTAGTGAATTGGAGGTATAAGAGTGGGAGTGAGTGGTATTTGGTGATGTGATATTCTGTTTAATGTGTGTAAGCATATTTGTTTTTATTTTACTGGTTGGCAAGTGTATTTGGAGCTGGTATTCCACATGAACAGAATTGGTCTGTTTGTACATTGGTCATTAAGACAAAAATAAAACCATTGACAATTTCAGTTGTTGTTCTCTACACTTTTATTCTGGCTGTGCTAAACATATAACTGTAGGCACTAGAGAAAATTACTATGCAGTAAAGGATTGAAAAGTGCAAGAATACACTTATTGTAAATTGTTTCTAATAATATGTTCTATATGGCAAAACAAATGTGGGAGAAACATGTGGAGTTTTGTGGAGAGATCCAGTATTATAGAGCTTTATTATTTTCAAGAGGGCTTTCAAACCCTTCCTAACATTTTTGCATGATATCAAAAGAAAATTGTGATGTGAGTATTACATCTCAGATGACCATTCCAATGTGTTAAGAATTGTTTAGTATCAACAAAGGTTTTTCTTTACTATCGGAATAATTAGTTCTTCAAATTCTGAAAGCTTGTACATTGATCCACAGCAGATCCATCAATATTGTAAGAAAGAGAGGTCAAGGTAGCTGTTGGTGGATACCTTTTAACCTTTTATGCTAGAACATAGTTCTGATGAAACATTGATCTGATTTTCTTCACACCGCCCCCCCACCCCAATCTTCATAGATGTGGACATGTTTCCATTTTCCGACTTTTTATTTCTGACTTTTGATGCCCTGTTTCAAGTAAAAATACAATGTTTGTTTGTGAGAATCTGTACTTAGAGCTTTGTGGTTTCTTTTGGTTTTATTTGTAGTTATATTCGTTCTGTAGAAACAGTAGCATTTGGTACATGAACCTTTTTTCTTTTCTAAAAACAGTTTTTGCTGTAAATTTTAGTAAAATATATTTGTACTCCAAAGTTTCAGCATTGTTGACTTATTCAATTTCCCCCCATCCGCTCTTTTGACAGCTTGCACCCCCCACCCTTATATTACTCAGTTATCTAGTGCAAAAATAGAAATTGCTGGAGAAACTCAGCAGATCTGGCAGCATCTATGGAGAGAAAGGGGGGTGAGGGGCAACCTGATAGAAGTATATAAAATTATGGAAGGTATGGATAGGTGGTTGTTGGAGTCTTTCTCCCTAGGATGGAAATGTCAAACATTAGGGGGCATAGGTTTAAGGTGGGCAGGGGAAAGTTTAAAGGAGATGTCTGAGGTAAGTTTTTTACACAGAGGGTGGTAGGTACCTGGAACATACTGCCAAGTGAGGTGATAGAAACAGATACAATAACAATGTTTAAGAAGCATTTAGAAAGACACATGAATAGGCAGGGAATAGAGAGATGCAGCAGGCAGATGGGATTAGTTTAGAATGGCATCACGGTCAGTGCAGACATGGTGGGCCAAAGAGCCTGTTCCTATGCTGTACTGTTCTATTTTGTTCATAACTTGCCCATAGTGTAACTTGAACTTGTAGCCAGAGTTACTTAATTTGGCCACTTTATTTTTGTTAACATGGCTATTATGGTAGAATGATCAATTATTCTCCATTAGAGATTATGGAACTGCAGATGCTGGAGAATCCGAGATAACAAAGTGTGGAGTTGGATGAACCCAGCAGCCCAAGCAGCATCTTAGGAGAAGGAAAGATGATGTTTTGGGCCTAGACCCTTTCTGATGAAGGTTCGAGGCCTGAAACATCAGCTTTCCTGCTCCTAAGATGCTGCTTGGCCTGCTGTGTTCATCCAGCTCCACACCTTGTTACCTCCAATTATTCTCCGTTACTGATTTGTCCATATTGAAGAAGTAATGACTAGTATAATCATTGGAATTTATTTGAAGGCTCATAGCAAACATATTGATTTGTAGGTTAAAAACATTGAGCGATAATGGTTCAATCAAATGCTTTCTAAACTATTGCATACATTAAGCAGCCTGTTTTCTTCCTTCCCTAGGGCGCATGTGTTACAAGCCAGGTATGTGTTGTCTATCCCTATCGCACATGAACTGCATGGCTTGCTAGTCTATTTCAGAGGGTCATAAAGAGTCAAAACCATTGTTATGTATCTGGATCCATACCCAGGTCAGACCAGGTAAAGAAGGCAGGCTTTCTTCCCTTCAGGACGTTATTGACATTATTGCGTTTTTAATGATGAAAATGGTTACATTTTCACCATTTAACGTAGCTGTTGATTCCAAACTTTTCAAATTGAATTCAGATTTGCCCGTCTGCTATGATGGGATTTGAGGCCATGTGTCCAGAATATTAGTTTGGAGCTGTGGATTACCAATCCTGTGACATCACTACCATCATCCTGAATGGACCAGCCAGTGCTGTGTAAAGTGAAGATTTTTTTTTTGGAAATAAGTCCTTGCAGACTTTGGAACTTCAGCAGCTAATGTATAAAATAATTCAGACACTATCTTGTTATTCATTTGACTGAATCACATTTTACAGTTTCTAGTGGAAATCTAGCCATACCTCTGCAATACTTTGCAACTTGCATTTCACATTCTTCTATTAGTCTCCTCTATAGCTGCACCTGTTCCCCTGAGATGATGGTGTTAGAGTTATAGAGTCATTGAGTTGTACATCGTTGGAACTCTGAAATAAAATCAAAGAAGCTGGAAATACTCAGCAGGTCTGTAGAAAGAAACAAAATTAGTATTTCAATTTTGCAACCTTTCTCCAGAAAAGTGATGAAATGTTAACACAAGTTTGTGTAATCTTAATCTGGTATCATTGCAATAAGTCCATCTAAATCCAATATATTCATTGTCGTCAGG
This sequence comes from Stegostoma tigrinum, assembly GCF_030684315.1. Lineage (NCBI taxonomy): Eukaryota > Metazoa > Chordata > Chondrichthyes > Orectolobiformes > Stegostomatidae > Stegostoma > Stegostoma tigrinum. The sequence goes on along the minus strand of NC_081374.1, from coordinate 2,522,814 downwards.
CTGCAGCTTAAGCATAAAATCTAGCCTCTTGTATTATAGTACTTCCGATGTAAAAGTCAGCATTCTTTCAGCTTCATGATTATTTTCTGAACCTGCTCATGATAGTTTTAATGATCTAGTTACAAGGACACCAAATCTCTGAGCCTCCACTGTTTCCGATTTTTCACCACGTAGAAATAATCTGTTCTATCATTTTTGGGTCCAAAGTAGACAATCTCACATTTGTCTATATTTAAATCCATTTGTCCATTCACTTAACCTGTCAATAGCTCTAATTTTATCCTTCCGCTACACGGCTTAAATGACTGTCTACATTTGTGTCATTGTTAAATTTGGATATGCGACTTTCTATCTTAAAGTCTAAGTTGGTAGAGTACAGTGGATAGCTGAAGCCTCAACACAAATCTTTACAGGACACATCAGCCTTTCTGTCATTTACAATGTCTGCCTATTACCTAACTATATTTCCTGCTGTTTAGCCAATTTTCTAACCTAGTCAATAAGTTGTCTTCAATTCCATTAACTTCAATTGTAGCTAACAGTTTCTTCTGAGGGACTTTATTAAATGCCTAGTTTTAATTACTGACTCCAGTATTTTCCTGATAATTGATGTTACCATATTTTATGAATACACATAAGGATCACTTGTTTGCTGTATTCACAACCCCTCATTTTGCCCGTTCCTTTCTTGTAATTTATGCAGTCTTTTCCTTGGCTAAATGTTCATTACATAGTCTGCTCCTCAGGCTCTGTGTACTTAACACTCGCCACCTGATAGTAAAGACTTCAGTCACCAGAGCCTTCCCTCCTAAACTTTCCTCTCCGCGTTCCTCAGCCCTTCTACTCTTCCTTTCTGTTTTCAATATCCACCTTCCCTTCTAGCCATGTTGTCTCTAACGCTTGCATTTCCCTTTCTCACTCCTATTTGGACCCTGGCTCAGTAAAATGTTCTTTCGAGCCTCATGTCTAAATGCAGTCAGTGAAGGAAAGAAATGACTTTGGGCCTCAAAGTGCTTTTCAGCCAATGAAGTATATATAAAGTATATTGTTATAATGCAGTTAATGCAGTTGCCAATTTACAACAGCAAATTCCTACAAACAGCAATGTTGCAATTGTCAAATGATTTTTTTTTTAGAAATTGTACTGCTTTGGTTTAAATAAGGAAGTGAAACTGGAGAGAGTGCTAGGCTTTTATACAGCCATACAGCAGGAGGAGGTTCATGGCCCATCAAATCTATGCTCAGTCTGGATAGGCTGGGACTTGCTTCCCTGGAGCATAGGATGCTGAGGAGTGACCTTATAAATCAGATGGTCATAGAGAGGGGAGTCCAAAACTAGAGGGAATAGGTTGAAGGGAACAGAGGAAATATTTAAAAGGGATCTGAGAGGTAACCTTTTCACACAGAGGGTTGTGCTTGTACAGAACGAGCTGCCAGAGGAAGTGGTAGAGGTGAGTACAATTACAACATCTAAAAGACATTTGGACAGGTAAATGAATAGGCAAGACTGAAAGGGATATGGGCCGAATGTAGACAAATGAGACTAGTTCAGGTTAGGAAACATGTTCAGTATGGATGAGTTGGGTTGAAGGGAATTGAACAGTTCATAATTGTTTAACTGCAAATAAACAATAAATTATTTATTTGTAACAAGTAAGCGATTTCTAATGATTCCTTCCTCTCTTGTCTTTTCCTCTTCTCTTTGTGTGCAGTGTGGCTCAGTCCCCTCATAGAGAAAGGAGATTGTCTATTTAAACATACATGTGAGCCCATACACCTGAGCTAGAAAGGGTGGATTCTCAACATTATAACAGGGAGTCAGAAGCTGCTTATCAGAGTTCTCACTACTCTTTTGATGAGATGTTAACGTAAGACCCTGTCTACATAGTCTAGTGTTTCAATGGGATTTAAAAGCCTCCAAGGCAACATCTCCTCCTGTGATCAACAACAACAATAACATGTCAAACTCTTGGTTTCACCCTTCCCTATCTCGAACATCCTGCAGCCTTCTATGACTCGGTTGTTTCTCTCAATTTCCAGTCTTGAAAGTTTGGTAACTACTTTTTTGATTAGTTGCACAAATGAAACTTCGAATTCCTTGATAACAAATTGCCCCTTCAGGGTTCTAACCAAACACTTCTGTTCTGGAGATTTCAACTGAAATCCTTACACTGAGGTAACCCAATTCAAACTTTTCTGAACTAAGTCCTTTCTCTGGAAAGAACTATTTCCTGTCTTTGCTTTCAACTAGGGCTGCTACCAACTGAAAAGTAAAAGGTTTTCAGGTGATGCTGATGATCCTCAATATTTACTCTGCCTACTCGTAAAACTTTATCAATTCAAATGGATTCCCGTTATCACTCAGGTCTCCCTCTCTCATACTAGTTTAAATAAAAAGCATGGCTCCAGAAAGGCTGACAAGTTAAATTATTAAACCCACTCAGTCACACAGACCAAAACCCACATGCCATTATTTTGAGGAAGTGTAGGACTCATGTCCTGGCCAATATTTATCCCTCAACTCACATCACAAAAACACATTATCTGCGGGTGCATCCTGAATGTAATTTTTCCTATATAAATGTGTACACTTCAGAAAGCACTTAATTATCTGTAAAATGCTTTGAGTCATCCAGGTATTGTGAAGCATTTTAAATATCTTTATTTTACTTGCGTTCTCTCACATACTAGGACATGAAAGTGTGACACTGACAAATGAGACATAATGATCATCAGAGATAACAAGGTGTAGAGCTGGAAGATCACAACAGGCCAATCAGCATCATAGGAGCAGGAAAGCTAACGTTTCGGGCCTAGACCCTTCTTCTTCAGAATTTTTTTTTCATTTTGCATTTTTTATGAAGAAAGGTCTAGGGCTGAAGCATCAGCCTTCCTGCTCCTAAGGTGCTGCTTGGCCTGCTGTGTTCATCCAGCTCTACACCTTGTTATCTCAGATTCTCCAGCATTTGCAATTCCTACTATCTCTGAAATAATGATCATCAGACTGGAGTTCAGGGTATCATAAACGTATGTATGGACTGGCACTTCCTGATGAGAGAGAGAATTGTTTAATCCCCCCACCATTAGCAGGATTCAGCTTATTGCAAGCTAACGGGAGAATTGTGCAAGTTGCAGATGGTGGATAGAAAAGGAACTCAGGGCGCAAAAAAACTGAGCATTCTTAGCGCAAGCAAACTGAGTGGAAAAATCCACCTGGTGAGGATTCCGCTTTCAAAGGGTTAACACAACAAGGAAATAAATCGATCAGAAAATACAATGCAATGCTAAACCACCTCATTCACTCATTTAATGAGTGTGAAGCATATGCTTGGGAATTCATTTGCAATCAGGAAATATATTGCCCCAAGGCCAGCTCCTGTACAATGTAAATGCAATTTTAGTAAGTGATGAACTACATCAGAAAGATGATTGACCTGCTGCTTACAATTTGAATACACCCTGCAGCAAAGCATCTTCAATGCAGAACAGGGTGAGGAATAAGAGTTAATAAATGTGGAGCTGGAAAAGCACGGCAGGTCAAACAGCATCCGAGGAGCAGGGAACTCAATGCTTCCAGCCGAAACCCTTCATCAGGACTGGGGAAGGAGAGGGTAGCCCAGAAATAAATAGAGGTAAGGGGGTGAAGGTGGGTGGGATGAAGATAAGTGGGTGCAGGTAGGAGGTTATTGTGGTTGGTCAGTGGGAAGGGTGGAGTGGATAGGTGAGTCAGAAGATGGACAGGTTGGGGGGTGAAGAGATTTTGAAGCTGGTGAAATCAATATTCAGGCCATTGGGCTGTAAGCTCCCAAGGCGAAATATCAGGTGTTGTTCCTCCAGTTTATGTTTAGTCTCGGTCTGTCAGTGGAGGAGGCCAAGGATGGACATGTCACCAGGGGATGTGGAGGGGGAATTAAAGTGGATGACAACCGGAAGGTCAGGTTGGTTAGTGTTACAGAGCATTGATGTTCCGCAAACCGGTCCTCAAGTCTGCATTTGGTCTCCCCGATATAGAGGAGACAACATCAGGAGCAATGGATACAGTCGATGAGGTTAGATGAAGTGAAGATGAATCTCTGCTAGATTTGGAAGGATTATCTGGGGCCTCGGACGGAAATAAGAGGGCAGGTGTAGCACCTCCTGTGGTTGCTGAGTAAGGTACCAGGTGTGATGGAGGTGTTGGTGGGGACTGGGGAGCTGACGAGGGAGTCGTGGAGTGAACAATCCCTATGGAAAGCAGACAGGGTGGGGAATAAGATAATAAAATGTGAGGCTGGATGAACACAGCAGGCCAAGCAGCATCTCAGGAGCACAAAAGCTGACGTTTCGGGCCTGGACCATTCATCAGAGAGGGGGATGGGTTGAGGGTTCTGGAATAAATAGGGAGAGAGGGGGAGGCGGACCGAAGATGGAGAGAAAAGAAGATAGGTGGAGAGGAGAGTATAGGTGGGGAGGTAGGGAGGGGATAGGTCAGTCCAGGGAAGACGGACAGGTTAAGGAGGTGGGATGAGGTTAGTAGGTAGGAGATGGAGGTGCGGCTTGGGGTGGGAGGAAGGGATGGGTGAGAGGAAGAACAGGTTAGGGAGGCAGAGACAAATTGGACTGGTTTTGGGATACAGTGGGTGGGGGGGGAAGAGCTGGGCTCGTTGTGTGGTGCAGTGAGGGAGGGGACGAACTGGGCTGGTTTTGGGATGCGGTGGGGGAAGGGGAGATTTTGAAGCTGGTGAAGTCCACATTGATACCATTGGGCTGCAGGGTTCCCAAGCGGAATATGAGTTGCTGTTCCTGCAACCTGCGGGTGGCATCATTGTGGCACTGCAGGAGGCCCAAGATGGACATGTCATCTAAAGAATGGGAGGGGGCGTGGAAATGGTTTGCGACTGGGAGGTGTAGTTGTTTATTGCGAACCGAGCGGAGGTGTTCTGCAAAGCGGTCCCCAAGACTCTGCTTGGTTTCCCCAATGTAGAGGTAGCCACACCGGGTACAATGGATGCAGTATACCACATTGGCAGATGTGCAGATGAACCTCTGCTTAATATGGAAAGTCATCTTGGGGCCTGGGATAGGAGTGAGGGAGGAGGTGTGGGGCAAGTGTAGCATTTGCTGCGGTTGCAGGGGAAGATGCTGGGTGTGGTGGGGTTGGAGGACAGTGTGGAGCAAACAAGGGAGTCAAGGAGAGAGTGGTCTCTCCGGAATGCAGACAAGGGTGGGGATGGAAAAATGTCTTGGGTGGTGGGGTCGGATTGTAGATGGTGGAAGTGTCGGAGGATGATGCGTTGTATCCGAAGGTTGGTGGGGTGGTGTGTGAGAACGAGGGGGATCCTCTTTGGGCGCTTGTGGCGGGGTGTGAGGGATGTGTTGCGGGAAACGCGGTCAAGGGCGTTCTCGACCACTGTGGCGGGAAAGTTGCAGTCTTTGAAGTACTTGGACATCTGGGATGTGCGGGAGTGGAATGCCTCATCGTGGGAGCAGATGCGGCGGAGGCGGAGGAATTGGGAATAGGGGATGGAATTTTTGCAGGAGGGTGGGTGGGAAGAGGTGTATTCTAGGTAGCTGTGGGAGTCGGTGGGCTTGAAATGGACATCAGTTACAAGCTGGTTGCCTGATATGGAGACTGAGAGGTCCAGGAAGGTGAGGGATGTGCTGGAGATGGCCCAGGTGAACTGAAGGTTGGGGTGGAAGGTGTTGGTGAAGTGGATGAACTGTTTGAGCTCCTCTGGGGAGCAAGAGGCGGCGCCGATACAGTCATCAATGTAACGGAGGAAGAGGTGGGGTTTGGGGCCTGTGTAGGTGCGGAAGAGGCACTGTTCCACGTAACCTACAAAGAGGCAGGCATAGCTGGGGCCCATGCGAGTGCCCACGGCCACCCCCTTTGTCCGTAGGAAGTGGGAGAAATCAAAAGAGAAGTTGTTGAGGGTGTGGACGAGTTCGTTAGGTGGATGAGGGTGTCAGTGGAGGGGGACTGGTTGGGCCTGCGGGACAGGAAGAAGCGGAGGGCCTTGAGGCCATCTGCATGCGGAATGCAGGTGTATAGGGACTGGATGTCCCTGGTGAAAATGAGGTGTTGGGGGCCAGGGAATTGGAAGTCCTGGAGGAGGTGGAGGGCATGGGTGGTGTCACGGACGTAGGTAGGGGGTTCCTGGACCAAAGGGGAGAAAATGGAGCCCAGATAGGTGGAGATGAGTTTGGTGGGGCAGGAACAGGCTGAGACAATGGGTCGACCAGGGCAGGCAGGTTTGTGGATTTTGGGAAGGAGATAGAAACGGGCCGTGCGGGGTTGGGGAACAATGAGGTTGGAGGCTGTGGGTGGGAGGTCCCCTGAGGTGATGAGGTCATGAATGGTGTTGGAGATGATGGTTTGGTGCTCGGGTGTGGGGTCATGATCGAGGGGGAGGTAGGAGGTGGTGTCAGAGAGTTGGCGTTTGGCCTCGGCGATGTGAGGTCAGTGCGCCATACTACCACTGCGTCACCCTTGTCTGCAGCTGGGGAATAAAATACCTTTCTGGTGGTGGGGTCTGCAGAAATGTCAGAAAATGATGCATTGCATTCAGAGGTAGGTGGGGTGGTATATGAGGACCAAGGGGACTCTATCCTTATTGTTGAGGGGGCAGGGTTTGATAGCAGAAGCACAGGAAGTGGTTGCCCTCCATCCACCTATCTCCAGCCCACCTACCTTCCCCTCCCAGCCCAAACCCCCTCCCTTTATTTATTTCTGGGCTCACCTTCCCCCCCCCCAATCCTGCCGAAGGGTTTTGGCCCAAAACGTTGACTTCCTTGCTCCTTGGACGCTGTCTGACCTGCTGTGTTTTTCCAGCTCCACGTTTACTGATTCTAGCTTCCAGCATCTGTGGTTCTTTCTGTCTCCAAGGGTGAGAAATAAATTAGATATGGCAAATCAGCCCCAAAGAACCCTTCCTGACATCATCCCTCCCCAGCTCTATAGTGCCTTCAGCATCATCCTTTGAGATATCTATACTCACCAGTTTCCATCAATTTCAATCCTTTGAGCATTCCTCAATTTTAATCACTTTGCCATTGGCAGCCAAGCATTCACAGTGTCTGCTCCAAGCTCCAATATTTCCAGCCGAGGTTTCCCCACCTCCCTCTCTCTCTATCTTTCCCTTCTTCAGTGGCAGTCACTTGGTAGTGAGGAGGCCTTGCTTTCACTCTGGTTGAATGGGATTTGAGGTGGTTGATAAACCCAGTGATACATCTGACGCCAATTGTGCTTAAAGCGTTAGTGAGGTGGGTTTGGAGGTTTGCGTGATTACTTGGATTCTTTGACTTCACCTCTTCATATTCCTCACAAAGTCTCTTGATGTTGGTGCCTTCCTGAATGAGCCTTTTCCATTTTGGCTGGTCACAAGTTAGGAACTCCCCTGAATAGGTCACTGAGGGCAGTGGTTGCAGGGAGATGGGTGGGGGTGGGGTGGGTGGTGTTGTCGGGGGGTGGTAGGGCCAGATCAATCTCTTTAGGGACCCTCTGAGGACAAGTTCAAAATGTGTCTGCTGTCCACGGGCAGTGATGGACTTACAAATGGCTCTGATGTCAGGCCCAGCAGATCTGGTTTTGATTGTTGCCTCACTGCTGGGCATGTTGCCTTGGGAAAGCACATTGTTGTTGGAGCAGCAGGTTTGGGGGATCTTGTGAAGGTCTCACAAGTGGGATTTCTCTGGTACTTTTGGTCTCTGAAGCTTGTAGAAGTTTAGGGACCATTGCTGCTTAGGGAACCATGAGTCCTGGGGGTTTGGGTTTGGGATCTTGGTCCTCAAATACTTCTTTCCTCAGCTGAGTGAAGACTAAGCTGTCACAATGGAGGCGATAATGAATTTCAGTACCTATCTCTTCCTTCATTGAGAGGAAGCTCCCACATACACCCTTTGGTATTGATATTAATCAATGTAGAGGACAAGGATGAGAAGGGGCTGCAGGTTTTGAGTTGTGGGTGCTATTTAGACGAGGGTCATTCTTTTAGGGATGTTTAGTGAAAGGTCTAAGTTCTCATTTGCTTTGAAGAAAGGTCTGGAGCTCAGATTCGGAGTGAGTGCACACACAAAAACTTTGGCTGCATAAGAATATAAGAAGTAAAAGCAGGAGTAGGCAATTCAGCCCCTAAAGCTTTTCCCACATTCAATGAGATCATGGCTGATCTGGCCTAGGCCTCAACATATTTTTCATGTCAACCATATACCGCCCCAACTCATGTAGATAGCCAGGTAATTTCAAATTGGAATGGACATTGAGAGCCAGCCCTATTCTGACTTAAGAGGAATCACATCTAAGCTCAAACAAAGAGAAATAGCACATTGCATTCAGGAGTCAGTGTGGAGTAGCAGAAGAAGCTTAACGTATGTTTCAAGTGAAAAATTTAAAAACAACACCAAGTGCAGTGCAGAAAACACTGAAGGAATTCAAAAAGTTAAAAATGAAATGAAGAGGCAAAATAACAGCAGAAGGCAGGATCCAAATCTGCCAGCATGAATTGGAAAGCCACTGGTCTGCTGTTTGAGTTCAAACTTTTTAAACAAAGGATGCCTCTTATGAATCATGGAACAAGCAGTTACAGAGAGATAGTAACTCTCTGTTACTCTAGCAGAGTATGCCAATGCTAGAGTCTGAGATAACACAGTGTGGAGGTGGAGGAACACAGCAGGCCAGGCAGCATCAGAGGAGCAGGAAAGTTGATACTTTGAATCGGAACCCTTCTTCAGAAGTCTGAACCAAAACGTCAGCAGTTACAGAGCTAGTTAAGCATGTTCATAGGATCCCTACCATGTGGAAGCAGGCCATTTAGTCTACACCAACCCTATGAAGAGCATCCCACTCAGACCTACACACCCTACAGTACCCCTGTAGCTTTGCATTTCACATGATTAATCCACCTAACTTGCACACTTGAACACTGTGGGAGGAAACTGGAGCACCCGGAGGAAATGGGGACATGGGGAGAATGCGCAAACTCCACACAGTTGCTCAGGTGTGCGGTTGAACCTGGGTCGCTGGCGCTGGTGCTAATCATTGAGCCACAGTGCCACTCCATAGCTGCCTAAACTAAGCTGTTTCTGGTAACAAAAGGTGATGTATGAAGTAGTTTTCACAAAACAATGTCAATTATTTACATGTGATTATTTTAATTTAATGCTGGTGTTTGTTTCTGTGTGGGTTGTAGTTCTGAATCTCTGCTTGTAATTCTTAATTATAATTAAAATAATTAGAGTTGGTTTCATTCTCTAAACAATTCTGAAATGTCCCAATTAAATCCTGCATCATTGTAACAACTAAACAAGTTATTTTTTTCCTCCATAAAATACTTTTATTGCATTTCTATATCACCTTTCATGTAAAAACAAACCCAAAGGCATTTCACAGAAATATTATAAAATGACATGGGGTCAGTTCACACAATGAGAAATAAGTTGGGTGACCAGCAACTTGATTGAAGAGACGGTTTTAAGGAAAGTTTTAAAGGAAAAAAGGGAGGTAGAGAGATGTGGAGAGAGAGAGAGAGAGGTATACAGCCAGGTAGAGAGACGTAGAAAGAGATAGAGATATGTCTAGACAGATAGAGAGACAGAGATAGAGAGGTGTAGAGAGAATGAGAAAGATGCAGAGATGGGGCGGAGGCGAGGTGCAGTCATGTGAGGTATGAGAGGAAATTTCAGAGTTAGTGCCAAGGCAACTGAAGGCCCAGCCAGTAGGTGGTGGAGCAGTGTCACAGAAAGTCTTACCCAGAGGTGATGAACCCGCTGGGGTAGATCCTCAAGGGCGTTTTCCCACCTCTGGCATTGTTCCACTGCTCATTTGTCATGCTGAATATGAAGGTTAACACGTTGTTCAGTTATGGAGAGTATCACTGAGTCAGTTCCAGCCATGGTGCAAGTCAAGATTTTCCACAGCGCAATCAGCAAGTGCAAAGCTACTCTGATCACTACCTGCTTAGCACCTTGGTTCTACTTCCACAACCAGGTCCTGCTTCTCTGAAAGGACCTCTCTCTTTTCACAGCTAAAGTACTCACTTGGACCTTTATTGCTCCAGCTTTTACCCATTGGTTTCCAAAGACTCACGACTGGTCTGAATTGTCACACTGTCTATACAAATTCAAACCCATCTTTGTGTCCTGGAGACAATAAGGACAGCAGATGCTGGAAGTCAGAGTCTACAGGTGTGAGGCTAGAAAAACACAGCAGGTCATACAGCATCCGAGGAGCAGGAAGGTCAATGTTTTGGGCCGAACTGTTCAAATTCTACTGCATCTCTGCTTCCAGCCTTTCTCCGAACGGCTGTAACACTGGCCCTGTCTCTTTCCCGGCTTGGCCTCTGCCTCTGGAAGGAGGTGAATCAGTTTGATACAAAATGTGACTCAATTTCTAATATTAAGGTTGGCACTGCCCCCTGCTGATTGGATGTAAAGTCTAAAAACCAGTTATCAACTGAGTCTTTCACTATTATGCTGAAAATGTTAGTGCAGTCTTCTGAGAGATGGTGGGTGTCCCTGCTGAAAAGGAGACTGCAGGAACCATGGTGAAGCAATGGTATTAGACAATAGTTGGCAGACTATTAATCCGGCAATGCAGGTAATTTTCTGGGAACATTGGTTCAAATCCCACCACGGCAAATGGAGGAAATTGAATTCAATAAAAAAATCTGGAATTAAGAGCCGAATGATGGCTGTTCATGATTGTTGGGGAAACCTCATGGACTGTCACCAAGGGAAAACCAGGTGCAGAGTGAAAGGATTAGAGCCGACTGGGCCAGCTAGCTGGGCAGTTCCCAGAAGGCATTGCTCCAAAGTGATAATGATGTGGAGGTGCTGGTGCTGGACCAGATAAAGTCAGGTCTCGCACACACTCTCCCTCTCTCTCCCGCTCACGTGCAGACACTCTCCCTCTCTCTATCTCTCTCTCTGTCACACATATACACACTCTCTCCCCCTCAAACATACACTTCCTCTCTCTCTCTTTCTCTCTCCCCCTTTCACACACACACACACACACACACACACACACACTCTCTTTCTCTCTCTCTCCCCTTCACACACTCTCTCTTTCTGTCACCCCCTCACACACACACTGTCTCTCTCCTTCACACACACCCTCACACACACTCTCTCTCTCATCCTCACACACACTCTCTCATTCTCTCTCACACACAAACACACACTCTCTCTCTCCTCCTCACACACTCTCTCTCTCCCCCTCACACACACAAACTCTCTCCCCCTCACTCACACACCCTCTGTCTCTTCCGTTGGCACATAATTTTTCTCCCTCGCACACATTCTCTCTCCCCTCACGCGCACATTCTCTCTCCCCCCCTCACACACATACTCTCTCTACCCCCCCCCCACCCCCCCCACACACACACACATACACACACACACACACACACACACACACGTATAAATCTATGGGGCGAATCATTTCCTCCAAGATGTTTGTTTCTTTGCAGATACATTCTATTTTGTTCAAAAAACACATAATTTGTTGTTACAGTCAGTCAGTGTGGCATCTTATAAATTCCAGCTCTCGGAATAAAACCTGCCTGACTCCAGGTTAAAACTCTTAGACCGATTTTGAACAAAACCTCACACCTACAATTCAGTGCTTGACTTGAAATGTCACCTTTTGTATATTCCTGTGGCCCTGCCTGATTCTCATGACAGCACAGCACTGACATTGACTTTATAAACATTTTACACACTGTCTAACACTCTTGGTCTCCTGCAGAGACGTATTATCCGGCACTCCACTACCACTAGTTGTTTGCTCTTTGATCTCTCTGCCCTTGACCTTTCTGCCTATAACTTCTGTGTCTATGGGCCCGGCTCTCTCACTGCACCTGACAAAGGAGATGCACTCTGAAAGCTTGTGTGATTCCAAATAAAGCTGTTGGACTATAACCTGGTGCAACATGATGACAAAGATTGCATCAAGAATTTCTTCTTCAGCAGAAAGGCTCATCTGTGATAATGGGAACTGCAGATGCTGGAGAATCCAAGATAATAAAATGTGAGGCTGGATGAACACAGCAGGCCCAGCAGCATCTCAGGAGCACAAAAGCTGACGTTTCGGGCTCATCAGTAATGTTTCTCAGGGAAGGAAACCACAATCCTCACCTGGTCTGCTGTTCATGTGGCCTCAGACCTACAGGAAGTGTTTGAAGTATTTGTTTGGCTCTGACAGAGACAGCCAGACTCTTTGTTGATCCCACAAAATCATCAGAATCTGAAGGGGTCTGAGAAATGTGCGTTTTGGTGAGCTTTGTGGCAGAACCAGATGAGAATTTCTGTAAGACCCGCCTCAATGGTGGGAGCACCTCGCACAATCTTTTATAATTTTGACAAGAGGTGAGGTGACTTTCTCACTGGACAGCAGTCTGTTGCCAGTGAAAGTGGAATTACAGCTTGTGAAACTCCACACGAAGGCACCAACCGCCCCTTTAATCTTCTGTTTCCTTTATTCCCAAACACACCAAAGCAGCTGGACAGTGAGAAATCTTGCTGTGGGAGTCGGATTCAGTACCTGGAGGATTTAGCTTGTATCTGGCTCTGAAGGCCCGCCATGTTGCTCAGGATCACGCAACATCTCAGCACAGGATCAGTGGGCACCAGCTACACATTCCCTCATCTACCAACAATGCCATTTTCTGAATTGGCAGCCCCTCACAACCAGCATGGCACCTCGCTGATACACTGGCAGGGAGCTCTGGAAGCACACACCTGCATTGCAAGGTACACCAGCAGTTAGCATTGAAATATTGCTGCAAGGATACTGCAGATGGTGAGGCCTCCAGCTCAGGGGTTAGACTCCTCTCTCACTGCTCACTCACTTAATGCCTACCTCATCCTCTCACTGCCTTGCCACACCATGCCTTGCCAGTTATTGTGGTGATGTTGCAATCATAGCCAAAGGCTAGCAGTATGGCCATTCTGGACGGGGATATTGATAGGCTGTTCTGGTTTACCAACATGAAGCTGCCTGAAGGGACCTGACATCTTTCTGTATGGCACACACTAAGACCGCAGCCTAACAGCCACAGCGGGTACCAGCTGCCTGGGCACCAAACACACTCACTGTATGTTCAACTGAAGGGTTGTTGGGACAGTGCAGTGTTTAAAGGGGATATAGAAACTCTCAGGGTTACCTGGTAACCAGGTAGAGCCCGGTGTCCATTTTGAGTCACATTCTTCCCCCATCCCCCCCGTCACTTTCCCTTCCCTGGATGCACAGTGCGTCTAGAAAATGGCTCACACATTGTCCAAGGTGGTGTAAGGCAGTGTCACTCCAATGGGATCCATGTGGTGAGATGGGGTTAGGATCACATGAAGTTGTTAGTGAGGTGAGTTTGGTAAGATACAGTGAGAAATCTAACAGCCTCATGGAGAGAGTCCACTAAAACACCCAATGCAACCATATTTAGCCTTAAAACAAATTTCATCCAGATGTCAAAGTTTCTCAGCAAAAAGCAGCTGAAGTGTTTAAACTGATTACTGGTTGTCTACAATCAAATAGAGTCATAGAGTCACAGAGCTGTACACCATAAAAACAGACCTTGATCTAACTCATCCATGCTGACCAGATACCTCAAACCTAAGCCCATTTTTTAGCATTTAGCTCATATCCCTCTAAACCCTTCCTATCCATATACCTATCCAGATGCCTTTTAAATGTTGTAATTGTACCAGGCTCCACCACATCCCCTGACAGCTCATTCCATACACGCACCACCCTCTGCATGAAGAAGTTGTCCTTTAGGTCCCTTTTAAATCTTTCCCCTCCCACCTTAAACCTATGCCCCTCTAGTTCTGGACTCCCCTATCCCTGGGGAAAATGTTCTGAAGTAACTTTCTCTTCAGGCTGCTGCTGTTCAGCTTTGTCATTGGGGCTCTTCATTTAAATTGTTATCTATTGCAAACAAACTCCATTTAGAAGGACTTGATAAACTTTTAATTCACCTTAAAGGCACTGAAAAATGAGCAGTGCAAAGTTTAAGATGTTACTGCATGCTGAAGATAAGATGCTTGTCAATTCAAATATCAAAATGTTTTAGAGTTGGATTCTATACAACAGTGTAACGCTATTAGAACTACAATATATCAGAGTTTACTTTTTTTTTGATTAATTGATTTTGGTTTATATTTGAAATACTTTCTCATTGGTTTTCTCTTTGTAATGTCCTGAGGTTGTAATGAGGTCTTATCAAGATTGGGTTTTTACAATTTATATGGTGTGATTGTCAATTAACTTTGTTCAATTCTCCAACCACTTAGACAATAAGACCATAAAATATTGGAGCAGAACCTGGTCATTTGGCCCATTAGATCTGCTTCAGAATTTGATTTCGGCTGAAATATTTCTCAACTCCATTCTCTTGCCTTCTCCCAGTAACCCTCAATCCCAGTACCAATCATGAACCTATCTTTCTTTGTTTTAAAGACACTCAATAACTTGACCTCCACAACCCTTGGAGGCAATGAGTTCCAACAGGTTCACCACCCTCCTAATGTTCCTATGTCCCTGTCATCAGAAGGTAGCCACACACAAAGAGTGTGTGGCACATTCAATCACTGCTATGGCCCAGTCACTGATCTTGCTGATGAAGGATCTACACTTGATGTTCAGGAACGCAGAGCTTACAATTTGTTGGTTTATTTTAGTTTTTCTTTAATCAATCAGAACCATAAAAGGAATAAATCATCATTCCTCAGCGTTGCTGGGTCAAAATTATGGAACTCCCTCTCCAAGGTCATTGTGGGTCAGCCCACAGCATGTGGAGCTTCAAGAAGATTTAAGTAGTCAGCTCATCCCCACCTTCTCAAGGGGTAAGTAAGGATGGAGCAATAAATGCTGGTCCAGTCATTGAACCCAATGCCACACAAGTGTATTCTTAAAATAAAAACCACTTGACGTGTTATAGAAATTCTTATTTTGTTGTTGGTTCCAAATTCAGAAACTTTATTTTTTGTTTTACTGATATTAAACCATTAGGGTGGGCTCTCTGGTCCATCAATCACCCTTCATCACCTCGGGGTTCTTTTCCTACAATGATGCAAACTTGTGGATGGAACATGAGCAGGAATGATCACGTGTGTTAGCTGTCTACTGGACTAATTTGCCACTGAACCCCTAAAGTGAGATCCCACCTCCTGCTTGAGCCTGGTAATGCCAGGGGAATGCTACAGTGTCACAGGAAGTGTCTTCCAGGTGGGATAATATACATTGGTCTGTTCACATAATGCAGGGTGAATGTTAAAGTTCTCTTGGTGCTATTCAAAGTAAAACAGGGCAGCTCCAGACCAATTAGCTTTCCTCGCACTGAAACAAATGGTTTTGTTGCTGTGCTTGCTTGTTGCTGGTTCAGGATGGTTGCCTGTTTATCATTGCAGCAGGATTGTGTCAGATATTTTCATATTTATATTCTCCTGTGGGATTTCGGTGTCTCAGGCAAGGTCAGTGTTGATATTTTTCCCCCCAAGTATACTTTATTTGTAAAGTTAATAAAAAAAATTACAAAATATTACAAGTCAAAATGGTGGTATTTGCAATACAATTCAACTTGTCCCTGTACAGCATGTCGTAAACATTGTGATGGTCTTCCCACTTACAAAATATGGATCAACAGTGTTTCCTCTAATTTACTTTGTGACCGTATGTGCCTCCAGTCACCATATGGGACTGAAGAAAATACTGTGATAGGTGCCTGTGGAACCTGCAGCAGCTGTGTACACAGCCAAAAATGGGCCAGGCCCGAAACATCAGCCTTCATGCCCCTCTGATGCTGTTTGTCCTGCTGTGTTCATCCAGCTTGTTATCTCAGATTCTCCATCACCTGCAGTTCCTGCTATCTCTGAAACAACTTAGAGGAAACGTTGCTTTTCGGGTATATAGGCTGAGGACAAAACTGTTCAAAATGGAAATGATAAAAGTGCATTAGATAGAGTAACTTTCTGCATTCACTGCTTCACTCTGAGCTGCCGCAGTTTATTTCAACACTCTTCATTAACAATGTAATATAATAAAATGTGAGGCTGGATGAACACAGCAGGCCCAGCAGCATCTCAGGAGCACAAAAGCTGACATTTCGGGCCTAGACCCTTCATCAGAGAGGGGGATGGGGAGAGGGTTCTGGAATAAATAGGGAGAGAGGGGGGAGGCGGACTGAAGATGGAGAGAAAAGAAGATAGGTGGTGAGGAGAGTATAGGTGGGGAGGTTGGGAGGGGATAGGCCAGTCCAGGGAAGACGGACAGGTCAAGGAGGTGGGATGAGATTAGTAGCTAGGAGATGGAGGTGCAGCTTGGGGTGGGAGGAAGAACAGGTTAGGGAGGCAGAGTCAGGCTGGACTGGTTTTGGGATGCAGTGGGTGGAGGGGAAGAGCTGGGCTGGTTGTGTGGTGCAGTGGGGGGAGGGGACAAACTGGGCTGGTTTTGGGATGCGGTGGGGGAAGGGGAGATTTTGAAGCTGGTGAAGTCCACATTGATACCATTGGGCTGCAGGGTTCCCAAGCGGAATGTGAGTTGCTGTTCCTGCAACCTTTGGGTGGCATCATTGTGGCACTGCAGGAGGCCCATGATGGACATGTCATCTAAAGAATGGGAGGGGGAGTGGAAATGGTTCGCGACTGGGTTAATAGTTCATTAACAATGTACTTTTTTGATGAGGCAGACACATGGTTTACCATTCCCAGCTTCTCGGAACACTGTGGCTGTAAGGTTTTAGACGCTGAACTTTTCCCACTGTGCCTCTGCCCCAAGCCTTAGAACACGTCTCAGCATGAAATCCTGCACCTGTACGTGCCAGGCTACAACACCCAGTCAAGGACATCTCCTTGCACTGAAAGACCAGCTAGCATTTATTACCCATCACTGCCTGCCCTGAAGAAGGTGTTGGCGAGCTGCCTTTTTGATCAGCTGCAGTCCTTGGGGAGTACCCACAATGTCTGTTAAGGAGGGAATTCCAGGGTTTGGACCCCTTGGATTTGGGAAGTGTTGCCTGATGAACCTTGATACTGTGTCAGGCTGCTGTTTGATTGCCCTGTGAGACAGCGTTCCCAGCTTTGGCTGCAGTCCTCAGAAGATAAGGAGGAAGATTTTGCAGAGTGGACTGGACTGGGTTTGTCTTGTTGCATTCTGATTTGATACCTGAGTCATAGTGCAGTGGTCACACAATCAAAGGTCATCTGTCAGGTATGTGAAAGTAGCCTTCATGCAGTGTCTCCTTACCTGACCATGCATTTTATATCGAACACCGTCATATCACTCAGGTCCCTCCCAAAGTACATTGTATGCAATGAGTCACTTGAAGGTGCCTCAACTGGTTGAGTTGGAAACTCACACATTTCACCCTCTCTCATACATATCCAGTTGGGCCTTCAGCAATAGCTGCAACCCCACACACTGGTCTTGGATGAGGCAGGAGGGAGGGGGAATAGGGAGAATTGTAATTCTCCTATATTCCAAATCAATCACAGTGCTCCCAATGGAACTGTGCCTACGGTTGAATACACGTTGTTGGGGGGCGGCGGCGGGGGGGATGTTCTGGCAATTGGGGAAGGTGTCCCACTCCTGTCCTGGAGAACACAGGGCTGGAGAGAAGAAGGATCAAAAGATTTGTCAGAGGGCCAAGGACATTCCTCTGCACCGTTAACTACCTAAGTGGCAGTCTGATAATCTCCTGAAGTTTGCCTGTTATCAGTTACACCAGAAACAATCTCAGCCTGATGCTAGCTGCAATCACAATTGGGTTTGACTAATGCATGCAATTTGATGTCAAACATCAAATCAGTACCTTCCCATTTAACACATGGCCACCTTTTGCGAAAGAAGTATAACATGGTCATTCAGATAGGAAAAGATGTATAAATACTTGGAATTAAATTTGAGCTGAGAATGCACCAGGAAAGGCAACCAGTGAACTCCAAGACTTCACTTTGTCTCCACATTATCAGTATTGTGACAGAGTGCTGGAAGCATTAACACAAACAATAAAAATGCAATCCAAAACACTGAGCTTCACTTCTAGAGAGGTAGAATGGAAAAGCAGACAAGCTGTGTTAAACTTGCATAGGATCTTGTGGAAACCACACTCAACACTGTGCACAGTTCTCTGCAGTGTCAAAAGGATGTAGAGGAAGTGCAGACGGTTTTATCAACCAGGCCAGACTCCCTGAAAAAACTTTAAGATGATAGCCTAGACCCTAATTTTTTCTTGTTTTAAAGGTAGACATGAAGTGCATGTTCCAGATGTGATGCAACTGGTCAAACTACTCGTTGTTAAGCAGATCACAATGTATTTAAACACTATAGTTAAAATACAAAAGAAAGAGGAATTTAGAATAACTTTAACTGCTGGAAAACTTAACCGAATAATAGATGCAGTACCTATTATTAATTAACTGTTCTAATTTAGTAACATCCCATAAACAGACTCCTTTGCAAAAAGGTAATTTCAGGCACAGATTCTTACAGGCAGTTCTCCAATCCAGGAGGAAACAACATCAAGAGACATTCCAGGGAAAGTAGCAGCTAGGAATCATTTACTGAGGCTTTCAACTTCTTCTAGGACCCCAAATAGCTTCTGACTGCTAAAGCTAAGAAAAAACTAGAAAGCCTGGTCTGTGAGAGCTCCCAATCTCCTACCGTTGTTATAATTGTTTAAAAATACCTAAGAGCCTCCTAAGTTATTTATTTAAGCCGTTTACACCTCTGCCTTTACAAGCTCTCTTCTAAGAAACCCAAGACAAAATAACATCATTAAAGCAACAATATCTTCACAAAGGCAACTAAAAGTTTTACAGAGTGGATATCAGAGCTGAAAGCTTATATTATCAGAAAATAGTCTCAGAAAGAGAAGGTTTAGGAGTGACCTGCTAAAGTTCTTTAAAATGAGGGTGGCACAGTGGCTTAGTGTTTAGCACTGCTGCCTCGCTGCACCAGGGACCCAGGTTTGATTCCACTCTCGGGTGACTGTCTGTGTGGAGTTCACACATTCTCCCCATTTCTGCATGGGTTTCCTCCCACAGGCCAAAGATGTGCAGGCTCGGTGAATTGGCCGTGCTAAATTGTCCGTAGTGTTCACGGATGTGTACATTAGGTGGGCTATAGGGGGATGGGTCTGGGTGGGATGCTCTGAGGGCCATTATGGACTTGTTACACTGACGGGTGTAATTGAGGACACAGTACAGAGGTTCATCCCAAAGAAAAGAAAGATTATCCGGGGTGACATTAGACAGCCTATAAAGTGGCCAAGAGCACTGGGAAATCAGAAGATTGGGAAGGCTACAAAAACAAACAGAGGATTACAAAGAGCAATAAGGAAGGAGAGGATCAAATATGAAGGTAGGCTAGTTAGTAATATTAGAAATGATAGTAAAAGCTTCTTTCAATACATAAGAAACAAACGAGAGGCAAAAGTAGACACTGGGCCGCTCCAAATTGATGCTGGAAGGCTAGTGATGGGAGATAAGGAAATAGCTGAAGACCTTAATAAGTACTTTGTGTCAGTCTTCACAGTGGAAGACATGAGTAGTATGCCAACAATTAGGGAGAGCCAGGGGATAGAGTTGAGTACGGTAGACATTACAAAAGAGGTGCTAGAAAAGCTAAAAGGTTTAAAAATTGATAAATCTCCTGGCCCTGATGGGCTACATCCTAGAGTTCTAAGGGAGGTGGCTGACGAAATCGCAG
The DNA here is from genome assembly GCF_030684315.1 of Stegostoma tigrinum. Classification (NCBI taxonomy): domain Eukaryota; kingdom Metazoa; phylum Chordata; class Chondrichthyes; order Orectolobiformes; family Stegostomatidae; genus Stegostoma; species Stegostoma tigrinum. The sequence continues at coordinate 2,503,133 of NC_081374.1, read as the reverse complement.
AGGCTTTGGTTGTGATCTTTCAAAAGTCACTGGAGTCTGGGAAAGTCCCAGATGATTGAAAAATTGCTGTTGTAACCCCCTTGTTTAGGAAAGGATCAAGGCAAAAGATGGAAAATTATAGGCCGATTAGCCTAACCTCGGTAGTTGGTAAAATTCTTGAATCCATTGTCAAGGATGAGCTTTTTAAATTCCTGGAAGTGCAGGGTCAGATTCGAACAAATCAGCATGGATTTAGTAAGGGGAGGTCGTGCCTGACAAACCTGTTAGAATTCTTTGAAGAGGTAACAAGTATGTTAGACCAGGGAAACCCAGTAGATGTTATCTATCTAGAATTCCAAAAAGCCTTTGATACGGTGCCTCATGGGAGGCTGCTAAGCAAGGTGAGGGCCCATGGTGTTCGAGGTGAGCTACTGGCTTGGATTGAGGGTTGGCTGTCTGACAGAAGGCAGAGAGTTGGGATAAAAAGCTCTTTTTTGGAATGGCAACCGGTGACGTGTGGTGTCCCACAGGGTTCAGTGTTGGGGCTGCAGCTGTTCACCTTGTATATTAATGATCTGGATGAAGGGACCGGGGGCATTCTGGTGAAGTTTGCCGATGATACGAAGATAGGTGGACAAGCAGGTAGTACTGAGGAGGTGGGGAAGCTGCAGAAAGATTGAGACAGTTTAGGAGAGTGGTCCAGGAAATGGCTGATGAAATTCAATGTGAGTAAATGTGAGGTTTTGCACTTTGGAAAAAAGAATACAGGCATGGACTATTTTGTAAACGGTGGGAAAATTCGCAAATCAGAAGCACAAAGGGATCTGGGAGTGTTGGTCCAGGAGTCTCTAAAAGTTAACTTGCAGGTAGAGTCCGTGATTAAGAAAGCGAATGTAATGTTGTCGTTTATCTCAAGAGGGTTGGAATATAAAAGCAGCGATGTGCTTCTGAGGCTTTATAAAGCTCCAGTTAGACCCTGTTTAGAATACTGTGTCCAATTTTGGGCCCCACACCTCAGGACGTACATACTAGCCCTGGAGCGTGTCCTGTGGACGTTCACACGGATGATCCCTGGAATGGTAGGTTTAACCTATGACGAATGGCTAAGGATCCTGGGATTGTACTCATTAGAGTTTAGAAGGTTGAGGGGAGATCTAATAGAAACTTACAAGATAATGTATGGATTAGAAGGGGTGGACTCGAGGAAGTTGTTTCCATTAGGCGGGGAGACTAGGACCCGTGGGCACAGCCTTAAAACTAGAGGGGATAAATTTAAAACTGAAATGAGACGACATTTCTTCAGGCAGAGAGTGGTGGGCTTGTGGAATTCATTGCCACGGAGTGCAGTGGAGGCCGGGACGTTGGATGCCTTCAAGGCAGAGATCGACAAATTCTTGATCTCAGACGGAATCAAGGGCTATGGGGAGAGTGCAGGGAAGTGGAGTTGAAATGCCCATCAGCCATGATTTAAATGGCGGAGTGGACTTGTTGGGCTGAATGGCCTTACTTCCACTCCTATGTCTTATGATCTTATGGTTCGGCCAAAGGGCCTGTTACCACACTGTAGGGATTCCATGAAAATTATGAATTTTACAAATCAATGCTAAAGTCATAACTTATTTGCTGATATTTTTCTTTAATGGGAAATGCTCTTGGCATGTGAAAAAAGCTTTGGGTTTCAGTTTGAATTAATTTGCAGACGTTTCACCTGTAGCTGGCTATAAAATAAGACCATAAGACCATAAGACATAGGAGTGGAAGTTAGGCCATTTGGCCCATTGAGTCCACTCCGCCATTTAAACATGGCTGTTGGGCATTTCAAATCCACTTACCCGCACTCTCCCTGTAGCCCTTAATTCCTTGCGAGATCAGACTATCTTCTACACCAGTTTATGGCATTTAAAGAGCTAGGCCCCTGAATCTCAGATCTCTTTGGACATCTACAGCATCTATCTTTGTGCCTTCTAAAAATACCTTGGATCTATCCTTTTTCAGTTCAAAATAGACAACTTTACACCTACTTAGATTAAAATCTAACTGCCACAGCTTTGCCTATTCACCTAACCTGTCAACACTGTCTATAATGCTGCCCAATTTTGTATCATAGAGTCATACAGCACAGAAACAGAAAAGAAGTGAGATGGTTTGGTATTGTTACAAAATAGATTACCTCAGTTTAAGAGATTTAGTTTGAGAGTTTGAGACCAGAAGTGTCTGGTTCCACATTGGAAGGAGTTATCTGAAGCTGAGAAAGTTTAAACTCAGTGAAGGCTCCAGGAAGAGCTTACCAGATTTTCAAGATAGGCAATTGAAGCCACAATTAAATTATCTCCTTTGGATGTGAAAGAGAAGGAGTTTTCTCAGATGTGAATATGTTAAAGTAGCCCATTTGGGATTAATGTAATTATTTTATCACGTGTTTTGAAATCTTTAAAATGTGCAATATGTAAATGGTTTCATTTATTTTATTTTATTTTCATTTATTATGGATAATAAGCATTTGTTTTACTGTTAAATCTGAATCAGCAACATTGCATTTTGGGTTTCAGTGAGAAACCACCTTGTCAAAACAAAAAGAAAACAAAATATGACCTATCAAGCCGGATTTCAGCCTGGGATCTGGCTTGTCTAGTAATAGCATCAGCTGGGATCATAACAATAGTCATTAATAAATCCAATGGGAAATTCAGGCAAAATCTTACTCAGGAGAGTGAGGAGAACGTTGAACTCATTTCTGCAGGAGAGGCTTAAGTGAATCCCACGGCCCTAGAATGTAGTGAATGTTGGGATATTGAGTAAATTTAATGAGGAGATAGATTTTTAATTAATAATGGATTGAAGGGCCATAGAGAGCAGGCAGGGAATGGAGTTGAGGCTGAGATGGGTTCAGTCATGATCATACCAAATGGCAGAGCATACTCAAGGGGCTGAATGGCCTCCTCCCGTTCTGATGTTTGTATGTTTGATGTAGCATTTAAAGGGGAAACTACATCAGCATACTGGGGAAACAGAAATGAAAGATTTTGCCATTAGTGAGAGGGCAAAGAGGAGGAAAAGCCTCATAGAACATAGAACAATACAGATCAGAACAGGCCCTTCGGCCCTCGATGTTGCGCCGATCTATGAACTAATCTAAGCCCATCCCTACACTATCCCATCATCATCCATATGCTTATACAAGGACTGTTTAAATGCCCCTAATGTGGCTGAGTTAACTACATTGGCAGGCAGGGCGTTCCACGTCCTTCCCACTCTCTGAGTAAAGATGACCATAAACACAGGTTCAGAGAATTTGGCCTGAATCGTCTGTTCTGTGCTGTTCAACTGGAATGTTGCCTGATTTTGTAGCTGGCCTGATAGACATGTATTTTCCTTGCTTGGACTCTATCCTATCACATCTCTGAAAGCTGGTTATTGATATAACACAGTAAGCAAGTGAAGAGAACAGCTGACGTTCCAACTTCCTGAGGGATGCAGGTAGTAGGGAATCCTTCAGCCAGAAAATATAGGCTCCAGAAAGTAAACCCAGAGAAGGCGATGTGGATTGTTTATGCTGGAAGAATTCTGATGAGCAAGAGATTAACAGACAAACAAGTTGTTTTCTGTTCATTCAGTTTTTGCAAAGTATTGTAAGTTCGTTGGTGACAATATACACAACCACATTCAAGAAGCTCAACACAATTCTGGACAGGCAGTCAATCAGAACCCCAACACCAAGATAGATAATCACTCCCTCCACCTTCATTGCACAGAGACAGCAGTGTTTACCATCTCCAAGATGTGCTGCAGAAATTCACCGGATATCTTTTGACAATCTCTTCTAAAACCCAAGGCTGCTTCCATCTGGAAGGACAAGGGGAGCTGATACATGGGAACACCAGCATCTTCAAGTATCCCCCCCCCCGCCCAGCCCAAGCTTCTCACAATCCTGACTTGGAAATATATTGCTGTTCCTTGAGTGATGCTGGGTCAAAACCCTGGAATTCCCTCCCTAAAAGCATTGTGGGTCAGCCCACAGCACATGGACAGCAGTCGTTCAAGAAGGCAGCTCACCCCCACCTTCTCGACTAGGAATGGGCAATAAATGCGTGGGCAATAAATGCTGGCCGAGCCAACAATGCTCAAATCCTAAAAGCTGCTAATAAAAGAGCTGTCAGCATGTGTCAGTTATCAGTAATAAAATGAGCTGGGTATTTCAGCCTGTGTATTGCTGCCCTCTACCTGTGGAAGACTGCATAAATGCTTCGCACTGTATAAATCCCATTAACTTTTACGAGATGTTTAATGGTGCCCATGCTCTTCCTTCTATTGTATTGTTACATTTCATTGAGCCCTCACAGCAGCTGATTAACAAAAGTGTGCAGGAATCTTTACTGAGGCTTTGTTTGCAGGAAACATGGGGTCTGTTGTTTTATTTGGTTTGCATCGCAGAGTGACACTAATGACAAGCTCACCTTCTTCAGAAAGGACATTGGACTTGAAATGTTAACTTTATTCCTCTCTCCACAGGTGCTGCCAGACCTGCTGAGTTTCTCCAGCGATTTCTGTTTTTGTTTCAGATTTCCAGTATCTGTAGCTCTTCGTTTACATTCAATTTCTTTACTCTTTGAAGTTGAGACAAAGTCCCCATCTTCTCAAACTCACTGCACATTTGAGGAGTGCTGACCCTCCAGTTGAACTCACTGCCAGTTTTTTCTGTCCAATGAGGGAGTAGTGTTGGGAACAAGAGTGAATTCCACTCTTGTTCCGTGTTTGTAAGCATCAGCTTTCTCATGTGAGAATCTAGACCTTGTGTGTTGCATGGAGAAAGACAGCAAAGACCATAACCTTCTCATACTCAGCGGAACACATGACTGATTTGTTCACTGAAATGGTCCATCCTTGTCCCAACAGAGAGTCTGCACATGTATCAAGGCTGGGCACTTAGCTGAGGAAAATGTATCCATTGCTATTGGTCATTAAGAGCACAAAATGATCTGCAAGTCCCTTTATAACTTTGTCTTATCTGAGCTGAATGAGCTCTTGAGATTGGATGGCTCAGCACCTCCCCATTCCCTCTTCTCAGTCATTGCTCATTCCCTGCTTCATATCATTATACTGAGGAAATGTTACATTGCTAGATATGCCTTCTTTCATAGGAGATTTTAAACTTTAGCTGACAACAAAAGATCCCATGGTACTATTTCAAAGTAGAAACTCGCAAGGTGACCTGGTCACTATTTACCCCGACGCAATGCGACGTAACAGATTACCTGTTTATTGCAAGTTTGAGACAACATCCAGATTTTCCAGATTTCCACAGTGAATACACCACATGGTGAATGGGAAGAGTGTGCAGCAAGTCTGCATCACTGTACAATTACAACATTTAAAAGACATCTGAACAGGTACATGGGTTGGAAAGTTTAGACAAATATGGGCCAAAATCAGGCCAATGGGACCAGTTCAGTTGGGGAAAGCTGGTCTGCATGGGCAAGTTGGGCTGGAGGGTCCGTTTCTGTTCTGTTTGACTTTATGACCCTTACAGCATCACTGTGAAGCAGTCTGGGAGTGTGGACACAAATGGGACTCGTGACATTAGGAAGGATGTAATTTATCTAGTCTGTAGGTCACTCTGACTCAGAGACCCAGACAGAATGGCAGTAAACCTGGGCGAAACATTCCAGCGAAGCCTGGATACAGGGCATGTCCAGGGTTTGAGTAGGAAAAAGGGAAGCTAATGGCAGGTACTAAGGGCTCTGAACATCAGAAGCCCCGGAGGAGTATATAAAGTGCAGATTTTGCACTTAAAAAGGAATTAGGAAAGTGAAGAGGGGCATGGTAAAATAAAGGGAAATCCAAATATAACTCAGCCTGGAGCTGGAGGAACACAGCAGGCCAGGCAGCATCTGAGCTGCAGGAAAATTGATGTTTCCGGTCACGGCCCTTCTTCAGGAATCTCTCCTTCATTTCTGAAGAAGGGTCCTGACCCGAAACGTTGGCTTTTCTGCCCCTCCAATGCTTGCTGGCCTGCTGTGGTCTTCCAGCTCCATACTGTGTTATCTCTGACTTCAGCTTCTGCAGTTCTTACTATCTCTGAAGGAAAATCCAAAGGTATTTTGTAGGTATGTTAGTAGCAAGAGAGTAAACAGAAAAAGAGTAAGGCCCATTAGGGTCCCAAGTGGTAAACTGAGATTTTAAATGAGAACTCTATCTGTATTCATAATAGAAGAGAATGGTGTAATTTAGAAATCAGGGAGAGGACTCTGATACTCTTGAACAGATTACAATTGAGAGGGAAGAGGTATTTGCAATTTCAATGGATATAAAACTGGATAAATCTCCAGACATAGATCGGAAGTATCCAAGGCTGCTTTGTAGGAGGCAAGAAAAAAGACTGCAGGGGCCCTGATATTGAGTTTCGAATCATTTCTGGCCATGGGAGAGGTAACAGAGGATTAGAGGGCAGTTAATATGATAGCATCACTCAAGAAAATGGTTGGAGATAAACCAAGAAACTGGAAGCCAATCGGTTGAACATCAGTGGTCAGGAATTTTTAAAAAGAAATTTGAGGGACAGAATAACATTCCATTTGGTGAGGATTAACCAAGCGGAACTTTGGCACAGGCAATGTACGTCTGGCATATCTAATTCAGATTTTTGAGAAGGTGACTAGCAGTAGCATTTCCTGCCCCTACACCTCCCCCCTCACCCCCATCCCAGGAGCCAAGAAGGCCTTCCACATCAAGCAGATGTTCACTGCACATCTGCTCATGTGGTATGCTGCATCTGCTGTGACAAAACACATTGTTGAAGGTAGAGCAATAGGTGTGTATGGAATTTAGCAATGCATTTGATAAAGTTCTTCATAGTAGGCTCATTCTGAAAATAAGGAGGCATGGGATTCCGGGAGATTTGGCTGTCTATATATAGAACTGGGGGTCCAGTGGAAGGCAGAGGGTAGTAGTACGAGGAAAGTTTTCTGCCTGGAACTCAATGACCAGTGGTGTTCCGCAGGGATCTGTTCGGGGACCTCTGCTCTTTGTGATCTTTATAAATGACTTGGATGAGGAAGTGGAAGGATGGGTCAGTAAGTTTGCCGATGGGATGAAGGTTGGTGGAGTTGTGGACAGCGTGGAGGGCTGTTGTAGTTTGCAACGGTACAATGACAGGATGCAGAGCTGGACAAAGAACTGGTAGATAGAATTAAACCCAGAAAAGTGTGAAGTGATTCACTTTGGAAGGTCGAATATGAATGCAGAATACAGGGTTAATGGCAGGATTTTTGGCAGTGTGGAGGAACACAGGGATCCTGGGGTCCACATCCAAAGATCCCTCAAAGTTGCCACCCAAGTTAATAAGGTTGTAAAGAAGGCGTAAGATGAGTTCTGAGGAAGGGTCACCGGATCTGAAACATTAACTCTGTTTTCTCCTCCACAGACACTGCCAGACCTGCTGAGCTTTTCCAGCAACTTTGTTTTTATTCATGGAATAGCTCAGTTCTGGGCGCTCCATTATTGGAAAGATTTTAGGAAGCTTTGGAGAGGGTGCAGAGGAGATTTACCAGGGTGCTGCCTGGATTGGAGGGCAGGTCTTATGAGGAAAAGTTGAGCGAGCTAGGGCTTTTCTCACTGGAGTGAAGAATGATGAGAGATGACTTCACAGAGGTGTATCAGATGATGAGAGACAGAGATAGAGTGGATAGTCAGAGACTTCTTCCCAGGGCAGAAATGACTATTACGATGGGGCATAATTTTAAGTCGACTGGAGGAAGATTTAGGGGAGATGTCAGAGGTAGGTTTTTCACACAGAGAGTAGTGGGTGTGTGGAATGAACTGCCGGCAGTGGTACGAGAGTCAGATACATTTTGTTACAGAGTCTGCAAGATGGTAACACATCCTTCAGTCGAAATTCTACAGCTCATCAGTTGTGTGCTTCCAGTTTTGGGTTCGCGTGTTTATGCATATAGCCCTGTATCTGTCAGTGAGTGTTTACGGCCCTGCATCTGTCAGTGAGTGTTTACGGCCCTGTATCTGTCAGTGAGTGTTTACGGCCCTGTATCTGTCAGTGAGTGTTTACGGCCCTGTATCTGTGAGTGAGTGTTTACGGCCCGGTATCTGTCAGTGAGTGTTTACGGCCCTGTATCTGTCAGTTAGTGTTTACGGCCCTGTATCTGTCAGTGAGTGTTTACGGCGCTGTATCTGTCAGTGAGTGTTTACGGCCCTGTATCTGTCAGTGAGTGTTTACGGCCCTGTATCTGTCAGTGAGTGTTTACGGCCCTGTATCTGTCAGTGAGTGTTTACGGCCCTGTATCTGTGAGTGAGTGTTTACGGCCCTGTATCTGTCAGTGAGTGTTTACGGCCCTGTATCTGTGAGTGAGTGTTTACGGCCCTGTATCTGTCAGTGAGTGTTTACGGCCCTGTATCTGTCAGTGAGTGTTTACGGCCCTGTATCTGCCAGTGAGTGTTTACGGCCCTGTATCTGCCAGTGAGTGTTTACGGCCCTGTATCTGTCAGTGAGTGTTTACGGCCCTGTATCTGTCAGTGAGTGTTTACCGCCCTGTATCTGTCAGTGAGTGTTTACGGCCCTGTATCTGTCAGTGAGTGTTTACGACCCTGTATCTGTCAGTGAGTGTTTACGGCCCTGTATCTGTCAGTGAGTGTTTACGGCCCTGTATCTGTCAGTGAGTGTTTACGGCTCTGTATCTGTCAGTGAGTGTTTACGGCCCTGTATCTGTCAGTGAGTGTTTGCCGCTCTGTATCTGTCAGTGAGTGTTTACGGCTCTGTATCTGTCAGTGAGTGTTTACGGCCCTGTATCTGTCAGTGAGTGTTTACGGCCCTGTATCTGTCAGTGAGTGTTTGCCGCTCTGTATCTGTCAGTGAGTGTTTACGGCCCTGTATCTGTCAGTGAGTGTTTATGCCCTGTATCTGTCAGTGAGTGTTTACGGCCCTGTATCTGTCAGTGAGTGTTTGCCGCTCTGTATCTGTCAGTGAGTGTTTACGGCCCTGTATCTGTCAGTGAGTGTTTATGCCCTGTATCTGTCAGTGAGTGTTTACGGCCCTGTATCTGTCAGTGAGTGTTTATGCCCTGTATCTGTCAGTGAGTGTTTATGCCCTGTATCTGTCAGTGAGTGTTTACGGCCTGTATCTGTCAGTGAGTGTTTATGCCCTGTATCTGTCAGTGAGTGTTTACGGCCCTGTATCTGTCAGTGAGTGTTTACGGCCCTGTATCTGTCAGTGAGTGTTTACCGCCCTGTATCTGTCAGTGAGTGTTTACGGCCCTGTATCTGTCAGTGAGTGTTTACGGCCCTGTATCTGTCAGTGAGTGTTTACGGCCCTGTATCTGTCAGTGAGTGTTTACGGCTCTGTATCTGTCAGTGAGTGTTTACGGCCCTGTATCTGTCAGTGAGTGTTTACGGCCCTGTATCTGTCAGTGAGTGTTTACGGCCCTGTATCTGTCAGGGAGTGTTTACGGCCCTGTATCTGTCAGTGAGTGTTTACGGCTCTGTATCTGTCAGTGAGTGTTTACGGCCCTGTATCTGTCAGTGAGTGTTTATGCCCTGTATCTGTCAGTGAGTGTTTACGGCCCTGTATCTGTGAGTGAGTGTTTACGTCCCTGTATCTGTCAGTGAGTGTTTACGGCTCTGTATCTGTCAGTGAGTGTTTACGGCTCTGTATCTGTCAGTGAGTGTTTACGGCTCTGTATCTGTCAGTGAGTGTTTACGGCCCTGTATCTGTCAGTGAGTGTTTACGGCTCTGTATCTGTCAGTGAGTGTTTACGGCCCTGTATCTGTCAGTGAGTGTTTACGGCCCTGTATCTGTCAGTGAGTGTTTACGGCTCTGTATCTGTCAGTGAGTGTTTACGGCCCTGTATCTGTCAGTGAGTGTTTACGGCTCTGTATCTGTCAGTGAGTGTTTACGGCTCTGTATCTGTCAGTGAGTGTTTACGGCCCTGTATCTGTGAGTGAGTGTTTACGGCCCTGTATCTGTCAGTGAGTGTTTACGGCCCTGTATCTGTGAGTGAGTGTTTACAGCCCTCTATCTGTCAGCGAGTGTTTACGGCCCTGTATCTGTCAGTGAGTGTTTACAGCCCTGTATCTGTCAGTGAGTGTTTACGGACCTGTATCAGTCAGTGAGTGTTTAAGGCCCTCTATCTGGCAGTGAGTGTTTACAGCCCTGTATCTGTCAGTGAGTGTTTACGGCCCTGTATCAGTCAGTGAGTGTTTACGGCCCTCTATCTGTCAGTGAGTGTTTGCCGCTCTGTATCTGTCAGTGAGTGTTTACGGCCCTGTATCTGCCAGTGAGTGTTTACGGCCCTGTATCTGTCAGTGAGTGTTTACAGCCCTGTATCTGTCAGTGAGTGTTTACTGCCCTGTATCAGTCAGTGAGTGTTTACGGCCCTCTATCTGTCAGTGAGTGTTTACAGCCCTGTATCTGTCAGTGAGTGTTTACGGCCCTGTCTCTGTCAGTGAGTGTTTACGGCCCTGTATCTGTCAGTGAGTGTTTACAGCTCTGTATCTGTCAGTGAGTGTTTACGGCCCTGTATCTGTGAGTGAGTGTTTACGGCCCTGTATCTATCAGTGTGTGTTTGCCGTCTTGTATCTGTCAGTGAGTGTTTACAGCCCTGTATCTGTCAGTGAGTGTTTACGGCTCTGTATCTGTCAGTGAGTGTTAACGGCCCTGTATCTGTCAGTGAGTGTTTACGGCCCTGTATCTGTCAGTGAGTGTTTACGGCCCTGTATCTGTCAGTGAGTGTTTACGGCCCTGTATCTGTGAGTGAGTGTTTACGGCTCTGTATCTGTCAGTGAGTGTTTACGGCCCTATATCTGTGAGTGAGTGTTTACGGCTCTGTATCTGTCAGTGAGTGTTTATGCCCTGTATCTGTCAGTGAGTGTTTACGGCTCTGTATCTGTCAGTGAGTGTTTACGGCCCTGTATCTGTCAGTGAGTGTTTACCGTCCTGTATCTGTCAGTGAGTGTTTACGGCTCTGTATCTGTCAGTGAGTGTTTATGCCCTGTATCTGTCAGTGAGTGTTTACGGCCCTGTATCTGTCAGTGAGTGTTTACGGCCCTGTATCTGTAAGTGAGTGTTTACGGCTCTGTATCTGTCAGTGAGTGTTTACGGCCCTGTATCTGTCAGTGAGTGTTTACGGCCCTGTATCTGTCAGTGAGTGTTTACGGCTCTGTATCTGTCAGTGAGTGTTTACGGCTCTGTATCTGTCAGTGAGTGTTTATGCCCTGTATCTGTCAGTGAGTGTTTACGGCCCTGTATCTGTCAGTGAGTGTTTACGGCCCTGTATCTGTCAGTGAGTGTTTACGGCTCTGTATCTGTCAGTGAGTGTTTACGGCCCTGTATCTGTCAGTGAGTGTTTACGGCTCTGTATCTGTCAGTGAGTGTTTACGGCCCTGTATCTGTCAGTGAGTGTTTACGGCTCTGTATCTGTCAGTGAGTGTTTACGGCCCTGTATCTGTCAGTGAGTGTTTACGGCCCTGTATCTGTCAGTGAGTGTTTGCCGCTCTGTATCTGTCAGTGAGTGTTTACGGCCCTGTATCTGTCAGTGAGTGTTTATGCCCTGTATCTGTCAGTGAGTGTTTACGGCCCTGTATCTGTCAGTGAGTGTTTACGGCCCTGTATCTGTCAGGGAGTGTTTACGGCCCTGTATCTGTCAGTGAGTGTTTACGGCTCTGTATCTGTCAGTGAGTGTTTACGGCCCTGTATCTGTCAGTGAGTGTTTATGCCCTGTATCTGTCAGTGAGTGTTTACGGCCCTGTATCTGTGAGTGAGTGTTTACGGCCCTGTATCTGTCAGTGAGTGTTTACGGCTCTGTATCTGTCAGTGAGTGTTTACGGCTCTGTATCTGTCAGTGAGTGTTTACGGCTCTGTATCTGTCAGTGAGTGTTTACGGCCCTGTATCTGTCAGTGAGTGTTTACGGCTCTGTATCTGTCAGTGAGTGTTTACGGCCCTGTATCTGTCAGTGAGTGTTTACGGCCCTGTATCTGTCAGTGAGTGTTTACGGCCCTGTATCTGTCAGTGAGTGTTTACGGCCCTGTATCTGTCAGTGAGTGTTTACGGCTCTGTATCTGTCAGTGAGTGTTTACGGCCCTGTATCTGTCAGTGAGTGTTTACGGCTCTGTATCTGTCAGTGAGTGTTTACGGCTCTGTATCTGTCAGTGAGTGTTTACGGCCCTGTATCTGTGAGTGAGTGTTTACGGCCCTGTATCTGTCAGTGAGTGTTTACGGCCCTGTATCTGTGAGTGAGTGTTTACAGCCCTCTATCTGTCAGCGAGTGTTTACGGCCCTGTATCTGTCAGTGAGTGTTTACAGCCCTGTATCTGTCAGTGAGTGTTTACGGACCTGTATCAGTCAGTGAGTGTTTAAGGCCCTCTATCTGGCAGTGAGTGTTTACAGCCCTGTATCTGTCAGTGAGTGTTTACGGCCCTGTATCTGTCAGTGAGTGTTTGCCGCTCTGTATCTGTCAGTGAGTGTTTACGGCCCTGTATCAGTCAGTGAGTGTTTACGGCCCTCTATCTGTCAGTGAGTGTTTACAGCCCTGTATCTGTCAGTGAGTGTTTACGGCCCTGTATCTGTCAGTGAGTGTTTACAGCCCTGTATCTGTCAGTGAGTGTTTACTGCCCTGTATCAGTCAGTGAGTGTTTACGGCCCTCTATCTGTCAGTGAGTGTTTACAGCCCTGTATCTGTCAGTGAGTGTTTACGGCCCTGTCTCTGTCAGTGAGTGTTTACGGCCCTGTATCTGTCAGTGAGTGTTTACAGCTCTGTATCTGTCAGTGAGTGTTTACGGCCCTGTATCTGTGAGTGAGTGTTTACGGCCCTGTATCTATCAGTGTGTGTTTGCCGTCTTGTATCTGTCAGTGAGTGTTTACAGCCCTGTATCTGTCAGTGAGTGTTTACGGCTCTGTATCTGTCAGTGAGTGTTAACGGCCCTGTATCTGTCAGTGAGTGTTTACGGCCCTGTATCTGTCAGTGAGTGTTTACGGCCCTGTATCTGTCAGTGAGTGTTTATGCCCTGTATCTGTCAGTGAGTGTTTACGGCCCTGTATCTGTAAGTGAGTGTTTACGGCTCTGTATCTGTCAGTGAGTGTTTACGGCCCTGTATCTGTCAGTGAGTGTTTACGGCCCTGTATCTGTCAGTGAGTGTTTACGGCTCTGTATCTGTCAGTGAGTGTTTACGGCTCTGTATCTGTCAGTGAGTGTTTATGCCCTGTATCTGTCAGTGAGTGTTTACGGCCCTGTATCTGTCAGTGAGTGTTTACGGCCCTGTATCTGTCAGTGAGTGTTTACGGCTCTGTATCTGTCAGTGAGTGTTTACGGCCCTGTATCTGTCAGTGAGTGTTTACGGCTCTGTATCTGTCAGTGAGTGTTTACGGCCCTGTATCTGTCAGTGAGTGTTTACGGCTCTGTATCTGTCAGTGAGTGTTTACGGCCCTGTATCTGTCAGTGAGTGTTTACCGCTCTGTATCTGTCAGTGAGTGTTTACGGCCCTGTATCTGTCAGTGAGTGTTTATGCCCTGTATCTGTCAGTGAGTGTTTACGGCCCTGTATCTGTCAGTGAGTGTTTGCCGCTCTGTATCTGTCAGTGAGTGTTTACGGCCCTGTATCTGTCAGTGAGTGTTTATGCCCTGTATCTGTCAGTGAGTGTTTACGGCCCTGTATCTGTCAGTGAGTGTTTACGGCCCTGTATCTGTCAGTGAGTGTTTACGGCCCTGTATCTGTCAGTGAGTGTTTACGGCTCTGTATCTGTCAGTGAGTGTTTACGGCCCTGTATCTGCCAGTGAGTGTTTACGGCCCTGTATCTGTCAGTGAGTGTTTACGGCCCTGTATCTGTCAGTGAGTGTTTACGGCCCTGTATCTGTGAGTGAGTGTTTACGGCCCTGTATCTGTGAGTGAGTGTTTACGGCCCTGTATCTGTCAGTGAGTGTTTACGGCCCTGTATCTGTGAGTGAGTGTTTACGGCCCTGTATCTGTCAGTGAGTGTTTACGGCCCTGTATCTGTCAGTGAGTGTTTACGGCGCTGTATCTGTCAGTGAGTGTTTACGGCCCTGTATCTGTCAGTGAGTCTTTACGGCCCTGTATCTGTCAGTGAGTGTTTACGGCTCTGTTTCTGTCAGTGAGTGTTTACGGCTCTGTATCTGTCAGTGAGTGTTTACGGCCCTGTATCTGTCAGTGAGTGTTTACGGCCTTGTATCTGTCAGTGAGTGTTTACGGCCCTGTATCTGTCAGTGAGTGTTTACGGCCCTGTATCTGTCAGTGAGTGTTTACCGCCCTGTATCTGTCAGTGAGTGTTTACGGCTCTGTATCTGTCAGTGAGTGTTTACGGCCCTGTATCTGTCAGTGAGTGTTTACGGCTCTGTATCTGTCAGTGAGTGTTTACGGCCCTGTATCTGTCAGTGAGTGTTTACGGACCTGTATCTGTCAGTGAGTGTTTACGGCCCTGTATCTGTCAGTGAGTGTTTACAACCCTGTATCTGTCAGCGAGTGTTTACGGCCCTGTATCTGTCAGTGAGTGTTTACAGCCCTGTATCTGTCAGTGAGTGTTTACGGACCTGTATCAGTCAGTGAGTGTTTAAGGCCCTCTATCTGGCAGTGAGTGTTTACAGCCCTGTATCTGTCAGTGAGTGTTTACGGCCCTGTATCTGTCAGTGAGTGTTTGCCGCTCTGTATCTGTCAGTGAGTGTTTACGGCCCTGTATCAGTCAGTGAGTGTTTACGGCCCTCTATCTGTCAGTGAGTGTTTACAGCCCTGTATCTGTCAGTGAGTGTTTACGGCCCTGTATCTGTCAGTGAGTGTTTACAGCCCTGTATCTGTCAGTGAGTGTTTACTGCCCTGTATCAGTCAGTGAGTGTTTACGGCCCTCTATCTGTCAGTGAGTGTTTACAGCCCTGTATCTGTCAGTGAGTGTTTACGGCCCTGTCTCTGTCAGTGAGTGTTTATGGCTCTGTATCTGTCAGTGAGTGTTGACGGCCCTGTATCTGTCAGTGAGTGTTTACAGCTCTGTATCTGTCAGTGAGTGTTTACGGCCCTGTATCTGTGAGTGAGTGTTTACGGCCCTGTATCTATCAGTGTGTGTTTGCCGTCTTGTATCTGTCAGTGAGTGTTTACAGCCCTGTATCTGTCAGTGAGTGTTTACGGCTCTGTATCTGTCAGTGAGTGTTTACGGCCCTGTATCTGTCAGTGAGTGTTTACGGCCCTGTATCTGTCAGTGAGTGTTTACGGCTCTGTATCTGACAGTGAGTGTTTACGGCCCTGTATCTGTCAGTGAGTGTTTATGCCCTGTATCTGTCAGTGAGTGTTTACGGCCCTGTATCTGTCAGTGAGTGTTTATGCCCTGTATCTGTCAGTGAGTGTTTACGGCCCTGTATCTGTCAGTGAGTGTTTACGGCCCTGTATCTGTCAGTGAGTGTTTACCGCCCTGTATCTGTCAGTGAGTGTTTACGGCCCTGTATCTGTCAGTGAGTGTTTACGGCCCTGTATCTGTCAGTGAGTGTTTACGGCCCTGTATCTGTCAGTGAGTGTTTACGGCTCTGTATCTGTCAGTGAGTGTTTACGGCCCTGTATCTGTCAGTGAGTGTTTACGGCCCTGTATCTGTCAGTGAGTGTTTACGGCCCTGTATCTGTCAGGGAGTGTTTACGGCCCTGTATCTGTCAGTGAGTGTTTACGGCTCTGTATCTGTCAGTGAGTGTTTACGGCCCTGTATCTGTCAGTGAGTGTTTATGCCCTGTATCTGTCAGTGAGTGTTTACGGCCCTGTATCTGTGAGTGAGTGTTTACGTCCCTGTATCTGTCAGTGAGTGTTTACGGCTCTGTATCTGTCAGTGAGTGTTTACGGCTCTGTATCTGTCAGTGAGTGTTTACGGCTCTGTATCTGTCAGTGAGTGTTTACGGCCCTGTATCTGTCAGTGAGTGTTTACGGCTCTGTATCTGTCAGTGAGTGTTTACGGCCCTGTATCTGTCAGTGAGTGTTTACGGCCCTGTATCTGTCAGTGAGTGTTTACGGCTCTGTATCTGTCAGTGAGTGTTTACGGCCCTGTATCTGTCAGTGAGTGTTTACGGCTCTGTATCTGTCAGTGAGTGTTTACGGCTCTGTATCTGTCAGTGAGTGTTTACGGCCCTGTATCTGTGAGTGAGTGTTTACGGCCCTGTATCTGTCAGTGAGTGTTTACGGCCCTGTATCTGTGAGTGAGTGTTTACAGCCCTCTATCTGTCAGCGAGTGTTTACGGCCCTGTATCTGTCAGTGAGTGTTTACAGCCCTGTATCTGTCAGTGAGTGTTTACGGACCTGTATCAGTCAGTGAGTGTTTAAGGCCCTCTATCTGGCAGTGAGTGTTTACAGCCCTGTATCTGTCAGTGAGTGTTTACGGCCCTGTATCAGTCAGTGAGTGTTTACGGCCCTCTATCTGTCAGTGAGTGTTTGCCGCTCTGTATCTGTCAGTGAGTGTTTACGGCCCTGTATCTGCCAGTGAGTGTTTACGGCCCTGTATCTGTCAGTGAGTGTTTACAGCCCTGTATCTGTCAGTGAGTGTTTACTGCCCTGTATCAGTCAGTGAGTGTTTACGGCCCTCTATCTGTCAGTGAGTGTTTACAGCCCTGTATCTGTCAGTGAGTGTTTACGGCCCTGTCTCTGTCAGTGAGTGTTTACGGCCCTGTATCTGTCAGTGAGTGTTTACAGCTCTGTATCTGTCAGTGAGTGTTTACGGCCCTGTATCTGTGAGTGAGTGTTTACGGCCCTGTATCTATCAGTGTGTGTTTGCCGTCTTGTATCTGTCAGTGAGTGTTTACAGCCCTGTATCTGTCAGTGAGTGTTTACGGCTCTGTATCTGTCAGTGAGTGTTAACGGCCCTGTATCTGTCAGTGAGTGTTTACGGCCCTGTATCTGTCAGTGAGTGTTTACGGCCCTGTATCTGTCAGTGAGTGTTTACGGCCCTGTATCTGTGAGTGAGTGTTTACGGCTCTGTATCTGTCAGTGAGTGTTTACGGCCCTATATCTGTGAGTGAGTGTTTACGGCTCTGTATCTGTCAGTGAGTGTTTATGCCCTGTATCTGTCAGTGAGTGTTTACGGCTCTGTATCTGTCAGTGAGTGTTTACGGCCCTGTATCTGTCAGTGAGTGTTTACCGTCCTGTATCTGTCAGTGAGTGTTTACGGCTCTGTATCTGTCAGTGAGTGTTTATGCCCTGTATCTGTCAGTGAGTGTTTACGGCCCTGTATCTGTCAGTGAGTGTTTACGGCCCTGTATCTGTAAGTGAGTGTTTACGGCTCTGTATCTGTCAGTGAGTGTTTACGGCCCTGTATCTGTCAGTGAGTGTTTACGGCCCTGTATCTGTCAGTGAGTGTTTACGGCTCTGTATCTGTCAGTGAGTGTTTACGGCTCTGTATCTGTCAGTGAGTGTTTATGCCCTGTATCTGTCAGTGAGTGTTTACGGCCCTGTATCTGTCAGTGAGTGTTTACGGCCCTGTATCTGTCAGTGAGTGTTTACGGCTCTGTATCTGTCAGTGAGTGTTTACGGCCCTGTATCTGTCAGTGAGTGTTTACGGCTCTGTATCTGTCAGTGAGTGTTTACGGCCCTGTATCTGTCAGTGAGTGTTTACGGCTCTGTATCTGTCAGTGAGTGTTTACGGCCCTGTATCTGTCAGTGAGTGTTTACGGCCCTGTATCTGTCAGTGAGTGTTTGCCGCTCTGTATCTGTCAGTGAGTGTTTACGGCCCTGTATCTGTCAGTGAGTGTTTATGCCCTGTATCTGTCAGTGAGTGTTTACGGCCCTGTATCTGTCAGTGAGTGTTTACGGCCCTGTATCTGTCAGGGAGTGTTTACGGCCCTGTATCTGTCAGTGAGTGTTTACGGCTCTGTATCTGTCAGTGAGTGTTTACGGCCCTGTATCTGTCAGTGAGTGTTTATGCCCTGTATCTGTCAGTGAGTGTTTACGGCCCTGTATCTGTGAGTGAGTGTTTACGGCCCTGTATCTGTCAGTGAGTGTTTACGGCTCTGTATCTGTCAGTGAGTGTTTACGGCTCTGTATCTGTCAGTGAGTGTTTACGGCTCTGTATCTGTCAGTGAGTGTTTACGGCCCTGTATCTGTCAGTGAGTGTTTACGGCTCTGTATCTGTCAGTGAGTGTTTACGGCCCTGTATCTGTCAGTGAGTGTTTACGGCCCTGTATCTGTCAGTGAGTGTTTACGGCCCTGTATCTGTCAGTGAGTGTTTACGGCCCTGTATCTGTCAGTGAGTGTTTACGGCTCTGTATCTGTCAGTGAGTGTTTACGGCCCTGTATCTGTCAGTGAGTGTTTACGGCTCTGTATCTGTCAGTGAGTGTTTACGGCTCTGTATCTGTCAGTGAGTGTTTACGGCCCTGTATCTGTGAGTGAGTGTTTACGGCCCTGTATCTGTCAGTGAGTGTTTACGGCCCTGTATCTGTGAGTGAGTGTTTACAGCCCTCTATCTGTCAGCGAGTGTTTACGGCCCTGTATCTGTCAGTGAGTGTTTACAGCCCTGTATCTGTCAGTGAGTGTTTACGGACCTGTATCAGTCAGTGAGTGTTTAAGGCCCTCTATCTGGCAGTGAGTGTTTACAGCCCTGTATCTGTCAGTGAGTGTTTACGGCCCTGTATCTGTCAGTGAGTGTTTGCCGCTCTGTATCTGTCAGTGAGTGTTTACGGCCCTGTATCAGTCAGTGAGTGTTTACGGCCCTCTATCTGTCAGTGAGTGTTTACAGCCCTGTATCTGTCAGTGAGTGTTTACGGCCCTGTATCTGTCAGTGAGTGTTTACAGCCCTGTATCTGTCAGTGAGTGTTTACTGCCCTGTATCAGTCAGTGAGTGTTTACGGCCCTCTATCTGTCAGTGAGTGTTTACAGCCCTGTATCTGTCAGTGAGTGTTTACGGCCCTGTCTCTGTCAGTGAGTGTTTACGGCCCTGTATCTGTCAGTGAGTGTTTACAGCTCTGTATCTGTCAGTGAGTGTTTACGGCCCTGTATCTGTGAGTGAGTGTTTACGGCCCTGTATCTATCAGTGTGTGTTTGCCGTCTTGTATCTGTCAGTGAGTGTTTACAGCCCTGTATCTGTCAGTGAGTGTTTACGGCTCTGTATCTGTCAGTGAGTGTTAACGGCCCTGTATCTGTCAGTGAGTGTTTACGGCCCTGTATCTGTCAGTGAGTGTTTACGGCCCTGTATCTGTCAGTGAGTGTTTACGGCCCTGTATCTGTCAGTGAGTGTTTATGCCCTGTATCTGTCAGTGAGTGTTTACGGCCCTGTATCTGTCAGTGAGTGTTTATGCCCTGTATCTGTCAGTGAGTGTTTACCGTCCTGTATCTGTCAGTGAGTGTTTACGGCCCTGTATCTGTGAGTGAGTGTTTACGGCTCTGTATCTGTCAGTGAGTGTTTACGGCCCTGTATCTGTGAGTGAGTGTTTACGGCTCTGTATCTGTCAGTGAGTGTTTATGCCCTGTATCTGTCAGTGAGTGTTTACGGCTCTGTATCTGTCAGTGAGTGTTTACGGCCCTGTATTTGTCAGTGAGTGTTTACCGTCCTGTATCTGTCAGTGAGTGTTTACGGCTCTGTATCTGTCAGTGAGTGTTTATGCCCTGTATCTGTCAGTGAGTGTTTACGGCCCTGTATCTGTCAGGGAGTGTTTACGGCCCTGTATCTGTAAGTGAGTGTTTACGGCTCTGTATCTGTCAGTGAGTGTTTACGGCCCTGTATCTGTCAGTGAGTGTTTACGGCCCTGTATCTGTCAGTGAGTGTTTACGGCTCTGTATCTGTCAGTGAGTGTTTACGGCTCTGTATCTGTCAGTGAGTGTTTATGCCCTGTATCTGTCAGTGAGTGTTTACGGCCCTGTATCTGTCAGTGAGTGTTTACGGCCCTGTATCTGTCAGTGAGTGTTTACGGCTCTGTATCTGTCAGTGAGTGTTTACGGCCCTGTATCTGTCAGTGAGTGTTTACGGCTCTGTATCTGTCAGTGAGTGTTTACGGCCCTGTATCTGTCAGTGAGTGTTTACGGCTCTGTATCTGTCAGTGAGTGTTTACGGCCCTGTATCTGTCAGTGAGTGTTTACGGCCCTGTATCTGTCAGTGAGTGTTTACCGCTCTGTATCTGTCAGTGAGTGTTTACGGCCCTGTATCTGTCAGTGAGTGTTTATGCCCTGTATCTGTCAGTGAGTGTTTACGGCCCTGTATCTGTCAGTGAGTGTTTGCCGCTCTGTATCTGTCAGTGAGTGTTTACGGCCCTGTATCTGTCAGTGAGTGTTTATGCCCTGTATCTGTCAGTGAGTGTTTACGGCCCTGTATCTGTCAGTGAGTGTTTACGGCCCTGTATCTGTCAGTGAGTGTTTACGGCCCTGTATCTGTCAGTGAGTGTTTACGGCTCTGTATCTGTCAGTGAGTGTTTACGGCCCTGTATCTGCCAGTGAGTGTTTACGGCCCTGTATCTGTCAGTGAGTGTTTACGGCCCTGTATCTGTCAGTGAGTGTTTACGGCCCTGTATCTGTGAGTGAGTGTTTACGGCCCTGTATCTGTGAGTGAGTGTTTACGGCCCTGTATCTGTCAGTGAGTGTTTACGGCCCTGTATCTGTGAGTGAGTGTTTACGGCCCTGTATCTGTCAGTGAGTGTTTACGGCCCTGTATCTGTCAGTGAGTGTTTACGGCGCTGTATCTGTCAGTGAGTGTTTACGGCCCTGTATCTGTCAGTGAGTCTTTACGGCCCTGTATCTGTCAGTGAGTGTTTACGGCTCTGTTTCTGTCAGTGAGTGTTTACGGCTCTGTATCTGTCAGTGAGTGTTTACGGCCCTGTATCTGTCAGTGAGTGTTTACGGCCTTGTATCTGTCAGTGAGTGTTTACGGCCCTGTATCTGTCAGTGAGTGTTTACGGCCCTGTATCTGTCAGTGAGTGTTTACCGCCCTGTATCTGTCAGTGAGTGTTTACGGCTCTGTATCTGTCAGTGAGTGTTTACGGCCCTGTATCTGTCAGTGAGTGTTTACGGCTCTGTATCTGTCAGTGAGTGTTTACGGCCCTGTATCTGTCAGTGAGTGTTTACGGACCTGTATCTGTCAGTGAGTGTTTACGGCCCTGTATCTGTCAGTGAGTGTTTACAACCCTGTATCTGTCAGCGAGTGTTTACTGCCCTGTATCTGTCAGTGAGTGTTTACAGCCCTGTATCTGTCAGTGAGTGTTTACGGACCTGTATCAGTCAGTGAGTGTTTAAGGCCCTCTATCTGGCAGTGAGTGTTTACAGCCCTGTATCTGTCAGTGAGTGTTTACGGCCCTGTATCTGTCAGTGAGTGTTTGCCGCTCTGTATCTGTCAGTGAGTGTTTACGGCCCTGTATCAGTCAGTGAGTGTTTACGGCCCTCTATCTGTCAGTGAGTGTTTACAGCCCTGTATCTGTCAGTGAGTGTTTACGGCCCTGTATCTGTCAGTGAGTGTTTACAGCCCTGTATCTGTCAGTGAGTGTTTACTGCCCTGTATCAGTCAGTGAGTGTTTACGGCCCTCTATCTGTCAGTGAGTGTTTACAGCCCTGTATCTGTCAGTGAGTGTTTACGGCCCTGTCTCTGTCAGTGAGTGTTTATGGCTCTGTATCTGTCAATGAGTGTTGACGGCCCTGTATCTGTCAGTGAGTGTTTACAGCTCTGTATCTGTCAGTGAGTGTTTACGGCCCTGTATCTGTGAGTGAGTGTTTACGGCCCTGTATCTATCAGTGTGTGTTTGCCGTCTTGTATCTGTCAGTGAGTGTTTACAGCCCTGTATCTGTCAGTGAGTGTTTACGGCTCTGTATCTGTCAGTGAGTGTTTACGGCCCTGTATCTGTCAGTGAGTGTTTACGGCCCTGTATCTGTCAGTGAGTGTTTACGGCTCTGTATCTGACAGTGAGTGTTTACGGCCCTGTATCTGTCAGTGAGTGTTTATGCCCTGTATCTGTCAGTGAGTGTTTACGGCCCTGTATCTGTCAGTGAGTGTTTATGCCCTGTATCTGTCAGTGAGTGTTTACCGTCCTGTATCTGTCAGTGAGTGTTTACGGCCCTGTATCTGTGAGTGAGTGTTTACGGCTCTGTATCTGTCAGTGAGTGTTTACGGCCCTGTATCTGTGAGTGAGTGTTTACGGCTCTGTATCTGTCAGTGAGTGTTTATGCCCTGTATCTGTCAGTGAGTGTTTACGGCTCTGTATCTGTCAGTGAGTGTTTACGGCCCTGTATCTGTCAGTGAGTGTTTACCGTCCTGTATCTGTCAGTGAGTGTTTACGGCTCTGTATCTGTCAGTGAGTGTTTATGCCCTGTATCTGTCAGTGAGTGTTTACGGCCCTGTATCTGTCAGTGAGTGTTTACGGCCCTGTATCTGTAAGTGAGTGTTTACGGCTCTGTATCTGTCAGTGAGTGTTTACGGCCCTGTATCTGTCAGTGAGTGTTTACGGCCCTGTATCTGTCAGTGAGTGTTTACGGCTCTGTATCTGTCAGTGAGTGTTTACGGCTCTGTATCTGTCAGTGAGTGTTTATGCCCTGTATCTGTCAGTGAGTGTTTACGGCCCTGTATCTGTCAGTGAGTGTTTACGGCCCTGTATCTGTCAGTGAGTGTTTACGGCTCTGTATCTGTCAGTGAGTGTTTATGCCCTGTATCTGTCAGTGAGTGTTTACGGCCCTGTATCTGTCAGTGAGTGTTTACGGCCCTGTATCTGTCAGTGAGTGTTTACGGCCCTGTATCTGTCAGTGAGTGTTTACGGCTCTGTATCTGTCAGTGAGTGTTTACGGCCCTGTATCTGTCAGTGAGTGTTTACGGCCCTGTATCTGTCAGTGAGTGTTTACGGCTCTGTATCTGTCAGTGAGTGTTTACGGCCCTGTATCTGCCAGTGAGTGTTTACGGCCCTGTATCTGTCAGTGAGTGTTTACGGCCCTGTATCTGTCAGTGAGTGTTTACGGCCCTGTATCTGTGAGTGAGTATTTACGGCCCTGTATCTGTGAGTGAGTGTTTACGGCCCTGTATCTGTGAGTGAGTGTTTACGGCCCTGTATCTGTCAGTGAGTGTTTACGGCCCTGTATCTGTCAGTGAGTGTTTACGGCGCTGTATTTGTCAGTGAGTGTTTACGGCCCTGTATCTGTCAGTGAGTGTTTACGGCCCTGTATCTGTCAGTGAGTGTTTACGGCTCTGTTTCTGTCAGTGAGTGTTTACGGCTCTGTATCTGTCAGTGAGTGTTTACGGCCCTGTATCTGTCAGTGAGTGTTTACGGCCCTGTATCTGTCAGTGAGTGTTTACGGCCCTGTATCTGTCAGTGAGTGTTTACGGCCCTGTATCTGTCAGTGAGTGTTTACGGCCTTGTATCTGTCAGTGAGTGTTTAGGGCCCTGTATCTGTCAGTGAGTGTTTACGGCCCTGTATCTGTCAGTGAGTGTTTACGGCCCTGTATCTGTCAGTTTGTGTTTACGGCCCTGTATCTGTCAGTGAGTGTTTACGGCCCTGTATCTGTCAGTGAGTGTTTACGGCCCTGTATCTGTCAGTGAGTGTTTACGGCCCTGTATCTGTCAGTGAGTGTTTATGCCCTGTATCTGTCAGTGAGTGTTTATGCCCTGTATCTGTCAGTGAGTGTTTACGGCCTGTATCTGTCAGTGAGTGTTTATGCCCTGTATCTGTCAGTGAGTGTTTATGCCCTGTATCTGTCAGTGAGTGTTTACGGCCCTGTATCTGTCAGTGAGTGTTTACGGCCCTGTATCTGTCAGTGAGTGTTTACGGCCCTGTATCTGTCAGTGAGTGTTTATGCCCTGTATCTGTCAGTGAGTGTTTACGGCCCTGTATCTGTGAGTGAGTGTTTACGGCCCTGTATCTGTCAGTGAGTGTTTACGGCTCTGTATCTGTCAGTGAGTGTTTACGGCCCTGTATCTGTGAGTGAGTGTTTACGGCTCTGTATCTGTCAGTGAGTGTTTACGGCCCTGTATCTGTCAGTGAGTGTTTACGGCTCTGTATCTGTCAGTGAGTGTTTACGGCCCTGTATCTGTCAGTGAGTGTTTACGGCCCTGTATCTGTCAGTGAGTGTTTACGGCCCTGTATCTGTCAGTGAGTGTTTACGGCTCTGTATCTGTCAGTGAGTGTTTACGGCCCTGTATCTGTCAGTGAGTGTTTACGGCTCTGTATCTGTCAGTGAGTGTTTACTGCTCTGTATCTGTCAGTGAGTGTTTACGGACCTGTATCTGTCAGTGAGTGTTTACGGCCCTGTATCTGTCAGTGAGTGTTTACGGCCCTGTATCTGTCAGTGAGTGTTTACAGCCCTGTATCTGTCAGCGAGTGTTTACGGCCCTATATCTGTCAGTGAGTGTTTACAGCCCTGTATCTGTCAGTGAGTGTTTACGGACCTGTATCAGTCAGTGAGTGTTTAAGGCCCTCTATCTGGCAGTGAGTGTTTACAGCCCTGTATCTGTCAGTGAGTGTTTACGGCCCTGTATCTGTCAGTGAGTGTTTGCCGCTCTGTATCTGTCAGTGAGTGTTTACGGCCCTGTATCAGTCAGTGAGTGTTTACGGCCCTCTATCTGTCAGTGAGTGTTTACAGCCCTGTATCTGTCAGTGAGTGTTTACGGCCCTGTATCTGTCAGTGAGTGTTTACAGCCCTGTATCTGTCAGTGAGTGTTTACTGCCCTGTATCAGTCAGTGAGTGTTTACGGCCCTCTATCTGTCAGTGAGTGTTTACAGCCCTGTATCTGTCAGTGAGTGTTTACGGCCCTGTCTCTGTCAGTGAGTGTTTACGGCTCTGTATCTGTCAGTGAGTGTTTACGGCCCTGTATCTGTCAGTGAGTGTTTACAGCTCTGTATCTGTCAGTGAGTGTTTACGGCCCTGTATCTGTGAGTGAGTGTTTACGGCCCTGTATCTATCAGTGTGTGTTTGCCGTCTTGTATCTGTCAGTGAGTGTTTACAGCCCTGTATCTGTCAGTGAGTGTTCACGGCTCTGTATTTGTCAGTGAGTGTTAACGGCCCTGTATCTGTCAGTGAGTGTTTACGGCCCTGTATCTGTCAGTGAGTGTTTACGGCCCTGTATCTGTCAGTGAGTGTTTACGGCCCTGTATCTGTCAGTGAGTGTTTACGGCTCTGTATCTGACAGTGAGTGTTTACGGCCCTGTATCTGTCAGTGAGTGTTTATGCCCTGTATCTGTCAGTGAGTGTTTACGGCCCTGTATCTGTCAGTGAGTGTTTATGCCCTGTATCTGTCAGTGAGTGTTTACCGTCCTGTATCTGTCAGTGAGTGTTTACGGCCCTGTATCTGTGAGTGAGTGTTTACGGCTCTGTATCTGTCAGTGAGTGTTCACGGCCCTGTATCTGTGAGTGAGTGTTTACGGCTCTGTATCTGTCAGTGAGTGTTTATGCCCTGTATCTGTCAGTGAGTGTTTACGGCTCTGTATCTGTCAGTGAGTGTTTACGGCCCTGTATCTGTCAGTGAGTGTTTACCGTCCTGTATCTGTCAGTGAGTGTTTACGGCTCTGTATCTGTCAGTGAGTGTTTATGCCCTGTATCTGTCAGTGAGTGTTTACGGCCCTGTATCTGTCAGTGAGTCTTTACAGCCCTGTATCTGTCAGTGAGTGTTTACGGCTCTGTTTCTGTCAGTGAGTGTTTACGGCCCTGTATCTGTCAGTGAGTGTTTACGGCCCTGTATCTGTCAGTGAGTGTTTACGGCTCTGTATCTGTCAGTGAGTGTTTACGGCTCTGTATCTGTCAGTGAGTGTTTATGCCCTGTATCTGTCAGTGAGTGTTTACGGCCCTGTATCTGTCAGTGAGTGTTTACGGCTCTGTATCAGTCAGTGAGTGTTTACGGCTCTGTATCTGTCAGTGAGTGTTTACGGCCCTGTATCTGTCAGTGAGTGTTTACGGCTCTGTATCTGTCAGTGAGTGTTTACGGCCCTGTATCTGTCAGTGAGTGTTTACGGCTCTGTATCTGTCAGTGAGTGTTTACGGCCCTGTATCTGTAAGTGAGTGTTTACGGCCCTGTATCTGTCAGTGAGTGTTTGCCGCTCTGTATCTGTCAGTGAGTGTTTACGGCCCTGTATCTGTCAGTGAGTGTTTATGCCCTGTATCTGTCAGTGAGTGTTTACGGCCCTGTATCTGTCAGTGAGTGTTTGCCGCTCTGTATCTGTCAGTGAGTGTTTACGGCCCTGTATCTGTCAGTGAGTGTTTATGCCCTGTATCTGTCAGTGAGTGTTTACGGCCCTGTATCTGTCAGTGAGTGTTTACGGCCCTGTATCTGTCAGTGAGTGTTTACGGCTCTGTATCTGTCAGTGAGTGTTTACGGCCCTGTACCTGTCAGTGAGTGTTTACGGCTCTGTATCTGTCAGTGAGTGTTTACGGCCCTGTATCTGCCAGTGAGTGTTTACGGCCCTGTATCTGTCAGTGAGTGTTTACGGCCCTGTATCTGTGAGTGAGTGTTTACGGCCCTGTATCTGTGAGTGAGTGTTTACGGCCCTGTATCTGTCAGTGAGTGTTTACGGCCCTGTATCTGTGAGTGAGTGTTTACGGCCCTGTATCTGTCAGTGAGTGTTGATGCCCTGTATCTGTCAGTGAGTGTTTACGGCGCTGTATCTGTCAGTGAGTGTTTACGGCCCTGTATCTGTCAGTGAGTGTTTACGGCCCTGTATCTGTCAGTGAGTGTTTACGGCTCTGTTTCTGTCAGTGAGTGTTTACGGCTCTGTATCTGTCAGTGAGTGTTTACGGCCCTGTATCTGTCAGTGAGTGTTTACGGCCCTGTATCTGTCAGTGAGTGTTTACGGCCTTGTATCTGTCAGTGAGTGTTTACGGCCCTGTATCTGTCAGTGAGTGTTTACGGCCCTGTATCTGTCAGTGAGTGTTTACGGCCCTGTATCTGTCAGTGAGTGTTTACGGCTCTGTATCTGTCAGTGAGTGTTTACGGCCCTGTATCTGTCAGTGAGTGTTTACGGCTCTGTATCTGTCAGTGAGTGTTTACGGCTCTGTATCTGTCAGTGAGTGTTTACGGCCCTGTATCTGTCAGTGAGTGTTTACGGCCCTGTATCTGTCAGTGAGTGTTTGCCGCTCTGTATCTGTCAGTGAGTGTTTACGGCCCTGTATCAGTCAGTGAGTGTTTACGGCCCTCTATCTGTCAGTGAGTGTTTAAAGCCCTGTATCTGTCAGTGAGTGTTTACGGCCCTGTATCTGTCAGTGAGTGTTTACAGCCCTGTATCTGTCAGTGAGTGTTTACTGCCCTGTATCAGTCAGTGAGTGTTTACGGCCCTCTATCTGTCAGTGAGTGTTTACAGCCCTGTCTCTGTCAGTGAGTGTTTACGGCCCTGTCTCTGTCAGTGAGTGTTTACGGCTCTGTATCTGTCAGTGAGTGTTTACGGCCCTGTATCTGTCAGTGAGTGTTTACAGCTCTGTATCTGTCAGTGAGTGTTTACGGCCCTGTATCTGTGAGTGAGTGTTTACGGCCCTGTATCTATCAGTGTGTGTTTGCCGTCTTGTATCTGTCAGTGAGTGTTTACAGCCCTGTATCTGTCAGTGAGTGTTTACGGCTCTGTATCTGTCAGTGAGTGTTTACGGCCCTGTATCTGTCAGTGAGTGTTTACGGCCCTGTATCTGTCAGTGAGTGTTTACGGCCCTGTATCTGTCAGTGAGCGTTTACGGCTCTGTATCTGACAGTGAGTGTTTACGGCCCTGTATCTGTCAGTGAGTGTTTATGCCCTGTATCTGTCAGTGAGTGTTTACGGCCCCGTATCTGTCAGTGAGTGTTTATGCCCTGTATCTGTCAGTGAGTGTTTACCGTCCTGTATCTGTCAGTGAGTGTTTACGGCCCTGTATCTGTGAGTGAGTGTTTACGGCTCTGTATCTGTCAGTGAGTGTTTACGGCCCTGTATCTGTGAGTGAGTGTTTACGGCTCTGTATCTGTCAGTGAGTGTTTATGCCTTGTATCTGTCAGTGAGTGTTTACGGCTCTGTATCTGTCAGTGAGTGTTTACGGCCCTGTAACTGTCAGTGAGTGTTTACCGTCCTGTATCTGTCAGTGAGTGTTTACGGCTCTGTATCTGTCAGTGAGTGTTTATGCCCTGTATCTGTCAGTGAGTGTTTACGGCCCTGTATCTGTCAGTGAGTGTTTACGGCCCTGTATCTGTAAGTGAGTGTTTACGGCTCTGTATCTGTCAGTGAGTGTTTACGGCCCTGTATCTGTCAGTGAGTGTTTACGGCCCTGTATCTGTCAGCGAGTGTTTACGGCCCTGTATCTGTCAGTGAGTGTTTACGGCTCTGTATCTGTCAGTGAGTGTTTACGGCTCTGTATCTGTCAGTGAGTGTTTACGGCCCTGTATCTGTCAGTGAGTGTTTACGGCCCTGTATCTGTCAGTGAGTGTTTACGGCCCTGTATCTGTCAGTGAGTGTTTACGGCTCTGTATCTGTCAGTGAGTGTTTACGGCTCTGTATCTGTCAGTGAGTGTTTACGGCCCTGTATCTGTCAGTGAGTGTTTACGGCTCTGTATCTGTCAGTGAGTGTTTACGGCCCTGTATCTGTCAGTGAGTGTTTACGGCTCTGTATCTGTCAGTGAGTGTTTACGGCTCTGTATCTGTCAGTGAGTGTTTACGGCCCTGTATCTGTCAGTGAGTATTTGCCGCTCTGTATCTGTCAGTGAGTGTTTAGGGCCCTGTATCTGTCAGTGAGTGTTTATGCCCTGTATCTGTCAGTGAGTGTTTACGGCCCTGTATCTGTCAGTGAGTGTTTGCCGCTCTGTATCTGTCAGTGAGTGTTTACGGCCCTGTATCTGTCAGTGAGTGTTTATGCCCTGTATCTGTCAGTGAGTGTTTACGGCCCTGTATCTGTCAGTGAGTGTTTACGGCCCTGTATCTGTCAGTGAGTGTTTACGGCCCTGTATCTGTCAGTGAGTGTTTACGGCCCTGTATCTGTCAGTGAGTGTTTACGGCCCTGTATCTGCCAGTGAGTGTTTACGGCCCTGTATCTGTCAGTGAGTGTTTACGGCCCTGTATCTGTCAGTGAGTGTTTACGGCCCTGTATCTGTCAGTGAGTGTTTACGGCCCTGTATCTGTCAGTGAGTGTTTACGGCCCTGTATCTGTTAGTGAGTGTTTACGGCCCTGTATCTGTCAGTGAGTGTTTACGGCCTTGTATCTGTCAGTGAGTGTTTACGGCCCTGTATCTGTCAGTGAGTGTTTACAGCCCTGTATCTGTCAGTGAGTGTTTACGGCCCTGTATCTGTCAGTGAGTGTTTACGGCCCTGTATCTGTCAGTGAGTGTTTACGGCCCTGTATCTGTCAGTGAGTGTTTACGGCTCTGTATCTGTCAGTGAGTGTTTACGGCCCTGTATCTGTCAGTGAGTGTTTACGGCCCTGTATCTGTCAGTGAGTGTTTACGGCCATGTATCTGTCAGTGAGTGTTTATGCCCTGTATCTGTCAGTGAGTATTTATGCCCTGTATCTGTCAGTGAGTGTTTACGGCCTGTATCTGTCAGTGAGTGTTTATGCCCTGTATCTGTCAGTGAGTGTTTATGCCCTGTATCTGTCAGTGAGTGTTTACGGCCCTGTATCTGTCAGTGAGTGTTTACGGCCCTGTATCTGTCAGTGAGTGTTTACAGCCCTGTATCTGTCAGCGAGTGTTTACGGCCCTGTATCTGTCAGTGAGTGTTTACAGCCCTGTATCTGTCAGTGAGTGTTTACGGACCTGTATCAGTCAATGAGTGTTTAAGGCCCTCTATCTGGCAGTGAGTGTTTACAGCCCTGTATCTGTCAGTGAGTGTTTACGGCCCTGTATCTGTCAGTGAGTGTTTGCCGCTCTGTATCTGTCAGTGAGTGTTTACGGCCCTGTATCAGTCAGTGAGTGTTTACGGCCCTCTATCTGTCAGTTATTGTTTACAGCCCTGTATCTGTCAGTGAGTGTTTACGGCCCTGTATCTGTCAGTGAGTGTTTACGGCTCTGTATCTGTCAGTGAGTGTTAACGGCCCTGTATCTGTCAGTGAGTGTTTACGGCCCTGTATCTGTCAGTGAGTGTTTACGGCCCTGTATCTGTCAGTGAGTGTTTACGGCTCTGTATCTGACAGTGAGTGTTTACGGCCCTGTATCTGTCAGTGAGTGTTTATGCCCTGTATCTGTCAGTGAGTGTTTACGGCCCTGTATCTGTCAGTGAGTGTTTATGCCCTGTATCTGTCAGTGAGTGTTTACGGCTCTGTATCTGTCAGTGAGTGTTTACGGCCCTGTATCTGTGAGTGAGTGTTTACGGCTCTGTATCTGTCAGTGAGTGTTCACGGCCCTGTATCTGTGAGTGAGTGTTTACGGCTCTGTATCTGTCAGTGAGTGTTTATGCCCTGTATCTGTCAGTGAGTGTTTACGGCTCTGTATCTGTCAGTGAGTGTTTACGGCTCTGTATCTGTCAGTGAGTGTTTACGGCCCTGTATCTGTCAGTGAGTGTTTACCGTCCTGTATCTGTCAGTGAGTGTTTACGGCTCTGTATCTGTCAGTGAGTGTTTATGCCCTGTATCTGTCAGTGAGTGTTTACGGCCCTGTATCTGTCAGTGAGTCTTTACGGCCCTGTATCTGTCAGTGAGTGTTTACGGCTCTGTTTCTGTCAGTGAGTGTTTACGGCCCTGTATCTGTCAGTGAGTGTTTACGGCCCTGTATCTGTCAGTGAGTGTTTACGGCTCTGTATCTGTCAGTGAGTGTTTACGGCTCTGTATCTGTCAGTGAGTGTTTATGCCCTGTATCTGTCAGTGAGTGTTTACGGCCCTGTATCTGTCAGTGAGTGTTTACGGCCCTGTATCTGTCAGTGAGTGTTTACGGCTCTGTATCTGTCAGTGAGTGTTTACGGCTCTGTATCTGTCAGTGAGTGTTTACGGCCCTGTATCTGTCAGTGAGTGTTTACGGCTCTGTATCTGTCAGTGAGTGTTTACGGCCCTGTATCTGTCAGTGAGTGTTTACGGCTCTGTATCTGTCAGTGAGTGTTTACGGCCCTGTATCTGTCAGTGAGTGTTTACGGCCCTGTATCTGTCAGTGAGTGTTTGCCGCTCTGTATCTGTCAGTGAGTGTTTACGGCCCTGTATCTGTCAGTGAGTGTTTATGCCCTGTATCTGTCAGTGAGTGTTTACGGCCCTGTATCTGTCAGTGAGTGTTTGCCGCTCTGTATCTGTCAGTGAGTGTTTACGGCCCTGTATCTGTCAGTGAGTGTTTATGCCCTGTATCTGTCAGTGAGTGTTTACGGCCCTGTATCGGTCAGTGAGTGTTTACGGCCCTGTATCTGTCAGTGAGTGTTTACGGCTCTGTATCTGTCAGTGAGTGTTTACGGCCCTGTATCTGTCAGTGAGTGTTTACGGCTCTGTATCTGTCAGTGAGTGTTTACGGCCCTGTATCTGCCAGTGAGTGTTTACGGCCCTGTATCTGTCAGTGAGTGTTTACGGCCCTGTATCTGTCAGTGAGTGTTTACGGCCCTGTATCTGTGAGTGAGTGTTTACGGCCCTGTATCTGTGAGTGAGTGTTTACGGCCCTGTATCTGTCAGTGAGTGTTTACGGCCCTGTATCTGTGAGTGAGTGTTTACGGCCCTGTATCTGTCAGTGAGTGTTGATGCCCTGTATCTGTCAGTGAGTGTTTACGGCGCTGTATCTGTCAGTGAGTGT
This sequence comes from Stegostoma tigrinum, assembly GCF_030684315.1. Classification (NCBI taxonomy): domain Eukaryota; kingdom Metazoa; phylum Chordata; class Chondrichthyes; order Orectolobiformes; family Stegostomatidae; genus Stegostoma; species Stegostoma tigrinum. The sequence goes on along the minus strand of NC_081374.1, from coordinate 2,471,593 downwards.
TTACGGCCCTGTATCTGTCAGTGAGTGTTTACGGCCCTGTATCTGTCAGTGAGTGTTTACGGCTCTGTTTCTGTCAGTGAGTGTTTACGGCTCTGTATCTGTCAGTGAGTGTTTACGGCCCTGTATCTGTCAGTGAGTGTTTACGGCCCTGTATCTGTCAGTGAGTGTTTACGGCCTTGTATCTGTCAGTGAGTGTTTACGGCCCTGTATCTGTCAGTGAGTGTTTACGGCCCTGTATCTGTCAGTGAGTGTTTACGGCCCTGTATCTGTCAGTGAGTGTTTACGGCCCTGTATCTGTCAGTGAGTGTTTACGGCTCTGTATCTGTCAGTGAGTGTTTACGGCCCTGTATCTGTCAGTGAGTGTTTACGGCTCTGTATCTGTCAGTGAGTGTTTACGGCCCTGTATCTGTCAGTGAGTGTTTACGGCCCTGTATCTGTCAGCGAGTGTTTACGGCCCTGTATCTGTCAGTGAGTGTTTACAGCCCTGTATCTGTCAGTGAGTGTTTACGGACCTGTATCAGTCAGTGAGTGTTTAAGGCCCTCTATCTGGCAGTGAGTGTTTACAGCCCTGTATCTGTCAGTGAGTGTTTACGGCCCTGTATCTGTCAGTGAGTGTTTGCCGCTCTGTATCTGTCAGTGAGTGTTTACGGCCCTGTATCAGTCAGTGAGTGTTTACGGCCCTCTATCTGTCAGTGAGTGTTTACAGCCCTGTATCTGTCAGTGAGTGTTTACGGCCCTGTATCTGTCAGTGAGTGTTTACAGCCCTGTATCTGTCAGTGAGTGTTTACTGCCCTGTATCAGTCAGTGAGTGTTTACGGCCCTCTATCTGTCAGTGAGTGTTTACAGCCCTGTCTCTGTCAGTGAGTGTTTACGGCCCTGTCTCTGTCAGTGAGTGTTTACGGCTCTGTATCTGTCAGTGAGTGTTTACGGCCCTGTATCTGTCAGTGAGTGTTTACAGCTCTGTGTCTGTCAGTGAGTGTTTACGGCCCTGTATCTGTGAGTGAGTGTTTACGGCCCTGTATCTATCAGTGTGTGTTTGCCGTCTTGTATCTGTCAGTGAGTGTTTACAGCCCTGTATCTGTCAGTGAGTGTTTACGGCTCTGTATCTGTCAGTGAGTGTTTACGGCCCTGTATCTGTCAGTGAGTGTTTACGGCCCTGTATCTGTCAGTGAGTGTTTACGGCCCTGTATCTGTCAGTGAGTGTTTACGGCTCTGTATCTGACAGTGAGTGTTTACGGCCCTGTATCTGTCAGTGAGTGTTTATGCCCTGTATCTGTCAGTGAGTGTTTACGGCCCCGTATCTGTCAGTGAGTGTTTATGCCCTGTATCTGTCAGTGAGTGTTTACCGTCCTGTATCTGTCAGTGAGTGTTTACGGCCCTGTATCTGTGAGTGAGTGTTTACGGCTCTGTATCTGTCAGTGAGTGTTTACGGCCCTGTATCTGTGAGTGAGTGTTTACGGCTCTGTATCTGTCAGTGAGTGTTTATGCCCTGTATCTGTCAGTGAGTGTTTACAGCTCTGTATCTGTCAGTGAGTGTTTACGGCCCTGTAACTGTCAGTGAGTGTTTACCGTCCTGTATCTGTCAGTGAGTGTTTACGGCTCTGTATCTGTCAGTGAGTGTTTATGCCCTGTATCTGTCAGTGAGTGTTTACGGCCCTGTATCTGTCAGTGAGTGTTTACGGCCCTGTATCTGTAAGTGAGTGTTTACGGCTCTGTATCTGTCAGTGAGTGTTTACGGCCCTGTATCTGTCAGTGAGTGTTTACGGCCCTGTATCTGTCAGTGAGTGTTTACGGCCCTGTATCTGTCAGTGAGTGTTTACGGCTCTGTATCTGTCAGTGAGTGTTTACGGCTCTGTATCTGTCAGTGAGTGTTTATGCCCTGTATCTGTCAGTGAGTGTTTACAGCCCTGTATCTGTCAGTGAGTGTTTACGGCCCTGTATCTGTCAGTGAGTGTTTACGGCTCTGTATCTGTCAGTGAGTGTTTACGGCTCTGTATCTGTCAGTGAGTGTTTACGGCCCTGTATCTGTCAGTGAGTGTTTACGGCTCTGTATCTGTCAGTGAGTGTTTACGGCCCTGTATCTGTCAGTGAGTGTTTACGGCTCTGTATCTGTCAGTGAGTGTTTACGGCTCTGTATCTGTCAGTGAGTGTTTACGGCCCTGTATCTGTCAGTGAGTATTTGCCGCTCTGTATCTGTCAGTGAGTGTTTAGGGCCCTGTATCTGTCAGTGAGTGTTTATGCCCTGTATCTGTCAGTGAGTGTTTACGGCCCTGTATCTGTCAGTGAGTGTTTGCCGCTCTGTATCTGTCAGTGAGTGTTTACGGCCCTGTATCTGTCAGTGAGTGTTTATGCCCTGTATCTGTCAGTGAGTGTTTACGGCCCTGTATCTGTCAGTGAGTGTTTACGGCCCTGTATGTGTCAGTGAGTGTTTACGGCCCTGTATCTGTCAGTGAGTGTTTACGGCCCTGTATCTGTCAGTGAGTGTTTACGGCCCTGTATCTGCCAGTGAGTGTTTACGGCCCTGTATCTGTCAGTGAGTGTTTACGGCCCTGTATCTGTCAGTGAGTGTTTACGGCCCTGTATCTGTCAGTGAGTGTTTACGGCCCTGTATCTGTGAGTGAGTGTTTACGGCCCTGTATCTGTGAGTGAGTGTTTACGGCCCTGTATCTGTGAGTGAGTGTTTACGGCCCTGTATCTGTCAGTGAGTGTTTACGGCCCTGTATCTGTCAGTGAGTGTTTACGGCCCTGTATCTGTCAGTGAGTGTTTACGGCCCTGTATCTGTCAGTGAGTGTTTACGGCTCTGTTTCTGTCAGTGAGTGTTTACGGCTCTGTATCTGTCAGTGAGTGTTTACGGCCCTGTATCTGTCAGTGAGTGTTTACGGCCCTGTATCTGTCAGTGAGTGTTTACGGCCCTGTATCTGTCAGTGAGTGTTTACGGCCATGTATCTGTCAGTGAGTGTTTATGCCCTGTATCTGTCAGTGAGTATTTATGCCCTGTATCTGTCAGTGAGTGTTTACGGCCTGTATCTGTCAGTGAGTGTTTATGCCCTGTATCTGTCAGTGAGTGTTTATGCCCTGTATCTGTCAGTGAGTGTTTACGGCCCTGTATCTGTCAGTGAGTGTTTACGGCCCTGTATCTGTCAGTGAGTGTTTACAGCCCTGTATCTGTCAGCGAGTGTTTACGGCCCTGTATCTGTCAGTGAGTGTTTACAGCCCTGTATCTGTCAGTGAGTGTTTACGGACCTGTATCAGTCAGTGAGTGTTTAAGGCCCTCTATCTGGCAGTGAGTGTTTACAGCCCTGTATCTGTCAGTGAGTGTTTACGGCCCTGTATCTGTCAGTGAGTGTTTGCCGCTCTGTATCTGTCAGTGAGTGTTTACGGCCCTGTATCAGTCAGTGAGTGTTTACGGCCCTCTATCTGTCAGTTATTGTTTACAGCCCTGTATCTGTCAGTGAGTGTTTACGGCCCTGTATCTGTCAGTGAGTGTTTACTGCCCTGTATCCGTCAGTGAGTGTTTACGGCCCTCTATCTGTCAGTGAGTGTTTACAGCCCTGTATCTGTCAGTGAGTGTTTACGGCCCTGTCTCTGTCAGTGAGTGTTTACAGCCCTGTATCTGTCAGTGAGTGTTTACTGCCCTGTATCAGTCAGTGAGTGTTTACGGCCCTCTATCTGGCAGTGAGTGTTTACAGCCCTGTATCTGTCAGTGAGTGTTTACGGCCCTGTCTCTGTCAGTGAGTGTTTACGGCTCCGTATCTGTCAGTGAGTGTTTACGGCCCTGTATCTGTCAGTGAGTGTTTACAGCTCTGTATCTGTCAGTGAGTGTTTACGGCCCTGTATCTGTGAGTGAGTGTTTACGGCCCTGTATCTATCAGTGTGTGTTTGCCGTCTTGTATCTGTCAGTGAGTGTTTACAGCCTGTATCTGTCAGTGAGTGTTTACGGCTCTGTATCTGTCAGTGAGTGTTAACGGCCCTGTATCTGTCAGTGAGTGTTTACGGCCCTGTATCTGTTAGTGAGTGTTTACGGCCCTGTATCTGTCAGTGAGTGTTTACGGCCCTGTATCTGTCAGTGAGTGTTTACGGCTCTGTATCTGACAGTGAGTGTTTACGGCCCTGTATCTGTCAGTGAGTGTTTATGCCCTGTATCTGTCAGTGAGTGTTTACGGCCCTGTATCTGTCAGTGAGTGTTTATGCCCTGTATCTGTCAGTGAGTGTTTACCGTCCTGTATCTGTCAGTGAGTGTTTACGGCCCTGTATCTGTGAGTGAGTGTTTACGGCTCTGTATCTGTCAGTGAGTGTTTACGGCCCTGTATCTGTGAGTGAGTGTTTACGGCTCTGTATCTGTCAGTGAGTGTTTATGCCCTGTATCTGTCAGTGAGTGTTTACGGCTCTGTATCTGTCAGTGAGTGTTTACGGCCCTGTATCTGTCAGTGAGTGTTTACCGTCCTGTATCTGTCAGTGAGTGTTTACGGCTCTGTATCTGTCAGTGAGTGTTTATGCCCTGTATCTGTCAGTGAGTGTTTACGGCCCTGTATCTGTCAGTGAGTGTTTACGGCCCTGTATCTGTAAGTGAGTGTTTACGGCTCTGTATCTGTCAGTGAGTGTTTACGGCCCTGTATCTGTCAGTGAGTGTTTACGGCCCTGTATCTGTCAGTGAGTGTTTACGGCTCTGTATCTGTCAGTGAGTGTTTACGGCTCTGTATCTGTCAGTGAGTGTTTATGCCCTGTATCTGTCAGTGAGTGTTTACGGCCCTGTATCTGTCAGTGAGTGTTTACGGCCCTGTATCTGTCAGTGAGTGTTTACGGCTCTGTATCTGTCAGTGAGTGTTTACGGCTCTGTATCTGTCAGTGAGTGTTTACGGCCCTGTATCTGTCAGTGAGTGTTTACGGCTCTGTATCTGTCAGTGAGTGTTTACGGCCCTGTATCTGTCAGTGAGTGTTTACGGCTCTGTATCTGTCAGTGAGTGTTTACGGCCCTGTATCTGTCAGTGAGTGTTTACGGCCCTGTATCTGTCAGTGAGTGTTTGCCGCTCTGTATCTGTCAGTGAGTGTTTACGGCCCTGTATCTGTCAGTGAGTGTTTATGCCCTGTATCTGTCAGTGAGTGTTTAAGGCCCTGTATCTGTCAGTGAGTGTTTATGCCCTGTATCTGTCAGTGAGTGTTTACGGCCCTGTATCTGTCAGTGAGTGTTTGCCGCTCTGTATCTGTCAGTGAGTGTTTACGGCCCTGTATCTGTCAGTGAGTGTTTATGCCCTGTATCTGTCAGTGAGTGTTTACGGCCCTGTATCTGTCAGTGAGTGTTTACGGCCCTGTATCTGTCAGTGAGTGTTTACGGCCCTGTATCTGTCAGTGAGTGTTTACGGCTCTGTATCTGTCAGTGAGTGTTTACGGCCCTGTATCTGTCAGTGAGTGTTTACGGCCCTGTATCTGTCAGTGAGTGTTTACGGCTCTGTATCTGTCAGTGAGTGTTTACGGCCCTGTTTCTGCCAGTGAGTGTTTACGGCCCTGTATCTGTCAGTGAGTGTTTACGGCCCTGTATCTGTGAGTGAGTGTTTACGGCCCTGTATCTGTGAGTGAGTGTTTACGGCCCTGTATCTGTCAGTGAGTGTTTACGGCCCTGTATCTGTGAGTGAGTGTTTACGGCCCTGTATCTGTCAGTGAGTGTTTACGGCCCTGTATCTGTCAGTGAGTGTTTACGGCGCTGTATCTGTCAGTGAGTGTTTACGGCCCTGTATCTGTCAGTGAGTGTTTACGGCCCTGTATCTGTCAGTGAGTGTTTACGGCTCTGTTTCTGTCAGTGAGTGTTTACGGCTCTGTATCTGTCAGTGAGTGTTTACGGCCCTGTATCTGTCAGTGAGTGTTTACGGCCCTGTATCTGTCAGTGAGTGTTTACGGCCCTGTATCTGTCAGTGAGTGTTTACGGCCATGTATCTGTCAGTGAGTGTTTATGCCCTGTATCTGTCAGTGAGTATTTATGCCCTGTATCTGTCAGTGAGTGTTTACGGCCTGTATCTGTCAGTGAGTGTTTATGCCCTGTATCTGTCAGTGAGTGTTTATGCCCTGTATCTGTCAGTGAGTGTTTACGGCCCTGTATCTGTCAGTGAGTGTTTACGGCCCTGTATCTGTCAGTGAGTGTTTACAGCCCTGTATCTGTCAGCGAGTGTTTACGGCCCTGTATCTGTCAGTGAGTGTTTACAGCCCTGTATCTGTCAGTGAGTGTTTACGGACCTGTATCAGTCAGTGAGTGTTTAAGGCCCTCTATCTGGCAGTGAGTGTTTACAGCCCTGTATCTGTCAGTGAGTGTTTACGGCCCTGTATCTGTCAGTGAGTGTTTGCCGCTCTGTATCTGTCAGTGAGTGTTTACGGCCCTGTATCAGTCAGTGAGTGTTTACGGCCCTCTATCTGTCAGTTATTGTTTACAGCCCTGTATCTGTCAGTGAGTGTTTACGGCCCTGTATCTGTCAGTGAGTGTTTACTGCCCTGTATCCGTCAGTGAGTGTTTACGGCCCTCTATCTGTCAGTGAGTGTTTACAGCCCTGTATCTGTCAGTGAGTGTTTACGGCCCTGTCTCTGTCAGTGAGTGTTTACAGCCCTGTATCTGTCAGTGAGTGTTTACTGCCCTGTATCAGTCAGTGAGTGTTTACGGCCCTCTATCTGGCAGTGAGTGTTTACAGCCCTGTATCTGTCAGTGAGTGTTTACGGCCCTGTCTCTGTCAGTGAGTGTTTACGGCTCCGTATCTGTCAGTGAGTGTTTACGGCCCTGTATCTGTCAGTGAGTGTTTACAGCTCTGTATCTGTCAGTGAGTGTTTACGGCCCTGTATCTGTGAGTGAGTGTTTACGGCCCTGTATCTATCAGTGTGTGTTTGCCGTCTTGTATCTGTCAGTGAGTGTTTACAGCCTGTATCTGTCAGTGAGTGTTTACGGCTCTGTATCTGTCAGTGAGTGTTTACGGCCCTGTATCTGTCAGTGAGTGTTTACGGCTCTGTATCTGTCAGTGAGTGTTTACGGCCCTGTATCTGTCAGTGAGTGTTTACGGCCCTGTATCTGTCAGTGAGTGTTTACGGCCCTGTATCTGTCAGTGAGTGTTTACGGCTCTGTATCTGTCAGTGAGTGTTTACGGCTCTGTATCTGTCAGTGAGTGTTTATGCCCTGTATCTGTCAGTGAGTGTTTACAGCCCTGTATCTGTCAGTGAGTGTTTACGGCCCTGTATCTGTCAGTGAGTGTTTACGGCTCTGTATCTGTCAGTGAGTGTTTACGGCTCTGTATCTGTCAGTGAGTGTTTACGGCCCTGTATCTGTCAGTGAGTGTTTACGGCTCTGTATCTGTCAGTGAGTGTTTACGGCCCTGTATCTGTCAGTGAGTGTTTACGGCTCTGTATCTGTCAGTGAGTGTTTACGGCTCTGTATCTGTCAGTGAGTGTTTACGGCCCTGTATCTGTCAGTGAGTATTTGCCGCTCTGTATCTGTCAGTGAGTGTTTAGGGCCCTGTATCTGTCAGTGAGTGTTTATGCCCTGTATCTGTCAGTGAGTGTTTACGGCCCTGTATCTGTCAGTGAGTGTTTGCCGCTCTGTATCTGTCAGTGAGTGTTTACGGCCCTGTATCTGTCAGTGAGTGTTTATGCCCTGTATCTGTCAGTGAGTGTTTACGGCCCTGTATCTGTCAGTGAGTGTTTACGGCCCTGTATGTGTCAGTGAGTGTTTACGGCCCTGTATCTGTCAGTGAGTGTTTACGGCCCTGTATCTGTCAGTGAGTGTTTACGGCCCTGTATCTGCCAGTGAGTGTTTACGGCCCTGTATCTGTCAGTGAGTGTTTACGGCCCTGTATCTGTCAGTGAGTGTTTACGGCCCTGTATCTGTCAGTGAGTGTTTACGGCCCTGTATCTGTGAGTGAGTGTTTACGGCCCTGTATCTGTGAGTGAGTGTTTACGGCCCTGTATCTGTGAGTGAGTGTTTACGGCCCTGTATCTGTCAGTGAGTGTTTACGGCCCTGTATCTGTCAGTGAGTGTTTACGGCCCTGTATCTGTCAGTGAGTGTTTACGGCCCTGTATCTGTCAGTGAGTGTTTACGGCTCTGTTTCTGTCAGTGAGTGTTTACGGCTCTGTATCTGTCAGTGAGTGTTTACGGCCCTGTATCTGTCAGTGAGTGTTTACGGCCCTGTATCTGTCAGTGAGTGTTTACGGCCCTGTATCTGTCAGTGAGTGTTTACGGCCATGTATCTGTCAGTGAGTGTTTATGCCCTGTATCTGTCAGTGAGTATTTATGCCCTGTATCTGTCAGTGAGTGTTTACGGCCTGTATCTGTCAGTGAGTGTTTATGCCCTGTATCTGTCAGTGAGTGTTTATGCCCTGTATCTGTCAGTGAGTGTTTACGGCCCTGTATCTGTCAGTGAGTGTTTACGGCCCTGTATCTGTCAGTGAGTGTTTACAGCCCTGTATCTGTCAGCGAGTGTTTACGGCCCTGTATCTGTCAGTGAGTGTTTACAGCCCTGTATCTGTCAGTGAGTGTTTACGGACCTGTATCAGTCAGTGAGTGTTTAAGGCCCTCTATCTGGCAGTGAGTGTTTACAGCCCTGTATCTGTCAGTGAGTGTTTACGGCCCTGTATCTGTCAGTGAGTGTTTGCCGCTCTGTATCTGTCAGTGAGTGTTTACGGCCCTGTATCAGTCAGTGAGTGTTTACGGCCCTCTATCTGTCAGTTATTGTTTACAGCCCTGTATCTGTCAGTGAGTGTTTACGGCCCTGTATCTGTCAGTGAGTGTTTACTGCCCTGTATCCGTCAGTGAGTGTTTACGGCCCTCTATCTGTCAGTGAGTGTTTACAGCCCTGTATCTGTCAGTGAGTGTTTACGGCCCTGTCTCTGTCAGTGAGTGTTTACAGCCCTGTATCTGTCAGTGAGTGTTTACTGCCCTGTATCAGTCAGTGAGTGTTTACGGCCCTCTATCTGGCAGTGAGTGTTTACAGCCCTGTATCTGTCAGTGAGTGTTTACGGCCCTGTCTCTGTCAGTGAGTGTTTACGGCTCCGTATCTGTCAGTGAGTGTTTACGGCCCTGTATCTGTCAGTGAGTGTTTACAGCTCTGTATCTGTCAGTGAGTGTTTACGGCCCTGTATCTGTGAGTGAGTGTTTACGGCCCTGTATCTATCAGTGTGTGTTTGCCGTCTTGTATCTGTCAGTGAGTGTTTACAGCCTGTATCTGTCAGTGAGTGTTTACGGCTCTGTATCTGTCAGTGAGTGTTAACGGCCCTGTATCTGTCAGTGAGTGTTTACGGCCCTGTATCTGTTAGTGAGTGTTTACGGCCCTGTATCTGTCAGTGAGTGTTTACGGCCCTGTATCTGTCAGTGAGTGTTTACGGCTCTGTATCTGACAGTGAGTGTTTACGGCCCTGTATCTGTCAGTGAGTGTTTATGCCCTGTATCTGTCAGTGAGTGTTTACGGCCCTGTATCTGTCAGTGAGTGTTTATGCCCTGTATCTGTCAGTGAGTGTTTACCGTCCTGTATCTGTCAGTGAGTGTTTACGGCCCTGTATCTGTGAGTGAGTGTTTACGGCTCTGTATCTGTCAGTGAGTGTTTACGGCCCTGTATCTGTGAGTGAGTGTTTACGGCTCTGTATCTGTCAGTGAGTGTTTATGCCCTGTATCTGTCAGTGAGTGTTTACGGCTCTGTATCTGTCAGTGAGTGTTTACGGCCCTGTATCTGTCAGTGAGTGTTTACCGTCCTGTATCTGTCAGTGAGTGTTTACGGCTCTGTATCTGTCAGTGAGTGTTTATGCCCTGTATCTGTCAGTGAGTGTTTACGGCCCTGTATCTGTCAGTGAGTGTTTACGGCCCTGTATCTGTAAGTGAGTGTTTACGGCTCTGTATCTGTCAGTGAGTGTTTACGGCCCTGTATCTGTCAGTGAGTGTTTACGGCCCTGTATCTGTCAGTGAGTGTTTACGGCTCTGTATCTGTCAGTGAGTGTTTACGGCTCTGTATCTGTCAGTGAGTGTTTATGCCCTGTATCTGTCAGTGAGTGTTTACGGCCCTGTATCTGTCAGTGAGTGTTTACGGCCCTGTATCTGTCAGTGAGTGTTTACGGCTCTGTATCTGTCAGTGAGTGTTTACGGCTCTGTATCTGTCAGTGAGTGTTTACGGCCCTGTATCTGTCAGTGAGTGTTTACGGCTCTGTATCTGTCAGTGAGTGTTTACGGCCCTGTATCTGTCAGTGAGTGTTTACGGCTCTGTATCTGTCAGTGAGTGTTTACGGCCCTGTATCTGTCAGTGAGTGTTTACGGCCCTGTATCTGTCAGTGAGTGTTTGCCGCTCTGTATCTGTCAGTGAGTGTTTACGGCCCTGTATCTGTCAGTGAGTGTTTATGCCCTGTATCTGTCAGTGAGTGTTTAAGGCCCTGTATCTGTCAGTGAGTGTTTATGCCCTGTATCTGTCAGTGAGTGTTTACGGCCCTGTATCTGTCAGTGAGTGTTTGCCGCTCTGTATCTGTCAGTGAGTGTTTACGGCCCTGTATCTGTCAGTGAGTGTTTATGCCCTGTATCTGTCAGTGAGTGTTTACGGCCCTGTATCTGTCAGTGAGTGTTTACGGCCCTGTATCTGTCAGTGAGTGTTTACGGCCCTGTATCTGTCAGTGAGTGTTTACGGCTCTGTATCTGTCAGTGAGTGTTTACGGCCCTGTATCTGTCAGTGAGTGTTTACGGCCCTGTATCTGTCAGTGAGTGTTTACGGCTCTGTATCTGTCAGTGAGTGTTTACGGCCCTGTTTCTGCCAGTGAGTGTTTACGGCCCTGTATCTGTCAGTGAGTGTTTACGGCCCTGTATCTGTGAGTGAGTGTTTACGGCCCTGTATCTGTGAGTGAGTGTTTACGGCCCTGTATCTGTCAGTGAGTGTTTATGGCCCTGTATCTGTGAGTGAGTGTTTACGGCCCTGTATCTGTCAGTGAGTGTTTACGGCCCTGTATCTGTCAGTGAGTGTTTACGGCGCTGTATCTGTCAGTGAGTGTTTACGGCCCTGTATCTGTCAGTGAGTGTTTACGGCCCTGTATCTGTCAGTGAGTGTTTACGGCTCTGTTTCTGTCAGTGAGTGTTTACGGCTCTGTATCTGTCAGTGAGTGTTTACGGCCCTGTATCTGTCAGTGAGTGTTTACGGCCCTGTATCTGTCAGTGAGTGTTTACGGCCCTGTATCTGTCAGTGAGTGTTTACGGCCATGTATCTGTCAGTGAGTGTTTATGCCCTGTATCTGTCAGTGAGTATTTATGCCCTGTATCTGTCAGTGAGTGTTTACGGCCTGTATCTGTCAGTGAGTGTTTATGCCCTGTATCTGTCAGTGAGTGTTTATGCCCTGTATCTGTCAGTGAGTGTTTACGGCCCTGTATCTGTCAGTGAGTGTTTACGGCCCTGTATCTGTCAGTGAGTGTTTACAGCCCTGTATCTGTCAGCGAGTGTTTACGGCCCTGTATCTGTCAGTGAGTGTTTACAGCCCTGTATCTGTCAGTGAGTGTTTACGGACCTGTATCAGTCAGTGAGTGTTTAAGGCCCTCTATCTGGCAGTGAGTGTTTACAGCCCTGTATCTGTCAGTGAGTGTTTACGGCCCTGTATCTGTCAGTGAGTGTTTGCCGCTCTGTATCTGTCAGTGAGTGTTTACGGCCCTGTATCAGTCAGTGAGTGTTTACGGCCCTCTATCTGTCAGTTATTGTTTACAGCCCTGTATCTGTCAGTGAGTGTTTACGGCCCTGTATCTGTCAGTGAGTGTTTACTGCCCTGTATCCGTCAGTGAGTGTTTACGGCCCTCTATCTGTCAGTGAGTGTTTACAGCCCTGTATCTGTCAGTGAGTGTTTACGGCCCTGTCTCTGTCAGTGAGTGTTTACAGCCCTGTATCTGTCAGTGAGTGTTTACTGCCCTGTATCAGTCAGTGAGTGTTTACGGCCCTCTATCTGGCAGTGAGTGTTTACAGCCCTGTATCTGTCAGTGAGTGTTTACGGCCCTGTCTCTGTCAGTGAGTGTTTACGGCTCCGTATCTGTCAGTGAGTGTTTACGGCCCTGTATCTGTCAGTGAGTGTTTACAGCTCTGTATCTGTCAGTGAGTGTTTACGGCCCTGTATCTGTGAGTGAGTGTTTACGGCCCTGTATCTATCAGTGTGTGTTTGCCGTCTTGTATCTGTCAGTGAGTGTTTACAGCCTGTATCTGTCAGTGAGTGTTTACGGCTCTGTATCTGTCAGTGAGTGTTAACGGCCCTGTATCTGTCAGTGAGTGTTTACGGCCCTGTATCTGTTAGTGAGTGTTTACGGCCCTGTATCTGTCAGTGAGTGTTTACGGCCCTGTATCTGTCAGTGAGTGTTTACGGCTCTGTATCTGACAGTGAGTGTTTACGGCCCTGTATCTGTCAGTGAGTGTTTATGCCCTGTATCTGTCAGTGAGTGTTTACGGCCCTGTATCTGTCAGTGAGTGTTTATGCCCTGTATCTGTCAGTGAGTGTTTACCGTCCTGTATCTGTCAGTGAGTGTTTACGGCCCTGTATCTGTGAGTGAGTGTTTACGGCTCTGTATCTGTCAGTGAGTGTTTACGGCCCTGTATCTGTGAGTGAGTGTTTACGGCTCTGTATCTGTCAGTGAGTGTTTATGCCCTGTATCTGTCAGTGAGTGTTTACGGCTCTGTATCTGTCAGTGAGTGTTTACGGCCCTGTATCTGTCAGTGAGTGTTTACCGTCCTGTATCTGTCAGTGAGTGTTTACGGCTCTGTATCTGTCAGTGAGTGTTTATGCCCTGTATCTGTCAGTGAGTGTTTACGGCCCTGTATCTGTCAGTGAGTGTTTACGGCCCTGTATCTGTAAGTGAGTGTTTACGGCTCTGTATCTGTCAGTGAGTGTTTACGGCCCTGTATCTGTCAGTGAGTGTTTACGGCCCTGTATCTGTCAGTGAGTGTTTACGGCTCTGTATCTGTCAGTGAGTGTTTACGGCTCTGTATCTGTCAGTGAGTGTTTATGCCCTGTATCTGTCAGTGAGTGTTTACGGCCCTGTATCTGTCAGTGAGTGTTTACGGCCCTGTATCTGTCAGTGAGTGTTTACGGCTCTGTATCTGTCAGTGAGTGTTTACGGCCCTGTATCTGTCAGTGAGTGTTTACGGCCCTGTATCTGTCAGTGAGTGTTTACGGCTCTGTATCTGTCAGTGAGTGTTTACGGCCCTGTATCTGTCAGTGAGTGTTTACGGCTCTGTATCTGTCAGTGAGTGTTTACGGCCCTGTATCTGTCAGTGAGTGTTTACGGCCCTGTATCTGTCAGTGAGTGTTTGCCGCTCTGTATCTGTCAGTGAGTGTTTACGGCCCTGTATCTGTCAGTGAGTGTTTATGCCCTGTATCTGTCAGTGAGTGTTTAAGGCCCTGTATCTGTCAGTGAGTGTTTATGCCCTGTATCTGTCAGTGAGTGTTTACGGCCCTGTATCTGTCAGTGAGTGTTTGCCGCTCTGTATCTGTCAGTGAGTGTTTACGGCCCTGTATCTGTCAGTGAGTGTTTATGCCCTGTATCTGTCAGTGAGTGTTTACGGCCCTGTATCTGTCAGTGAGTGTTTACGGCCCTGTATCTGTCAGTGAGTGTTTACGGCCCTGTATCTGTCAGTGAGTGTTTACGGCTCTGTATCTGTCAGTGAGTGTTTACGGCCCTGTATCTGTCAGTGAGTGTTTACGGCCCTGTATCTGTCAGTGAGTGTTTACGGCTCTGTATCTGTCAGTGAGTGTTTACGGCCCTGTTTCTGCCAGTGAGTGTTTACGGCCCTGTATCTGTCAGTGAGTGTTTACGGCCCTGTATCTGTCAGTGAGTGTTTACGGCCCTGTATCTGTGAGTGAGTGTTTACGGCCCTGTATCTGTGAGTGAGTGTTTACGGCCCTGTATCTGTCAGTGAGTGTTTACGGCCCTGTATCTGTGAGTGAGTGTTTACGGCCCTGTATCTGTCAGTGAGTGTTTACGGCCCTGTATCTGTCAGTGAGTGTTTACGGCGCTGTATCTGTCAGTGAGTGTTTACGGCCCTGTATCTGTCAGTGAGTGTTTACGGCCCTGTATCTGTCAGTGAGTGTTTACGGCTCTGTTTCTGTCAGTGAGTGTTTACGGCTCTGTATCTGTCAGTGAGTGTTTACGGCCCTGTATCTGTCAGTGAGTGTTTACGGCCCTGTATCTGTCAGTGAGTGTTTACGGCCTTGTATCTGTCAGTGAGTGTTTACGGCCCTGTATCTGTCAGTGAGTGTTTACAGCCCTGTATCTGTCAGTGAGTGTTTACGGCCCTGTATCTGTCAGTGAGTGTTTACGGCCCTGTATCTGTCAGTGAGTGTTTACGGCCCTCTATCTGTGAGTGAGTGTTTACGGCTCTGTATCTGTCAGTGAGTGTTTACGGCCCTGTATCTGTGAGTGAGTGTTTACGGCTCTGTATCTGTCAGTGAGTGTTTATGCCCTGTATCTGTCAGTGAGTGTTTACAGCTCTGTATCTGTCAGTGAGTGTTTACGGCCCTGTATCTGTGAGTGAGTGTTTACGGCCCTGTATCTATCAGTGTGTGTTTGCCGTCTTGTATCTGTCAGTGAGTGTTTACGGCTCTGTATCTGTCAGTGAGTGTTAACGGCCCTGTATCTGTCAGTGAGTGTTTACGGCCCTGTATCTGTTAGTGAGTGTTTACGGCCCTGTATCTGTCAGTGAGTGTTTACGGCCCTGTATCTGTCAGTGAGTGTTTACGGCTCTGTATCTGACAGTGAGTGTTTACGGCCCTGTATCTGTCAGTGAGTGTTTATGCCCTGTATCTGTCAGTGAGTGTTTACGGCCCTGTATCTGTCAGTGAGTGTTTATGCCCTGTATCTGTCAGTGAGTGTTTACCGTCCTGTATCTGTCAGTGAGTGTTTACGGCCCTGTATCTGTGAGTGAGTGTTTACGGCTCTGTATCTGTCAGTGAGTGTTTACGGCCCTGTATCTGTGAGTGAGTGTTTACGGCTCTGTATCTGTCAGTGAGTGTTTATGCCCTGTATCTGTCAGTGAGTGTTTACGGCTCTGTATCTGTCAGTGAGTGTTTACGGCCCTGTATCTGTCAGTGAGTGTTTACCGTCCTGTATCTGTCAGTGAGTGTTTACGGCTCTGTATCTGTCAGTGAGTGTTTATGCCCTGTATCTGTCAGTGAGTGTTTACGGCCCTGTATCTGTCAGTGAGTGTTTACGGCCCTGTATCTGTAAGTGAGTGTTTACGGCTCTGTATCTGTCAGTGAGTGTTTACGGCCCTGTATCTGTCAGTGAGTGTTTACGGCCCTGTATCTGTCAGTGAGTGTTTACGGCCCTGTATCTGTCAGTGAGTGTTTACGGCTCTGTATCTGTCAGTGAGTGTTTACGGCTCTGTATCTGTCAGTGAGTGTTTATGCCCTGTATCTGTCAGTGAGTGTTTACGGCCCTGTATCTGTCAGTGAGTGTTTACGGCCCTGTATCTGTCAGTGAGTGTTTACGGCTCTGTATCTGTCAGTGAGTGTTTACGGCTCTGTATCTGTCAGTGAGTGTTTACGGCCCTGTATCTGTCAGTGAGTGTTTACGGCTCTGTATCTGTCAGTGAGTGTTTACGGCCCTGTATCTGTCAGTGAGTGTTTACGGCTCTGTATCTGTCAGTGAGTGTTTACGGCCCTGTATCTGTCAGTGAGTGTTTACGGCCCTGTATCTGTCAGTGAGTGTTTGCCGCTCTGTATCTGTCAGTGAGTGTTTACGGCCCTGTATCTGTCAGTGAGTGTTTATGCCCTGTATCTGTCAGTGAGTGTTTAAGGCCCTGTATCTGTCAGTGAGTGTTTATGCCCTGTATCTGTCAGTGAGTGTTTACGGCCCTGTATCTGTCAGTGAGTGTTTGCCGCTCTGTATCTGTCAGTGAGTGTTTACGGCCCTGTATCTGTCAGTGAGTGTTTATGC
Source organism: Stegostoma tigrinum (assembly GCF_030684315.1). NCBI lineage: Eukaryota > Metazoa > Chordata > Chondrichthyes > Orectolobiformes > Stegostomatidae > Stegostoma > Stegostoma tigrinum. The sequence goes on along the minus strand of NC_081374.1, from coordinate 2,455,693 downwards.
CCTGTATCTGTCAGTGAGTGTTTACGGCCCTGTATCTGTCAGTGAGTGTTTACGGCCCTGTATCTGTCAGTGAGTGTTTACGGCCCTGTATCTGTCAGTGAGTGTTTACGGCTCTGTATCTGTCAGTGAGTGTTTACGGCCCTGTATCTGTCAGTGAGTGTTTACGGCCCTGTATCTGTCAGTGAGTGTTTACGGCTCTGTATCTGTCAGTGAGTGTTTACGGCCCTGTATCTGCCAGTGAGTGTTTACGGCCCTGTATCTGTCAGTGAGTGTTTACGGCCCTGTATCTGTCAGTGAGTGTTTACGGCCCTGTATCTGTGAGTGAGTGTTTACGGCCCTGTATCTGTGAGTGAGTGTTTACGGCCCTGTATCTGTCAGTGAGTGTTTACGGCCCTGTATCTGTGAGTGAGTGTTTACGGCCCTGTATCTGTCAGTGAGTGTTTACGGCCCTGTATCTGTCAGTGAGTGTTTACGGCGCTGTATCTGTCAGTGAGTGTTTACGGCCCTGTATCTGTCAGTGAGTGTTTACGGCCCTGTATCTGTCAGTGAGTGTTTACGGCTCTGTTTCTGTCAGTGAGTGTTTACGGCTCTGTATCTGTCAGTGAGTGTTTACGGCCCTGTATCTGTCAGTGAGTGTTTACGGCCCTGTATCTGTCAGTGAGTGTTTACGGCCTTGTATCTGTCAGTGAGTGTTTACGGCCCTGTATCTGTCAGTGAGTGTTTACAGCCCTGTATCTGTCAGTGAGTGTTTACGGCCCTGTATCTGTCAGTGAGTGTTTACGGCCCTGTATCTGTCAGTGAGTGTTTACGGCTCTGTATCTGTCAGTGAGTGTTTACGGCCCTGTATCTGTCAGTGAGTGTTTACGGCTCTGTATCTGTCAGTGAGTGTTTACGGCTCTGTATCTGTCAGTGAGTGTTTACGGCCCTGTATCTGTCAGTGAGTGTTTATGCCCTGTATCTGTCAGTGAGTGTTTACGGCCCTGTATCTGTCAGTGAGTGTTTACGGCCCTGTATCTGTAAGTGAGTGTTTACGGCTCTGTATCTGTCAGTGAGTGTTTACGGCCCTGTATCTGTCAGTGAGTGTTTACGGCCCTGTATCTGTCAGTGAGTGTTTACGGCCCTGTATCTGTCAGTGAGTGTTTACGGCTCTGTATCTGTCAGTGAGTGTTTACGGCTCTGTATCTGTCAGTGAGTGTTTATGCCCTGTATCTGTCAGTGAGTGTTTACGGCCCTGTATCTGTCAGTGAGTGTTTACGGCCCTGTATCTGTCAGTGAGTGTTTACGGCTCTGTATCTGTCAGTGAGTGTTTACGGCTCTGTATCTGTCAGTGAGTGTTTACGGCCCTGTATCTGTCAGTGAGTGTTTACGGCTCTGTATCTGTCAGTGAGTGTTTACGGCCCTGTATCTGTCAGTGAGTGTTTACGGCTCTGTATCTGTCAGAGAGTGTTTACGGCCCTGTATCTGTCAGTGAGTGTTTACGGCCCTGTATCTGTCAGTGAGTGTTTGCCGCTCTGTATCTGTCAGTGAGTGTTTACGGCCCTGTATCTGTCAGTGAGTGTTTATGCCCTGTATCTGTCAGTGAGTGTTTAAGGCCCTGTATCTGTCAGTGAGTGTTTATGCCCTGTATCTGTCAGTGAGTGTTTACGGCCCTGTATCTGTCAGTGAGTGTTTGCCGCTCTGTATCTGTCAGTGAGTGTTTACGGCCCTGTATCTGTCAGTGAGTGTTTATGCCCTGTATCTGTCAGTGAGTGTTTACGGCCCTGTATCTGTCAGTGAGTGTTTACGGCCCTGTATCTGTCAGTGAGTGTTTACGGCCCTGTATCTGTCAGTGAGTGTTTACGGCTCTGTATCTGTCAGTGAGTGTTTACGGCCCTGTATCTGTCAGTGAGTGTTTACGGCCCTGTATCTGTCAGTGAGTGTTTACGGCTCTGTATCTGTCAGTGAGTGTTTACGGCCCTGTATCTGCCAGTGAGTGTTTACGGCCCTGTATCTGTCAGTGAGTGTTTACGGCCCTGTATCTGTCAGTGAGTGTTTACGGCCCTGTATCTGTGAGTGAGTGTTTACGGCCCTGTATCTGTGAGTGAGTGTTTACGGCCCTGTATCTGTCAGTGAGTGTTTACGGCCCTGTATCTGTGAGTGAGTGTTTACGGCCCTGTATCTGTCAGTGAGTGTTTACGGCCCTGTATCTGTCAGTGAGTGTTTACGGCGCTGTATCTGTCAGTGAGTGTTTACGGCCCTGTATCTGTCAGTGAGTGTTTACGGCCCTGTATCTGTCAGTGAGTGTTTACGGCTCTGTTTCTGTCAGTGAGTGTTTACGGCTCTGTATCTGTCAGTGAGTGTTTACGGCCCTGTATCTGTCAGTGAGTGTTTACGGCCCTGTATCTGTCAGTGAGTGTTTACGGCCTTGTATCTGTCAGTGAGTGTTTACGGCCCTGTATCTGTCAGTGAGTGTTTACAGCCCTGTATCTGTCAGTGAGTGTTTACGGCCCTGTATCTGTCAGTGAGTGTTTACAGCCCTGTATCTGTCAGTGAGTGTTTACGGCTCTGTATCTGTCAGTGAGTGTTTACGGCCCTGTATCTGTCAGTGAGTGTTTACGGCTCTGTATCTGTCAGTGAGTGTTTACGGCTCTGTATCTGTCAGTGAGTGTTTACGGCCCTGTATCTGTCAGTGAGTATTTACGGCCCTGTATCTGTCAGTGAGTGTTTACGGCCCTGTATCTGTCAGTGAGTGTTTACAGCCCTGTATCTGTCAGCGAGTGTTTGCGGCCCTGTATCTGTCAGTGAGTGTTTACAGCCCTGTATCTGTCAGTGAGTGTTTACGGACCTGTATCAGTCAGTGAGTGTTTAAGGCCCTCTATCTGGCAGTGAGTGTTTACAGCCCTGTATCTGTCAGTGAGTGTTTACGGCCCTGTCTCTGTCAGTGAGTGTTTACGGCCCTGTATCTGTCAGTGAGTGTTTACGGCCCTGTATCTGTCAGTGAGTGTTTACGGCTCTGTATCTGTCAGTGAGTGTTTACGGCCCTGTATCTGCCAGTGAGTGTTTACGGCCCTGTATCTGTCAGTGAGTGTTTACGGCCCTGTATCTGTCAGTGAGTGTTTACGGCCCTGTATCTGTCAGTGAGTGTTTACGGCCTTGTATCTGTCAGTGAGTGTTTACGGCCCTGTATCTGTCAGTGAGTGTTTACGGCCCTGTATCTGTCAGTGAGTGTTTACGGCCCTGTATCTGTCAGTGAGTGTTTACGGCCCTGTATCTGTCAGTGAGTGTTTACGGCTCTGTATCTGTCAGTGAGTGTTTACGGCCCTGTATCTGTCAGTGAGTGTTTACGGCTCTGTATCTGTCAGTGAGTGTTTACGGCTCTGTATCTGTCAGTGAGTGTTTACGGCCCTGTATCTGTCAGTGAGTGTTTACGGCCCTGTATCTGTCAGTGAGTGTTTACGGCCCTGTATCTGTCAGTGAGTGTTTACAGCCCTGTATCTGTCAGCGAGTGTTTGCGGCCCTGTATCTGTCAGTGAGTGTTTACAGCCCTGTATCTGTCAGTGAGTGTTTACGGACCTGTATCAGTCAGTGAGTGTTTAAGGCCCTCTATCTGGCAGTGAGTGTTTACAGCCCTGTATCTGTCAGTGAGTGTTTACGGCCCTGTCTCTGTCAGTGAGTGTTTACGGCTCTGTATCTGTCAGTGAGTGTTTACGGCCCTGTATCTGTCAGTGAGTGTTTACAGCTCTGTATCTGTCAGTGAGTGTTTACGGCCCTGTATCTGTGAGTGAGTGTTTACGGCCCTGTATCTATCAGTGTGTGTTTGCCGTCTTGTATCTGTCAGTGAGTGTTTACAGCCCTGTATCTGTCAGTGAGTGTTTACGGCTCTGTATCTGTCAGTGAGTGTTTACGGCCCTGTATCTGTCAGTGAGTGTTTACGGCCCTGTATCTGTCAGTGAGTGTTTACGGCCCTGTATCTGTCAGTGAGTGTTTACGGCTCTGTATCTGACAGTGAGTGTTTACGGCCCTGTATCTGTCAGTGAGTGTTTATGCCCTGTATCTGTCAGTGAGTGTTTACGGCCCTGTATCTGTCAGTGAGTGTTTATGCCCTGTATCTGTCAGTGAGTGTTTACCGTCCTGTATCTGTCAGTGAGTGTTTACGGCCCTCTATCTGTGAGTGAGTGTTTACGGCTCTGTATCTGTCAGTGAGTGTTTACGGCCCTGTATCTGTGAGTGAGTGTTTACGGCTCTGTATCTGTCAGTGAGTGTTTATGCCCTGTATCTGTCAGTGAGTGTTTACAGCTCTGTATCTGTCAGTGAGTGTTTACGGCCCTGTATCTGTGAGTGAGTGTTTACGGCCCTGTATCTATCAGTGTGTGTTTGCCGTCTTGTATCTGTCAGTGAGTGTTTACAGCCCTGTATCTGTCAGTGAGTGTTTACGGCTCTGTATCTGTCAGTGAGTGTTAACGGCCCTGTATCTGTCAGTGAGTGTTTACGGCCCTGTATCTGTTAGTGAGTGTTTACGGCCCTGTATCTGTCAGTGAGTGTTTACGGCCCTGTATCTGTCAGTGAGTGTTTACGGCTCTGTATCTGACAGTGAGTGTTTACGGCCCTGTATCTGTCAGTGAGTGTTTATGCCCTGTATCTGTCAGTGAGTGTTTACGGCCCTGTATCTGTCAGTGAGTGTTTATGCCCTGTATCTGTCAGTGAGTGTTTACCGTCCTGTATCTGTCAGTGAGTGTTTACGGCTCTGTATCTGTCAGTGAGTGTTTATGCCCTGTATCTGTCAGTGAGTGTTTACGGCCCTGTATCTGTCAGTGAGTGTTTACGGCCCTGTATCTGTAAGTGAGTGTTTACGGCTCTGTATCTGTCAGTGAGTGTTTACGGCCCTGTATCTGTCAGTGAGTGTTTACGGCCCTGTATCTGTCAGTGAGTGTTTACGGCCCTGCATCTGTCAGTGAGTGTTTACGGCTCTGTATCTGTCAGTGAGTGTTTACGGCTCTGTATCTGTCAGTGAGTGTTTATGCCCTGTATCTGTCAGTGAGTGTTTACGGCCCTGTATCTGTCAGTGAGTGTTTACGGCCCTGTATCTGTCAGTGAGTGTTTACGGCTCTGTATCTGTCAGTGAGTGTTTACGGCTCTGTATCTGTCAGTGAGTGTTTACGGCCCTGTATCTGTCAGTGAGTGTTTACGGCTCTGTATCTGTCAGTGAGTGTTTACGGCCCTGTATCTGTCAGTGAGTGTTTACGGCCCTGTATCTGTCAGTGAGTGTTTACGGCCCTGTATCTGTCAGTGAGTGTTTGCCGCTCTGTATCTGTCAGTGAGTGTTTACGGCCCTGTATCTGTCAGTGAGTGTTTATGCCCTGTATCTGTCAGTGAGTGTTTAAGGCCCTGTATCTGTCAGTGAGTGTTTATGCCCTGTATCTGTCAGTGAGTGTTTACGGCCCTGTATCTGTCAGTGAGTGTTTGCCGCTCTGTATCTGTCAGTGAGTGTTTACGGCCCTGTATCTGTCAGTGAGTGTTTATGCCCTGTATCTGTCAGTGAGTGTTTACGGCCCTGTATCTGTCAGTGAGTGTTTACGGCCCTGTATCTGTCAGTGAGTGTTTACGGCCCTGTATCTGTCAGTGAGTGTTTACGGCTCTGTATCTGTCAGTGAGTGTTTACGGCCCTGTATCTGTCAGTGAGTGTTTACGGCCCTGTATCTGCCAGTGAGTGTTTACGGCTCTGTATCTGTCAGTGAGTGTTTACGGCCCTGTATCTGCCAGTGAGTGTTTACGGCCCTGTATCTGTCAGTGAGTGTTTACGGCCCTGTATCTGTGAGTGAGTGTTTACGGCCCTGTATCTGTGAGTGAGTGTTTACGGCCCTGTATCTGTCAGTGAGTGTTTACGGCCCTGTATCTGTGAGTGAGTGTTTACGGCCCTGTATCTGTCAGTGAGTGTTTACGGCCCTGTATCTGTCAGTGAGTGTTTACGGCGCTGTATCTGTCAGTGAGTGTTTACGGCCCTGTATCTGTCAGTGAGTGTTTACGGCCCTGTATCTGTCAGTGAGTGTTTACGGCTCTGTTTCTGTCAGTGAGTGTTTACGGCTCTGTATCTGTCAGTGAGTGTTTACGGCCCTGTATCTGTCAGTGAGTGTTTACGGCCCTGTATCTGTCAGTGAGTGTTTACGGCCTTGTATCTGTCAGTGAGTGTTTACGGCCCTGTATCTGTCAGTGAGTGTTTACGGCCCTGTATCTGTCAGTGAGTGTTTACGGCCCTGTATCTGTCAGTGAGTGTTTACGGCCCTGTATCTGTCAGTGAGTGTTTACGGCTCTGTATCTGTCAGTGAGTGTTTACGGCCCTGTATCTGTCAGTGAGTGTTTACGGCTCTGTATCTGTCAGTGAGTGTTTACGGCTCTGTATCTGTCAGTGAGTGTTTACGGCCCTGTATCTGTCAGTGAGTATTTACGGCCCTGTATCTGTCAGTGAGTGTTTACGGCCCTGTATCTGTCAGTGAGTGTTTACAGCCCTGTATCTGTCAGCGAGTGTTTGCGGCCCTGTATCTGTCAGTGAGTGTTTACAGCCCTGTATCTGTCAGTGAGTGTTTACGGACCTGTATCAGTCAGTGAGTGTTTAAGGCCCTCTATCTGGCAGTGAGTGTTTACAGCCCTGTATCTGTCAGTGAGTGTTTACGGCCCTGTCTCTGTCAGTGAGTGTTTACGGCCCTGTATCTGTCAGTGAGTGTTTACGGCCCTGTATCTGTCAGTGAGTGTTTACGGCTCTGTATCTGTCAGTGAGTGTTTACGGCCCTGTATCTGTCAGTGAGTGTTTACGGCCCTGTCTCTGTCAGTGAGTGTTTACGGCTCTGTATCTGTCAGTGAGTGTTTACGGCCCTGTATCTGTCAGTGAGTGTTTACAGCTCTGTATCTGTCAGTGAGTGTTTACGGCCCTGTATCTGTGAGTGAGTGTTTACGGCCCTGTATCTATCAGTGTGTGTTTGCCGTCTTGTATCTGTCAGTGAGTGTTTACAGCCCTGTATCTGTCAGTGAGTGTTTACGGCTCTGTATCTGTCAGTGAGTGTTTAAGGCCCTGTATCTGTCAGTGAGTGTTTACGGCCCTGTATCTGTCAGTGAGTGTTTACGGCCCTGTATCTGTCAGTGAGTGTTTACGGCTCTGTATCTGACAGTGAGTGTTTACGGCCCTGTATCTGTCAGTGAGTGTTTATGCCCTGTATCTGTCAGTGAGTGTTTACGGCCCTGTATCTGTCAGTGAGTGTTTATGCCCTGTATCTGTCAGTGAGTGTTTACCGTCCTGTATCTGTCAGTGAGTGTTTACGGCCCTCTATCTGTGAGTGAGTGTTTACGGCTCTGTATCTGTCAGTGAGTGTTTACGGCCCTGTATCTGTGAGTGAGTGTTTACGGCTCTGTATCTGTCAGTGAGTGTTTATGCCCTGTATCTGTCAGTGAGTGTTTACGGCTCTGTATCTGTCAGTTAGTGTTTACGGCCCTGTATCTGTCAGTGAGTGTTTACCGTCCTGTATCTGTCAGTGAGTGTTTACGGCTCTGTATCTGTCAGTGAGTGTTTATGCCCTGTATCTGTCAGTGAGTGTTTACGGCCCTGTATCTGTCAGTGAGTGTTTACGGCCCTGTATCTGTAAGTGAGTGTTTACGGCTCTGTATCTGTCAGTGAGTGTTTACGGCCCTGTATCTGTCAGTGAGTGTTTACGGCCCTGTATCTGTCAGTGAGTGTTTACGGCTCTGTATCTGTCAGTGAGTGTTTACGGCTCTGTATCTGTCAGTGAGTGTTTATGCCCTGTATCTGTCAGTGAGTGTTTACGGCCCTGTATCTGTCAGTGAGTGTTTACGGCCCTGTATCTGTCAGTGAGTGTTTACGGCTCTGTATCTGTCAGTGAGTGTTTACGGCTCTGTATCTGTCAGTGAGTGTTTACGGCCCTGTATCTGTCAGTGAGTGTTTACGGCTCTGTATCTGTCAGTGAGTGTTTACGGCCCTGTATCTGTCAGTGAGTGTTTACGGCCCTGTATCTGTCAGTGAGTGTTTGCCGCTCTGTATCTGTCAGTGAGTGTTTACGGCCCTGTATCTGTCAGTGAGTGTTTATGCCCTGTATCTGTCAGTGAGTGTTTACGGCCCTGTATCTGTCAGTGAGTGTTTGCCGCTCTGTATCTGTCAGTGAGTGTTTACGGCCCTGTATCTGTCAGTGAGTGTTTATGCCCTGTATCTGTCAGTGAGTGTTTACGGCCCTGTATCTGTCAGTGAGTGTTTACGGCCCTGTATCTGTCAGTGAGTGTTTACGGCTCTGTATCTGTCAGTGAGTGTTTACGGCCCTGTATCTGTCAGTGAGTGTTTACGGCCCTGTATCTGTCAGTGAGTGTTTACGGCCCTGTATCTGTCAGTGAGTGTTTACGGCCCTGTATCTGTCAGTGAGTGTTTACGGCTCTGTTTCTGTCAGTGAGTGTTTACGGCTCTGTATCTGTCAGTGAGTGTTTACGGCCCTGTATCTGTCAGTGAGTGTTTACGGCCCTGTATCTGTCAGTGAGTGTTTACGGCCTTGTATCTGTCAGTGAGTGTTTACGGCCCTGTATCTGTCAGTGAGTGTTTACGGCCCTGTATCTGTCAGTGAGTGTTTACGGCCCTGTATCTGTCAGTGAGTGTTTACGGCCCTGTATCTGTCAGTGAGTGTTTACGGCTCTGTATCTGTCAGTGAGTGTTTACGGCCCTGTATCTGTCAGTGAGTGTTTACGGCTCTGTATCTGTCAGTGAGTGTTTACGGCTCTGTATCTGTCAGTGAGTGTTTACGGCCCTGTATCTGTCAGTGAGTATTTACGGCCCTGTATCTGTCAGTGAGTGTTTACGGCCCTGTATCTGTCAGTGAGTGTTTACAGCCCTGTATCTGTCAGCGAGTGTTTGCGGCCCTGTATCTGTCAGTGAGTGTTTACAGCCCTGTATCTGTCAGTGAGTGTTTACGGACCTGTATCAGTCAGTGAGTGTTTAAGGCCCTCTATCTGGCAGTGAGTGTTTACAGCCCTGTATCTGTCAGTGAGTGTTTACGGCCCTGTCTCTGTCAGTGAGTGTTTACGGCCCTGTATCTGTCAGTGAGTGTTTACGGCCCTGTATCTGTCAGTGAGTGTTTACGGCTCTGTATCTGTCAGTGAGTGTTTACGGCCCTGTATCTGCCAGTGAGTGTTTACGGCCCTGTATCTGTCAGTGAGTGTTTACGGCCCTGTATCTGTCAGTGAGTGTTTACGGCCCTGTATCTGTCAGTGAGTGTTTACGGCCTTGTATCTGTCAGTGAGTGTTTACGGCCCTGTATCTGTCAGTGAGTGTTTACGGCCCTGTATCTGTCAGTGAGTGTTTACGGCCCTGTATCTGTCAGTGAGTGTTTACGGCTCTGTATCTGTCAGTGAGTGTTTACGGCCCTGTATCTGTCAGTGAGTGTTTACGGCTCTGTATCTGTCAGTGAGTGTTTACGGCTCTGTATCTGTCAGTGAGTGTTTACGGCCCTGTATCTGTCAGTGAGTGTTTACGGCCCTGTATCTGTCAGTGAGTGTTTACAGCCCTGTATCTGTCAGTGAGTGTTTGCGGCCCTGTATCTGTCAGTGAGTGTTTACAGCCCTGTATCTGTCAGTGAGTGTTTACGGACCTGTATCAGTCAGTGAGTGTTTAAGGCCCTCTATCTGGCAGTGAGTGTTTACAGCCCTGTATCTGTCAGTGAGTGTTTACGGCCCTGTCTCTGTCAGTGAGTGTTTACGGCTCTGTATCTGTCAGTGAGTGTTTACGGCCCTGTATCTGTCAGTGAGTGTTTACAGCTCTGTATCTGTCAGTGAGTGTTTACGGCCCTGTATCTGTGAGTGAGTGTTTACGGCCCTGTATCTATCAGTGTGTGTTTGCCGTCTTGTATCTGTCAGTGAGTGTTTACAGCCCTGTATCTGTCAGTGAGTGTTTACGGCTCTGTATCTGTCAGTGAGTGTTTAAGGCCCTGTATCTGTCAGTGAGTGTTTACGGCCCTGTATCTGTCAGTGAGTGTTTACGGCCCTGTATCTGTCAGTGAGTGTTTACGGCTCTGTATCTGACAGTGAGTGTTTACGGCCCTGTATCTGTCAGTGAGTGTTTATGCCCTGTATCTGTCAGTGAGTGTTTACGGCCCTGTATCTGTCAGTGAGTGTTTATGCCCTGTATCTGTCAGTGAGTGTTTACCGTCCTGTATCTGTCAGTGAGTGTTTACGGCCCTCTATCTGTGAGTGAGTGTTTACGGCTCTGTATCTGTCAGTGAGTGTTTACGGCCCTGTATCTGTGAGTGAGTGTTTACGGCTCTGTATCTGTCAGTGAGTGTTTATGCCCTGTATCTGTCAGTGAGTGTTTACGGCTCTGTATCTGTCAGTTAGTGTTTACGGCCCTGTATCTGTCAGTGAGTGTTTACCGTCCTGTATCTGTCAGTGAGTGTTTACGGCTCTGTATCTGTCAGTGAGTGTTTATGCCCTGTATCTGTCAGTGAGTGTTTACGGCCCTGTATCTGTCAGTGAGTGTTTACGGCCCTGTATCTGTAAGTGAGTGTTTACGGCTCTGTATCTGTCAGTGAGTGTTTACGGCCCTGTATCTGTCAGTGAGTGTTTACGGCCCTGTATCTGTCAGTGAGTGTTTACGGCTCTGTATCTGTCAGTGAGTGTTTACGGCTCTGTATCTGTCAGTGAGTGTTTATGCCCTGTATCTGTCAGTGAGTGTTTACGGCCCTGTATCTGTCAGTGAGTGTTTACGGCCCTGTATCTGTCAGTGAGTGTTTACGGCTCTGTATCTGTCAGTGAGTGTTTACGGCTCTGTATCTGTCAGTGAGTGTTTACGGCCCTGTATCTGTCAGTGAGTGTTTACGGCTCTGTATCTGTCAGTGAGTGTTTACGGCCCTGTATCTGTCAGTGAGTGTTTACGGCCCTGTATCTGTCAGTGAGTGTTTGCCGCTCTGTATCTGTCAGTGAGTGTTTACGGCCCTGTATCTGTCAGTGAGTGTTTATGCCCTGTATCTGTCAGTGAGTGTTTACGGCCCTGTATCTGTCAGTGAGTGTTTGCCGCTCTGTATCTGTCAGTGAGTGTTTACGGCCCTGTATCTGTCAGTGAGTGTTTATGCCCTGTATCTGTCAGTGAGTGTTTACGGCCCTGTATCTGTCAGTGAGTGTTTACGGCCCTGTATCTGTCAGTGAGTGTTTACGGCTCTGTATCTGTCAGTGAGTGTTTACGGCCCTGTATCTGTCAGTGAGTGTTTACGGCCCTGTATCTGTCAGTGAGTGTTTACGGCTCTGTATCTGTCAGTGAGTGTTTACGGCCCTGTATCTGCCAGTGAGCGTTTACGGCTCTGTATCTGTCAGTGAGCGTTTACGGCCCTGTATCTGTCAGTGAGCGTTTACGGCTCTGTATCTGTCAGTGAGTGTTTACGGCCCTGTATCTGTCAGTGAGTGTTTACGGCCCTGTATCTGTGAGTGAGTGTTTACGGCCCTGTATCTGTGAGTGAGTGTTTACGGCCCTGTATCTGTCAGTGAGTGTTTACGGCCCTGTATCTGTCAGTGAGTGTTTACGGCGCTGTATCTGTCAGTGAGTGTTTACGGCCCTGTATCTGTCAGTGAGTGTTTACGGCCCTGTATCTGTCAGTGAGTGTTTACGGCTCTGTTTCTGTCAGTGAGTGTTTACGGCTCTGTATCTGTCAGTGAGTGTTTACGGCCCTGTATCTGTCAGTGAGTGTTTACGGCCCTGTATCTGTCAGTGAGTGTTTACGGCCTTGTATCTGTCAGTGAGTGTTTACGGCCCTGTATCTGTCAGTGAGTGTTTACGGCCCTGTATCTGTCAGTGAGTGTTTACGGCCCTGTATCTGTCAGTGAGTGTTTACGGCCGTGTATCTGTCAGTGAGTGTTTACGGCTCTGTATCTGTCAGTGAGTGTTTACGGCCCTGTATCTGTCAGTGAGTGTTTACGGCCCTGTATCTGTCAGTGAGTGTTTACGGCCCTGTATCTGTCAGTGAGTGTTTATGCCCTGTATCTGTCAGTGAGTGTTTATGCCCTGTATCTGTCAGTGAGTGTTTACGGCCTGTATCTGTCAGTGAGTGTTTATGCCCTGTATCTGTCAGTGAGTGTTTACGGCCCTGTATCTGTCAATGAGTGTTTACGGCCCTGTATCTGTCAGTGAGTGTTTACGGCTCTGTATCTGTCAGTGAGTGTTTACGGCCCTGTATCTGTCAGTGAGTGTTTGCCGCTCTGTATCTGTCAGTGAGTGTTTACGGCCCTGTATCTGTCAGTGAGTGTTTACGGCCCTGTATCTGACAGTGAGTGTTTACGGCCCTGTATCTGTCAGTGAGTGTTTACGGCCCTGTATCTGTGAGTGAGTGTTTACGGCCCTGTATCTGTCAGTGAGTGTTTCCGGCTCTGTATCTGTCAGTGAGTGTTTACGGCCCTGTATCTGTGAGTGAGTGTTTACGGCTCTGTATCTGTCAGTGAGTGTTTACGGCCCTGTATCTGTCAGTGAGTGTTTACGGCTCTGTATCTGTCAGTGAATGTTTACGGCCCTGTATCTGTCAGTGAGTGTTTACGGCCCTGTAACTGTCAGTGAGTGTTTACGGCCCTGTATCTGTCAGTGAGTGTTTGCGGCCCTGTATCTGTCAGTGAGTGTTTACGGCTCTGTATCTGTCAGTGAGTGTTTACGGCCCTGTATCTGTCAGTGAGTGTTTACGGCTCTGTATCTGTCAGTGAGTGTTTACGGCCCTGTATCTGTCAGTGAGTGTTTACGGCCCTGTATCTGTCAGTGAGTGTTTACAGCCCTGTATCTGTCAGTGAGTGTTTACGGCCCTGTATCTGTCAGTGAGTGTTTACGGACCTGTATCAGTCAGTGAGTGTTTAAGGCCCTCTATCTGGCAGTGAGTGTTTACAGCCCTGTATCTGTCAGTGAGTGTTTACAGCCCTGTATCTGTCAGTGAGTGTTTGCCGCTCTGTATCTGTCAGTGAGTGTTTACAGCCCTGTATCAGTCAGTGAGTGTTTACGGCCCTCTATCTGTCAGTGAGTGTTTACCGCCCTGTATCTGTCAGTGAGTGTTTACGGCCCTGTATCTGTCAGTGAGTGTTTACAGCCCTGTATCTGTCAGTGAGTGTTTACTGCCCTGTATCAGTCAGTGAGTGTTTACGGCCCTCTATCTGTCAGTGAGTGTTTACAGCCCTGTATCTGTCAGTGAGTGTTTACGGCCCTGTCTCTGTCAGTGAGTGTTTACGGCTCTGTATCTGTCAGTGAGTGTTTACGGCCCTGTATCTGTCAGTGAGTGTTTACAGCTCTGTATCTGTCAGTGAGTGTTTACGGCCCTGTATCTGTGAGTGAGTGTTTACGGCCCTGTATCTGTCAGTGTGTGTTTGCCGTCTTGTATCTGTCAGTGAGTGTTTACAGCCCTGTATCTGTCAGTGAGTGTTTACGGCTCTGTATCTGTCAGTGAGTGTTTACGGCCCTGTATCTGTCAGTGAGTGTTTACGGCCCTGTATCTGTCAGTGAGTGTTTACGGCCCTGTATCTGTCAGTGAGTGTTTACGGCTCTGTATCTGACAGTGAGTGTTTACGGCCCTGTATCTGTCAGTGAGTGTTTATGCCCTGTATCTGTCAGTGAGTGTTTACGGCCCTGTATCTGTCAGTGAGTGTTTACGGCCCTGTATCTGTCAGTGAGTGTTTACCGTCCTGTATCTGTCAGTGAGTGTTTACGGCCCTGTATCTGTGAGTGAGTGTTTACGGCTCTGTATCTGTCAGTGAGTGTTTACGGCCCTGTATCTGTGAGTGAGTGTTTACGGCTCTGTATCTGTCAGTGAGTGTTTATGCCCTGTATCTGTCAGTGAGTGTTTACGGCTCTGTATCTGTCAGTGAGTGTTTACGGCCCTGTATCTGTCAGTGAGTGTTTACCGTCCTGTATCTGTCAGTGAGTGTTTACGGCTCTGTATCTGTCAGTGAGTGTTTACGGCCCTGTATCTGTCAGTGAGTGTTTACGGCCCTGTATCTGTAAGTGAGTGTTTACGGCTCTGTATCTGTCAGTGAGTGTTTACGGCCCTGTATCTGTCAGTGAGTGTTTACGGCCCTGTATCTGTCAGTGAGTGTTTACGGCTCTGTATCTGTCAGTGAGTGTTTACGGCTCTGTATCTGTCAGTGAGTGTTTATGCCCTGTATCTGTCAGTGAGTGTTTCCGGCCCTGTATCTGTCAGTGAGTGTTTACGGCCCTGTATCTGTCAGTGAGTGTTTACGGCTCTGTATCTGTCAGTGAGTGTTTACGGCTCTGTATCTGTCAGTGAGTGTTTACGGCCCTGTATCTGTCAGTGAGTGTTTACGGCTCTGTATCTGTCAGTGAGTGTTTACCGTCCTGTATCTGTCAGTGAGTGTTTACGGCCCTGTATCTGTCAGTGAGTGTTTACGGCCCTGTATCTGTCAGTGAGTGTTTACGGCCCTGTATCTGTCAGTGAGTGTTTACGGCCCTGTATCTGTCAGTGAGTGTTTACGGCCCTGTATCTGTCAGTGAGTGTTTACGGCCCTGTATCTGTCAGTGAGTGTTTATGCCCTGTATCTGTCAGTAAGTGTTTACAGCCCTGTATCTGTCAGTGAGTGTTTACGGCCCTGTATCTGTCAGTGAGTGTTTATGCCCTGTATCTGTCAGTGAGTGTTTACAGCCCTGTATCTGTCAGTGAGTGTTTACCGCCCTGTATCTGTCAGTGAGTGTTTACAGCCCTCTATCTGTCAGTGAGTGTTTACAGCCCTGTATCTGTCAGTGAGTGTTTACGGCCCTGTATCTGTCAGTGAGTGTTTACGGCCCTGTATCTGTGAGTGAGTGTTTACCGCCCTGTATCTGTCAGTCAGTGTTTACGGCCCTGTATCTGTCAGTGAGTGTTTATGCCCTGTATCTGTGAGTGAGTGTTTATGCCCTGTATCTGTGAGTGAGTGTTTACCGCCCTGTATCTGTCAGTGAGTGTTTATGGCCCTGTATCTGTCAGTGAGTGTTTACGGCCCTGTATCTGTGAGTGAGTGTTTACCGCCCTGCATCTGTCAGTCAGTGTTTACGGCCCTGTATCTGTCAGTGAGTGTTTATGCCCTGTATCTGTGAGTGAGTGTTTACCGCCCTGTATCTGTCAGTGAGTGTTTACGGCCCTGTATCTGTCAGTGAGTGTTTATGCCCTGTATCTGTGAGTGAGTGTTTACCGCCCTGTATCTGTCAGTGAGTGTTTCCGGCCCTGTATCTGTCAGTGAGTGTTTACCGTCCTCTATCTGTCAGTGAGTGTTTACGGCCCTGTATCTGTCAGTGAGTGTTTACGGCCCTGTCTCTGTCAGTGAGTGTTTACGGCCCTGTATCTGTGAGTGAGTGTTTACGGCCCTGTATCTGTGAGTGAGTGTTTACGGCCCTGTATCTGTCAGTGAGTGTTTACGGCCCTGTATCTGTCAGTGAGTGTTTATGCCCTGTATCTGTCAGTGAGTGTTTACGGCTCTGTATCTGTCAGTGAGTGTTTACGGCTCTGTATCTGTCAGTGAGTGTTTACGGCCCTGTATCTGTCAGTGAGTGTTTACGGCCCTGTACCTGTCAGCGAGTGTTTGCGGCCCTGTATCTGTCAGTGAGTGTTTACAGCCCTGTATCTGTCAGTGAGTGTTTACGGACCTGTATCAGTCAGTGAGTGTTTAAGGCCCTCTATCTGGCAGTGAGTGTTTACAGCCCTGTATCTGTCAGTGAGTGTTTACGGCCCTGTCTCTGTCAGTGAGTGTTTACGGCTCTGTATCTGTCAGTGAGTGTTTACGGCCCTGTATCTGTCAGTGAGTGTTTACGGCCCTGTATCTGTCAGTGAGTGTTTACGGCTCTGTATCTGTCAGTGAGTGTTTACGGCTCTGTATCTGTCAGTGAGTGTTTATGCCCTGTATCTGTCAGTGAGTGTTTACGGCCCTGTATCTGTCAGTGAGTGTTTACGGCCCTGTATCTGTCAGTGAGTGTTTGCCGCTCTGTATCTGTCAGTGAGTGTTTACGGCCCTGTATCTGTCAGTGAGTGTTTATGCCCTGTATCTGTGAGTGTTTACGGCCCTGTATCTGTCAGTGAGTGTTTACGGCTCTGTATCTGTCAGTGAGTGTTTGCCGCTCTGTATCTGTCAGTGAGTGTTTACGGCCCTGTATCTGTCAGTGAGTGTTTATGCCCTGTATCTGTCAGTGAGTGTTTACGGCCCTGTATCTGTCAGTGAGTGTTTACGGCCCTGTATCTGTCAGTGAGTGTTTACGGCTCTGTATCTGTCAGTGAGTGTTTACGGCTCTGTATCTGTCAGTGAGTGTTTACGGCCCTGTATCTGTCAGTGAGTGTTTACGGCCCTGTATCTGTCAGTGAGTGTTTACGGCTCTGTATCTGTCAGTGAGTGTTTACGGCCCTGTATCTGCCAGTGAGTGTTTACGGCCCTGTATCTGTCAGTGAGTGTTTACGGCCCTGTATCTGTCAGTGAGTGTTTACGGCTCTGTATCTGTCAGTGAGTGTTTACGGCCCTGTATCTGTCAGTGAGTGTTTACGGCCCTGTATCTGTGAGTGAGTGTTTACGGCCCTGTATCTGTGAGTGAGTGTTTACGGCCCTGTATCTGTCAGTGAGTGTTTACGGCCCTGTATCTGTCAGTGAGTGTTTACGGCGCTGTATCTGTCAGTGAGTGTTTACGGCCCTGTATCTGTCAGTGAGTGTTTACGGCCCTGTATCTGTCAGTGAGTGTTTACGGCCCTGTTTCTGTCAGTGAGTGTTTACGGCCCTGTATCTGTCAGTGAGTGTTTACGGCTCTGTATCTGTCAGTGAGTGTTTACGGCCCTGTATCTGTCAGTGAGTGTTTGCCGCTCTGTATCTGTCAGTGAGTGTTTACGGCCCTGTATCTGTCAGTGAGTGTTTACGGCCCTGTATCTGTCAGTGAGTGTTTACGGCCCTGTATCTGTCAGTGAGTGTTTACGGCCCTGTATCTGTGAGTGAGTGTTTACGGCCCTGTATCTGTCAGTGAGTGTTTCCGGCTCTGTATCTGTCAGTGAGTGTTTACGGCCCTGTATCTGTGAGTGAGTGTTTACGGCTCTGTATCTGTCAGTGAGTGTTTACGGCCCTGTATCTGTCAGTGAGTGTTTACGGCTCTGTATCTGTCAGTGAATGTTTACGGCCCTGTATCTGTCAGTGAGTGTTTACGGCCCTGTAACTGTCAGTGAGTGTTTACGGCCCTGTATCTGTCAGTGAGTGTTTACGGCCCTGTATCTGTCAGTGAGTGTTTACGGCTCTGTATCTGTCAGTGAGTGTTTACGGCCCTGTATCTGTCAGTGAGTGTTTACGGCTCTGTATCTGTCAGTGAGTGTTTACGGCCCTGTATCTGTCAGTGAGTGTTTACGGCCCTGTATCTGTCAGTGAGTGTTTACGGCCCTGTATCTGTCAGTGAGTGTTTACAGCCCTGTATCTGTCAGTGAGTGTTTACGGCCCTGTATCTGTCAGTGAGTGTTTACGGACCTGTATCAGTCAGTGAGTGTTTAAGGCCCTCTATCTGGCAGTGAGTGTTTACAGCCCTGTATCTGTCAGTGAGTGTTTACGGCCCTGTATCTGTCAGTGAGTGTTTGCCGCTCTGTATCTGTCAGTGAGTGTTTACGGCCCTGTATCAGTCAGTGAGTGTTTACGGCCCTCTATCTGTCAGTGAGTGTTTACAGCCCTGTATCTGTCAGTGAGTGTTTACGGCCCTGTATCTGTCAGTGAGTGTTTACGGCCCTGTATCTGTCAGTGAGTGTTTACTGCCCTGTATCTGTCAGTGAGTGTTTACTGCCCTGTATCAGTCAGTGAGTGTTTACGGCCCTCTATCTGTCAGTGAGTGTTTACGGCCCTGTATCTGTCAGTGAGTGTTTACGGCCCTGTCTCTGTCAGTGAGTGTTTACGGCTCTGTATCTGTCAGTGAGTGTTTACGGCCCTGTATCTGTCAGTGAGTGTTTACGGCCCTGTATCTGTCAGTGAGTGTTTACGGCCCTGTATCTGTCAGTGAGTGTTTACGGCCCTGTATCTGTGAGTGAGTGTTTACGGCCCTGTATCTGTCAGTGTGTGTTTGCCGTCTTGTATCTGTCAGTGAGTGTTTACAGCCCTGTATCTGTCAGTGAGTGTTTACGGCTCTGTATCTGACAGTGAGTGTTTACGGCCCTGTATCTGTCAGTGAGTGTTTATGCCCTGTATCTGTCAGTGAGTGTTTACGGCTCTGTATCTGTCAGTGAGTGTTTACGGCCCTGTATCTGTGAGTGAGTGTTTACGGCTCTGTATCTGTCAGTGAGTGTTTACGGCCCTGTATCTGTCAGTGAGTGTTTATGCCCTGTATCTGTGAGTGAGTGTT
Source organism: Stegostoma tigrinum (assembly GCF_030684315.1). Lineage (NCBI taxonomy): Eukaryota > Metazoa > Chordata > Chondrichthyes > Orectolobiformes > Stegostomatidae > Stegostoma > Stegostoma tigrinum. The sequence goes on along the minus strand of NC_081374.1, from coordinate 2,437,383 downwards.
TACCGCCCTGTATCTGTCAGTGAGTGTTTACGGCCCTGTATCTGTCAGTGAGTGTTTATGCCCTGTATCTGTGAGTGAGTGTTTACCGCCCTGTATCTGTCAGTGAGTGTTTACGGCCCTGTATCTGTCAGTGAGTGTTTACGGCCCTGTATCTGTGAGTGAGTGTTTACGGCCCTGTATCTGTCAGTGAGTGTTTACGGCCCTGTATCTGTCAGTGAGTGTTTACGGCCCTGTCTCTGTCAGTGAGTGTTTACGGCCCTGTATCTGTGAGTGAGTGTTTACGGCCCCGTATCTCTCAGTCCTTGCTTATCACACCGTTGGCAGCCTGCTCAATCGTTTTTGTGGTGGTTCGTATGCGTACATGATCCCATGTTGGACTACAATCCCCAGCATCCCTCTGAGCGGGGCCTGGCCCAGCAGGTGACTGAAACTGACTCGGATCAGCTGCAGGGGGGAATCTTGCGTCAGTTTTAGTAAAACCCACCTCTGGCGGCAGGGACGGGAATCCAAACAACACACGCTGCGGCGAAAGCTCCGCTCCTGACCTTCAGCGGTAAGTGACTATGGGTTTACACAGAATTAGACCGAATTCCCGAAAAGTGTAGCTGCTACATTTGGGTTTCATTGTCGCCAGTTAGTGATATGTGGAGAGGAACCAGCGAGGCTACAGTGTTGCCGGAGGGATCAATCTTAACTTTTGACAGATGTCATTATCATGATAGCTGTCCTTGAGTGCCAGGCGAGATTACTTAACCGCTGCAGAAAGTACTGAACAGGAAAGGCATTTGAACAACATGGTAGATCTGCATCACCCGCAGCAAATTCCGGGATTGTAAGGAACAGCAAGTTAAGAGAGCAGAATGTGAAGAACGCTACCCCTGTGTTGTTATTCTCTCCGCCGCTGCCGAATTCCTATCGCGGATACTTATATCCCGCCACAAGATGGGTCCGGGTCTAACACGGGAGTAACAGGCAGCGACCTCTAGAGATTGCTGTTTACTCGATCCCTGAGGATTAAATCCCGGGACAGCAATCTGGAACCGTCAAAAACTGATCTCCTCATTTCCCCCCAGCCCTACCTGCCAATTTAGAGAAACTTAATCTTGTGTTCGGTAGAGTTCCTGCAGCACATTCCCTGTGGGCCGGGGCTGATCTGTTGATCATCCCGAGACTTCGGATAACTTTTGCACTGACAACCGGCATTTATATAGCGCCCTCCACCACCCCAAGCACTTTTGAATTGTATTTATTCACGTGCTCCTAAATGAGGCGATGGTTAGGGACAGGGAGCTAAGGCGAGGCCGGCTCAGTGCTAGATAATGACTTGGGTTTTCTGCTTGGATGTGAGAGTGAAGTTTGCCCGTGAAATAAACAACAGAAAGCAGGTCACGGCGGAACCGGGTGGTAATCGAAGGCGGTGTATTCAGCAAGCCTGATCCTGTACCCTGCTGTTCGAACCTGCTAGCTCACTGTTACAATCAGGGAATGTCATGGGCACCGGGTTTGAATCCTGCCATGATGGAATATGTTTCTAAAGAAATTCTGAAAACTAGAATCGAATGATGAGTTGATTGTTGGGAAAAAAAGAACCCTAATGCCATTTTGGTCTAGGCTCCAGACCAAATGTGGTTGACTTTTAACTGCCCTCTGGGTAGTCAGTTTTGGGCAGTAAGTGCTGGCCTAGCCTGTGATACCCATGCCCAGTGAATGAATTTAAAAAAAAACACTGAAAACTGTGTTCACTGCATGGTGCTAGGGTCCATGATATCTTTTTGGGCTGGAGTTGAACTTGGATTGGAAGGAACAAGGCCCAGTTGTCATGGTCTGTGTAGGAACCAATATCCGTTGTAGATCTTGGAATATGTGCCCTTGAGCAGGCTTGAATATTGAGTCCAATTGAAAGCAGAATCTCAGTACCAGTCTCCAGATTCTTGTCTGAGCCACACAGGAATTGGCATAGGAGAGGTGGCAGTGTAATGGTATTGTTTCTCGGTTAATAATTGAGAGCTTGGGCTAATTTTCTGGGACCTGGACCCATGGCCCACCATGGTAGGTGGTTAAAATTTGGATTCAATAAAAGTCTGGAATTGAAAATAACAATGCTGATCCAATAGTTTGTAGTTTAAAACACCTTTGCATTCATTAATGTCCGTTCAGGAAGGAAATCTGCTACACACGACTTCAGATTCACAGCAATGTAGTTGACAGTTAATGCCCTTCTGGACAATAAGTGCTGACCCAGCCAGTGACACCTTCATTCTGTGAATGAGGTTAAAAAATTTTTTTTGTCTTTACAGTGTAACAAAAAATATTCTTTAAATAATAGTGAAACAAGGGTCCAGAGAAAATGAGGAACTTAGAGAAATGAGTAAATAAATAGCATTGGAGAAAGCAATAAGACTAAAGATGACAAATTCTTGTTCCTGAGATAGTAGGAACTGCAGATGCTGGAGAATCTGAGATAACATGGTGTAGAGCTGGATGAACACAGCAGGACAAGCAGCATTATAGGACCAGAAAAGCTGCTTGACCTGCTGTGTTCATCCAGCTCTACACCTTGTTATCTCAAATTCCTGCTTCTGATGACCTACTCTCCAAGGTTTTGAAGATGACTATATGGATAGTGAATTCACTAGTCTTAATGTTCCACAATTTCCCAGATTCTAACATGGTCTGGCTGAATTGAAAAATTAATGCTGCTCTGTCTGAAAGGAGGGATAGGGAAGACAGGGAACTAAAGAACAGGTAGCCTGATACCAGATAAAGAACAAAGGTCATTACAGCACATGAACAGCCCCTTTGTCCACTAAGACTGGGCCAACACACGATGCCTTTCTAAACTGAAAAACCTCTTGCCTCTAAACTGTCCGTATCCCTCTATTTCCTGCCTATTCATGTATTTGTCAGGATGCTTCTTAATCCGCTTCTACCATCTCCTCTGGCAGTGCATTCCAGGCACTTACCACCCTCTGGGTTTAAAAAAAAACTTGCCCCTCACTTTTCCTTTAAGCTTTCTTCCTTTTACCTTGAACCTATGTCTGTTTGTCATTGACATTGCTCCCTGAGAAAAAGACACTGCCTATCAAATGTATCCATACCTCTCAAAATTGTGTAAACTTCTATCAGGTCACCCTTCATCCTTTGACATTCAAGTGAAAGCAAACCAACTTTGCCCAATCTCTCCTCATAGCTAGCACCAAGGAAATATTTTAGAGCCTATTATTTGGGATTTGGCGGCTCAGAGAAGAAAAGGAATCTTTTGATAAGGTTGAGTCAGCACAAATTCATGAACTCAAAAATGCTGTTTGAGACATTTGGATTTTCATAAGGTTTTTAGAAGAGGCAACTACACAATATTAGGACTCATGGGATTGGAGTTGTATATGATGCAGACTGAGGTTTGGTTAATGGACCAAAAATTAAGCAGCACTGAAGGGATCATTTTCAGGCTGGAAGTCTGTCACTCAGGGAGTGCTGCAAGAATGCATTGTAGGGCTTAGCTCTTTATAATCAAAGTCATTGACTCAGGAAGGGACTGAGGCCAATGTATCTCACATTGGTAAGAGCATAGGGGCACAGTCTCAGATTAACTGGTCATTTAAGATGAGCTGATGTAAATATTCCTCATTCGGAGGGTTAAAAGTCAGAGTTAGGAGTCCCTTATTCAGAATGATTGATATGTGGGGTAGGCTGTAGGCAGGAAAGTAAAGTTTTGTATTCTAGACAAGAGACAACCTGACACTATAATGGGGGATTCTGAAATTCTGTGAAGGAGTGTGGAGAGCTCTTGAGATTTTGGCATTGATCTATCATTCTGCTTATGATCTGTTGTGTTGCCTTTGTATATTGTCCCTGCATTCATTTTCTTGCTGGCATGTCCTGCAAGTGTTAATTCTACGCTGGGGCTCCAGAGATGCCCTCTGCCAGATTTCTCACCAATGCCCAAAACTGGACAGTGACTTTCAGCAGTCTGCTTGACCACAGCTCCAGTTCACTTAAGTCTACCAAGCACTCTCTCAGCCTCAGTTACTAAGTACAACTATCGACTCTTGCAACACAGAAAGATGCCACTCTGCCCGTTGTGTGTTAGCTGTCTCTCTGAAGCAGATATTCCGTTGTTTCATGTTGCTGTTCTCTGCCTATAATCCTGAAAATATTTGGCCCTTTTAGGTATTTGTCCAAGTTCCTTTTGAAAGTTACTATTGAAACTGTTTACACTGCTCTTAAGGCAGCACATTTAAGATTATAACAATCACCAAGTTTTTAAAAAGTCTTTTCATCTCTCTTCTGGATTCTTTTGCCAATTATTTCTACTCTGTGTCTCTCTGATTATTGATTCCCCTATCAATGGAAACAGTTTCCCCCTGTCTGCCCCAGTAAAACCGCTCATCATCTTCAAAACTTCTGGGGAGGGTCGAGGTATGTGGGTCACATTGTGGGTAGTGCACAGGGCTGTTCTAGGTTACAAAGGGACATTGATAGGATGCAGAACTGGGCTGAGAAGTGGCAGATGGAGTTTAGCCCTGAAAAGTGTGAGGTGATTCATTTTGGAAGGACAAAGTTGAAAGCAGAATACAGGATTAACAGAGAGATTGTTGGCAGTGTAGAGGAACAGAGGGATCTTGGGCTTCATGTCTACAGTTCTCTAAAAGCTGACACCCAGCTGGATAGACTTGTTAAGAAGGCGTTTGGTGTGTTGGCTTTCATTAATAGGCAGATGGAGTTCAAGAGCCGTTAAGTTATGCTAACTCCAGTTATACAAAAGCCTGGTTCGGCCACATCTGGAGTATTGTGTCCAGTTCTGGTCGCCTCATTACAGGAAAAATGTGGAAGTATTGGAAAAGGTGTGGAGAAGTTTTACCTGGATGTTGCCTGGAATGGAGGGAAGGTCTTATGCCGATAGGTTGAGAGAGCTAGGGCTTTTCTATTGAGAACAATGAAGGATGAGAGGTGACTTGATAGAGGTGTACAAAGTGATCAGAGGTATAGATAGAGGAGGGAGCCAGAGACTTTTTCCTAGGGTGGAGGTAGCTATTACCAGGGGGCATAGTTTTAAAGTGAGTGGAGGAAGATATAGGGGAGACATCAGAGGTAGGTTCTTTACTCAGCATGTGGTAGTTGTGTAGAATGCATTGCCGGAGAGGGTAGTGGAGTCGGCCTCAGAGATAGGCAAGTGGATGATAATATAAGGTAAGGGTGGAAGTTAGATAGACCTTAGGATTAGGGTAAAAGTTTGGCACAATGTTGTGGACCAACGGTCCTGTGCTGTGCTGTTCTGGTACTGGCTCTATCCTCCCAACAAAGGCGTATATTGAATGGTTACAGCACAGAAACAAGCCCAAGAGGTCCGTGCCAGTGTTTCTGCACCAGATATCCCTCCTCCCAACCCTCATCAACACACACCCCAGCAACACATCCTTCTGTTCATTTCATCCTCTTGTGTTTATTCGGCTTCTCCTTCCAATGAGTGAGCGTAGATAATTCACAATACAAAGACAACCCAATGTATTTACTCAGAACAAGTAACAGAAAGCTCTTTAAAAAAAGGGAGTTTTTGGAGTGATTAAAAATTGGAGTGACCGTGTTATGGAGGCATTACTGAAAGGAAATGAAGTCTGAACAAACTGGGGAAATACCAGCTGGGGTTTCACTTTTAAAATAAAAAAGTTCAATGTTGATTTTTTTTCTTACAGTTTGCTTGTGTGATGAACTTTTTAACGCGTATGTTTGTACAATGTGAATGAGTGTTAACATGCTGTCTGTTTACTACACTATCACTGCTACAGCTGCACTGTGGAACTCAGGATTTTGACGCAATGTAGCAATGATAGTGTGTCAGATCAAAGCCCCCCCTCTCTCTCACACACGCGCACACACGCACAATCTCTCATTCTCACTCTCTCTCACACGCACACACACACACACCATCCACTCTCTTTCACTCTCACTCATACATACACAAAACATCCGCTCTCTCTCACTCTCTCACACACAAAACATCCTCTCACGCACACACACATACACACACACACACTCAAAACATCCTCTCTGTCACAAACACACACACGCTCTCTCACTCTCTCACACAGACACACACACAGCCGTTCTCTCACTCTCTCTCTCTCTTGCGCGCTCTCTCTCTCTCTCTCTCACGCACACACGCGCACACACGCGCACTCTCTCTCACTCACACACACACACGCACTCTCTCTCACTCACACACACACACGGACTCTCTCTCACTCTCTCACTCTCACTCACACACACGCACGCACGCACTCTCACTCACTCACTCACTCTCTCACACACACACACACACACACACACTCAAAACATCCTCTCTCTCACAGACAAACACACACACACTCTGTCACTCTCTCACACAGACACACACACAGCCGTTCTCTCACTCTCTCTCTCTCTCTCTCTCTCTCACACACACACAAACATCCTCTCTCTCTCTCTCACACAAACACACTCACACTCATACACAAAACATCCTCTCTCTCTCATTCTCTCACACACAAAACATACTCTCTCTTACGCGCACACGCACACACACGCACTCTCTCTCACACATACACACATACACACGCACTCTCTCTCTCTCACACACACACATGCACTCTCTCACACACACACACGCGCACTCCCTCTCACACGCACTCTCTGTCTCACACACATGCACTCTGTCACACACACACGCACTCTCTCACACACATGCGCGCACTCTCTCTCACTCACTCACACACACACTCTCTCCCACTCACACACACACACACACACACGCACTCTCTCTCACTCTCTCACTCACACTCACACACACACACACACTCTCTCACTCACTCACACACTCACACACACACATACACATGCACTCTCTCTCACTCACACACACACACACACACACGCACACTCACACACACACACACACACACGCACTCTCACACACACGCACTCTCACACACACACGCACGCACTCTCACTCACTCACTCACACACGCACGCACTCTCTCCCACTCTCACACACACACACACACACACACACACGCACTCTCACACACACACGCACACACTCTCACTCACTCACTCACACGCACGCACGCACTCTCTCTCACTCACACACACACGCACGCACTCTCTCCCACTCACACACACACACACACACACACACACACGCACTCTCACACACACACGCACACACTCTCACTCACTCACTCACACGCACGCACGCACGCACTCTCTCTCACTCACACACGCACGCACGCACTCTCTCTCACTCACTCACACATGCACGCACTCTCTCCCAATCTCACACACACACACACACACACACACACGCACTCTCACACACACACGCACGCACTCTCTCTCTCTCTCACTCACACACACACACACGCACTCTCTCTCACTCACACACACACACACGCACTCTCTCTCTCACACACACACACACACACACACACACACGCACTCTCACTCACTCACTCACACGCGCACACACGCACGCACTCTCTCTCACTCACTCACTCACACACGCACGCACTCTCTCTCACTCACTCACACACGCACGCACTCTCTCCCAATCTCACACACACACACACACACGCACTCTCACACACACACGCACACACGCACTCTCGCACACACACAC